>NC_080387.1:21668704-22041796 GCF_028751815.1 Salvia miltiorrhiza
CCTAAGAATGAGCAGGTGGTGCGTAATCATAATAAAGCCTTACGCCAGCAGGAGGAGAGCATAAAAGCTAGACTTCGAAAATATGTGGATATTGGTCATAAGCCGAGTGCTTATGTTGTGGAACGTGGAGACCGTGATAGCTTTAGGGCTATGAACAATGTTTCGACTAAGAGTTGGGCTGATGAGGTAGAGTTGGGTGAGACCCACTCTACGACCTTTTTTAAGTTTCGATGAACATGATCGTTTGGAATGTCTGTGGTTTGACGGACGATTCTAAACGTTTGCTTAGGGAGTACTGTCGCTCTTTTTTCCATAATGTTCTTGGTCTTATTGCGCCCAAGTCCAGATTTCACAAAATTCGCCAGAGTTTTTGGACATCCTTGATATGAAGCCTCGCCATCATAATTGCAGATTACCTCAATGTTCCAATATTTGGTTATTAGCTCACCCTTCGGTGGGCACTAGTGTGTTTTTTCCTCTCCTCAAGCGGTGGTGATGGATTGCATGATGCATAATCGTTCCTTTAGGGTGGCAGTGATCTATGGTTCGAATGATCCGATTGAACGTCGTTCTCTTTGGACTGATCTTCTTGCTTTGGTTAGTGAGAACACTGTTTTTATTGGGGATTTTAATGCGGCCAAAGGTGCTAGAGAGAGAATTAGCACGGTGCGGCCTTCTCGTAGTTCGTGTCAGGATTTCTACTATTTTATTGATGCTACGGGGTTCCTGGAGTCTCCCACATCCGGTTTGCGCTACACTTGGTCTGGTCGGCGTTTCCTACCCCGACACATTGAATCCATTCTTGACAGAGCTGTCTTTTCTCCTTGTTTTGCTAGCTCCTGGGATTCCATCAATACTCATGCTCTTTCTAGATCGATTATTCGGCTATAGTATTTCAGTGTCGTTAGCAACTACTTCAAGGAAGAGGTTTTTTAGATTTCTGTATATGTGGGTGTTGCATCCTAACTTTCATAGTATGGTGGCTTTCTCTTAGGGTGAGGCTGTTGATGTTACTTGTCCCATCTTTCGGGTTATGTTTAAGCTACGCCGCCTGTACGGGGCTTTGCGCCTCTGGAACAATACGATTTTCGATCATGTGCATATGGCCATTGAAGACGGTCAGTGCTCTTTTTTGGATATTCAGACTCACATTTTGATTTCAGGGTACACGGATGTTTTGATGAGGAAGTTGCTTCACAAGCTTCTCTCAATGTTCTTCTCTCGAGGAATAACAGTCTTCTTCAGCAGAAAAGTCGTGCTAACTGGTTGGCGGATGGTGATCGTAATTCGGCCTTCTTTCAAAATATGATTAAATTCAGAAGTGGGGCTCATCCTATTGGCCATTTGAGAATTGGAAATGAGGTTGTCGATGATCCTCAGGTTCTTGAAGATCATATCACTGATTTTTTCTCTAGCCTTTTTACTGAGGATAGGCAGCGGAGTGTGGATT
Source organism: Salvia miltiorrhiza (assembly GCF_028751815.1). Lineage (NCBI taxonomy): Eukaryota > Viridiplantae > Streptophyta > Magnoliopsida > Lamiales > Lamiaceae > Salvia > Salvia miltiorrhiza. The sequence goes on from NC_080387.1 coordinate 21,670,155, forward strand.
TGGAGGAGCTTGAGGCCACTATTGATCCTTGGGTTACTTATGTGCAGAATGCTCGGCTTACGGGAATTCCGGAGGACGACGAGATTGTTGTTGCAGTGTTTGGTATGGATGTTAACAACTCTCCTGGTCTTGATGGGTTTTCTGGTCACTTTTATCAGAGTTGTTGGTCTATTATTAAACGGGATGTTATTATTGTGGTCCGTGCATTGTTCCTGAATTCTTATCTTCCGTCTGGTTGCAATGCTAGCACATTGATTCTTATTCCTAAGAAGAAGTCGGTTGAGACTGTTGCGGATCTTCGTCCCATTATCTTGTCAATTTTTTTTCTTCAAGATTATCTTGAAAGTTATGGCCTCTCGCCTTAATTCTGTAGCTTCGGAAGGGGTTTCCCCTAATCAGTTTGGTTTCATCAGTGGTCGGTCGATCCACGATTGCATTGTGCTTGGTTCTGAGGGCTTTAATTGTATGAGTCGGTCTGGCCGTGGATCGAATATTGCTTGCAAAATTGACATTTGCAAAGCTTTTGATACGATGAGTTGAGATTTCATCCTTCAGGTTCTCCGGGCTAATCGTTTTCATGAGGATTTTATCCGTCAGATTTCTATTATTTTTAGATCGACGAGGATTTCGATTCTTTATAATGGCAAACTCAGCGGTTGCTTTGCTTGTTCTCGGGGAGTCTGGCAAGGTGATCTGTTATCTCTTATCTTATTTGGGATTGTTGAGGATGTGCTTAGTCATCTTTTTTTTGAACTGTGTGCAGTCGCGCCATCTTGAGCCTATGAGTTTCAGCAGGGCAACTTATTTTCCCACTCATTTGTTTTATGCGAATGACATCTTAATCTTTTGCAAAGCTTCTTTGAAGAATGCGCGAAAAATTAAGGAGATTCTAGATTATTATGGGGATTTGTCTGGTCAAATATGTAGAATTGATAAATCCCACATTTTCTTTGCCTCGGGGTTTTCGGTTTCGATGAAGCGTAATGTCACTCGTGAACTTGGTTTTGCTATGGGCTAGCTGCCTGTTACGTATTTGGGAGTGCCTATTTTTACTTGTAGATCTCGTGCGGCTTATTTTACAGCTATTTATGATTGAATTGTTCAGTAGTTTTCGCGCTGGAAAGGTCTGCAACTCTCCATGGCGGGAAGGCTTTGCTTGATTAGATCGGTCGTGCAGAGTTCGGTGATTCATTCGATGATGGTAACCACTGGCCTAAGTTTCTCATATACGATTTGGATAGAAAATGTCGTAATTTTCTTTGGATTGGTATGATTGATAAGCATCCTGCTTGTCTGGTCAATTGGTCTTGTGTTTGTGCTATTTGTGCTGAAGGAGGGCTCGGTCTCAGATCTTTTTCTCTTATGAATAAAAGTTTTATGATGAAGCTTGCTTGGAAGTTGATTAAGGGGACTGATTTTGCTTTTTCGTCTTGCGTTCCCATTTTGGTTATGCTAAGTATTCTTTGGGCTCCTCCTCAGTGTGGACTGGTGTTCGTGATAATGTTGCTCAGTTGGTGTAGGATTCGTACTCTTACATTGGGTCCGGTTCTACTACCTACTTTTTGAAAGATGACTGGTTGGATTACAAGTTAGTTGATAAGCTTAATGTGCCTCATTTTATACATGAGTTTTTGAATCATTTTGTTGAGGATTATTATTTTGATGGTGTTTGGCATTTTTCTGAGGATTTCTTTATTCAGTTCCAGACATTGTTTATGATATTCTGATTTTACCTATTGGTGAGGACTGTGATTCTCGGTTTTGGAAACCTTTGGTTCGTGGTGACATTGCGTCTGCCTTAGCATATTCTTCTAGTTGCCATAGTTATCCTAAGGTGATTTGGGGGGGGGGGGATTAGCTCTGGGAGAGATTCATCCCGGTTCGCCATTCTATTCTTTGTTGGCGCATTATTCTGTCCCATCTTCCGACTATGGTTATTCTTATTCGTCGTGGTTTGATGGGTCTGAACCGGTGCCCTCTTTAAGGTATGGGTCTTGCACCAACGAATCTTGGGCTGCATCATTTCGTTTCTTATGGTGTTTTATTGATGGATCAACTGTGCAGGTAGTGGACGAGGAATGCATTCTGTTTTGAATTCCCTTTTAAATTAGTTATATTAAGTCTGCAGTTGTGGATTATTAATTTGAAGCTGACTATGTTCCAGCACTTATATCCATACTTGATTTTGTTGTTGTTTAACTCAATTTTTCTTTACTTTAGTGACTTATTTGGATGTTAATTACTTTTCATATCTTATTATAAAATCCCAATATTTAAATTAGTATATTATGTTGTGATAATTAAAGAAAAACATAATCTAGAGAAAAACATGGGTTCATGCGCAGGGGCGGACCTACGCTACCCTGCCGCCTAGATTATTACTCCCTCAGTCCCGCCGAGCTTGATGCGTTCCTTTTGGGCACGGGAATTAAGGAGCTATTGTTTAGAACACTCTCAGCAGATCACCTAAATGCATCACTAACTCTAAATTTAGGCTAAAACAATTGAAAATGAGATAAAAAAAAATGCATCCAACAGATCCCCTAAATTGGATGGGGCCCACAAAAAAATTTACACCTACCTAAATTCAATCTTAAATTTAAACCCACCCTAAATTTATTTTAAGCTTATAATTAGTAAGGCCCACACATAATTATTGTTTTTATGTAGAAAATAGGAGATCTGGTGTATGCATTTATAAAATCGAGATCCTAAAATTATATAGGGAAGCTTTAGGGAGGAATATAGGAGCATAATTTTGAAATTTCTGCTGGGAGTGCTCTTAGTTATTTAAGTATATTTGTAAATTTGTAGTTAGTTATTTTAAATATAAAATTTAAATTATTTTAAATATAAAATTTAAATTAATTAAATCTTAAATTTAATTAAAATAATAAAATTATTTTAATTATTTTAAATATAAAATTTAAATTAATTAACCCCTTTTACTTCAATAAACCTAATCCCTTCTTTTCCTTCTGTTTTCTTTTCCCTCTCCCGTTCCCTTCCTTCCTTCTGTCCGTCTGGTTGTGCCCCTGTCTTGCTTTTTTGCGCCCTGCGGGTTTTTGGGCTGCCTCCCGCCCCCTCCGGGGTGCCCTTCGTTTTGTTCCTTCGTGTTTTCCTTATCTCCTCTTTGCCCCCACTGCCCCGCCTCAGCTCGGTGGGAAGGCGAGAGTATTTTGGGTTAATGCATTTAATATCACCCGTTGACCGAATTCAAATTTAGCACGAACTTAAAAAAGCTCCAATTTATATGGATAACTTTATTATGTGTTAAAAAGTTAACTTAACATCTCACAGTTAAGTTTGTTGTTCTTCAGTACACAATTAGAACGCACAGTAAAAGAAAAATATATATTTTTAAATAAAATTTTTATTAAAGAGGAAAAGAGAAAAAAGACGGCAGAACCAAAACCCTTGAGAGTACAGAGTGGAGCAAACTAAGGGCCGAGCCTCATTAAAACCTCAGCAAGAGGAAAATGAGTACTCGTTTAAGAAAAGGTGCCTAAGAAGCTTAGTTTGAAAATTTTCAGAAGCTCCGGCCGAACCATCGCCCCTTAAAAATCCCGGCTCCCAAAAGCACAGAAAAGGAACAAAACAACATAAAAGAAAAGAATAAGACGGGTACATGGCCGGAAAGACGCTGTCGCCGTGACCCCTCGAAACCGCAGAGCAAACAAAACTGAGGGCCAAGATGAATCGCTCCACCCAAGCGCAAGCCAAACCACAACCAAAACTCATAAATAACGTAAACGAACGTGGCTGTGAGAAGCCATGTCAAGACCAACCGCCGTCTTGATAGCCTCAATCGCATGGAGCCACCAACCATTTGGCACTCCCTCGCTTGCCATAATATCTGCCGGCTTATTGCCCTCCCTGTAAATATGAGTAACCTGCAAGTTGAAATCTCTAAGCAAACCCAAGGTCTTCTTCCAAGCAGCCACGAAGCGCCACGGAACCAAATAATCCCGCCTTCCAAAAAGATTCACAATATAAGTAGAATCTGATTCCACCCATAAAAACCGCCAGTTCCGCTCATGCGCAATTTGAATCGCGAGAATGACCGCAAGAAGCTCCGCTTCAAAGGCAAACCCTTTGCCACCATCTTGATGAAAACACCCACGGACACAACCATGATTATCCCGAAAAACTCCGCCAGCAGCGATCTTCCCCGGAGCTCCCAAAGCAGAGCCATCAGTGTTGACCTTAATCCACTGTAGAATCGGAGGCCACCAATGCACATTCACAAAAATAGGAGGCGGCGAGGCTTTAGACGCCACCCCAATCCTCCTAATAATCAAATAATCCGACCAACTGTTATTCATACAACCCAACTTGCTGAAGTTAGCTTCAACTTCTTTAAAAGTAATCCTAATGTGTTGTAGCAAACGCTGCCTGCTAAAAACCTTCCCTTTGAACACACACTCGTTTCTTTGATGCCAAATAGCCCAAAGAAGATAAATAATACCAGCCTTCCAGTACGTCAGAACTTGAGAGCTAGGCTTATGATTCCATGCAGTAACTAAGAAACCATGGATATCAACATGCTCACCATTAAAATTAAACCAGTTTAGGAACTCCTCCCAAACATGTCTAAGCTCGCTGCATTGCCAGAAAAGATGATCGATAGACTCCCCACTCCTATAGCAAAAACAGCAAAAATTAGGCATAATCAGTCCTTGCTTAATGAGGCAATCAAAAGTAGGTAAACGGTTATGAATCAGCCTCCAACAAAGCAACGAACGTCGAGCCGGGATGAAATTTTCCCAAATCCAAGAACCCCACTTAACATAAGGAAACCCATGACAGCGTTTTGAGAAAGCTGCGGCAGCAGAGACCGTACCATGCACAGAACTCTTCCAAAACCTATCATCCGAACCCTCCCCGACAGGAAGAAGCAGGATATCACAAACGATTTCTGGGAAGACATTTATAAAGTTTTGAGTGAAATGCCAAATCCCTTCATAAAAATAATCCGCCACTGAGCAAGTCAGCGTCTGCAAAAGAAAATCCGGGACACCACAGCGCTTCACAAGAGAGTAACCAAGCCAATCATCAATCCAAAAATTGATCGAAGTTCCTTCACCCACATAACAATAAGCGTCATCAACTAACTCAGTGATTTCCGGCCTCAAGCCCAACCAGATCGAAGACGCCGCCGCCTTGGTAGGACGGCAAAGCGGCGTCAAATATCTACTGCGCATAATCTGATGAATAAAACTATGCCCACCAATAATGTTCCACGCCATCTTCATCAAGTAGCTCTTGTTCATAATATCAAATGAACGAATTCCAAGACCACCCTCCTCCTTAATAGCACACACCCTCGCCCAACGAACCGGGCAGCTGGGTCTCTTGGAGACATCGCCAGTCCAGATAAAATTCCGACACTTCAAATCCAGCTCCTTAATGAGACTTCTCGGCCAACGATACACCATCATAGAATGCGTAATAGAGCTCTGAATCACAGACTTCACCAAACAAATTCTACCAGCCATAGAAAGCTGCATGCCCTTCCATCTAGCAAACTTGAGAATAATCCGATCATGAATTGCACGCAAGAAAGAGGCTTTGACCCGGCCAGAGAAAATAGGCACGCCTAGATAATTGAACGGCAGAGATCCCTTCCTGAACTTCAAAATATTAATGATATGACGTTTCAACCTGTTAGGAGTCTTGTCCCCAAAATAAACGTGAGATTTCTCCATAGAACAGATCTGACCGGAAAGAGAGCCATAAAACTCAAAAATATGAGTGATCTTTCGAGCATTCGCAGTCGTTGCACGACCAAACACCAAAATATCATCTGCATAAAGAAGATGAGTAGGGAAAGCAGTACCTCTGGTAATTTTCATTGGAACAAGATTACCAGAATCAACACAATTCTGGAAGAGGACACTGAGCACATCTTCAGCAATTCCAAATAAAATTGGGGACAAAGGATCCCCCTGCCTGACGCCTCTAGAACACTGAAAATAACCACAAAGATTGTTGTTATAAAGAATTGAAAGTCTAGCAGAACGAAGAATAATATCAATCCATCTGATGAAAGTTTCAGAGTAGCCTCCAACTCGCAAAACCTTAAGAAGAAAATCCCAACGTAAGGTATCAAAAGCCTTTCTGATATCAATCTTACAAGCCATGTTAATCCCCCCATGAGAACGCTTGAGGCAGTTAACCCCCTCAGAACCAAGCATAATGCAGTCATGAATGGAACGACCTCTAACAAAACCAAACTGATGCTTGGAGACCAACTCCGCCGCCACACCGCTCAGCCTCGTAGCCAAAACTTTCGAAATGATTTTGAAAATGAAATTCGAAAGCACAATAGGCCTCAGATCAGTAACTGAATTCACCGTCTCTTTCTTCGGAATGAGAATCAAAGTATTGGAGTTGCAACCTGTCGGAAGATAGGAAGCCACAAAGAAATTCCTAACAGCCTCCCAGATATCCTGCTTAATGATACTCCAGCAAGCATGATAGAACCGACCACAAAAGCCATCCGGACCTGCAGCACTATGTGGATCCATGTCAAAAACCGCGGCAGTAATCTCCTCCTGATCAGGAATCCTAGACAGTAAGGCATTCTGAGCCGAAGAAACCGTGTGCTCAATAACAGCCTCAATCTGCACAATATCCACCTCAGCTGTTTGATCTTCTGCAAAGAGACTAGTAAAAAACTGAACAATATGACCACCAATCTCCTCCTGATCATAAACCATCTTATTATTAATCTCAAGATGGGCAATCATATAAGATCTCTTTTTGTAACGAAGCAGGGAGTGAAAAAACGAGTTGTTCCGATCTCCATCATGCAGCCACTTGACTCTACATTTCTGACGAAGCAGACTACTCTTTCTGGATAAAGACACATTAATTTTCGCCTGAGCTAAAACCTCAGCGTCAAAAAGCGCATCCGTATACCCTTCCTGTGAAATCTGAGCCTGAATCTCCAATAACTCCTGCTGCGCAGTAGCGATTGAAATATCAACATTCCCAAAGACAGATCTATTCCAATTTTGCAACTCTTTTCGCAGCCGTTTAAGCTTAAACATAACCCTATAAATCGGACATCGCGTGTCCACCGTGTTCCGCCAAGATTTTTCAACGAAACTCTCAAAATCCGGATGACTAGTCCACATATGTAAGAACTTGAAGAAACGACGACTAGTCTGCTGGGCTTGACAACAAATAAGCACCAATGGCGCATGATCAGACGTCACACGGGGAAGAGCATGTGACGTTATAGACTGCCAGTTATCGGAAAAAGAATTCGAAACAATTGCCCTGTCAAGAACTGACTCAACATGAGAAGGCATAAACCTCCGGCCCGACCAAGTAAATCGAAGACCAGAAGTCTGGGGTTCCACAAACCCAGAAGCAGCAATAAAATCGTTGAACTCTCTGCAGGCGGCTGCATTTGGGAGACGGATGCTAATCCGTTCATGAGCTCCCTTAACAGCATTGAAATCACCAATGAAAACCGTCTGACCATCAAAATAATTCAGCAAATCCAGCCACAGAGTGCGCCGTTCAATATGAGAGTTTGAGCCGTGAACCACAGCAACCCTAAAGTTATGATGAAGCCAAACACAACTCAATAAAACTACCTGATCAGTAGATAACTCAATTCTGACAGAAACAACAGGATGAACGAACACCCAAATATTCGAACACATATCAACTCTGGAGTTCTGATGACAAGGAACCACATTCAAAGAACGCCAAAAAGAAGCAGGGCAATTATGAAAAGCCATTTTAGGTTCCAGAATACCGACCACCAACGGCGAAAAAGAGGCACAATGCTCTTTCAGAAGAAGTTTGGTTTCATCCGTGAGCCCACGGACGTTCCAAACAAGCAAGTTCATAAAAACTAATGAGTGTTAGTGGATTGGGACTCCCCCCTCTCCACTTTATCTGCCCAACTGTTAGCCGTAAAGTCAACAACGTTACTCATAACTTTGCCGCTCTTCGACGTCCGCTGTTCAATCACATAACCCATTGGGTTATGCCCCAACTCTTTCGCCTCTTGCATACGTTTGTTAATCAAATCCTCAGATTGTTGATTACGTTCCACCTCCTCTGTTCCACGCAGCCTAGATTTAATTGTTCCTGCCGGCGGGTCCGTGTTCCCGGATTGAGTACCCTGTCGCTTAGGCGGCCTACCACGCGGCCGTTTAAGAGCGCTGTCTCTGTTTGACTGAAGAACCTCCTTAACACGCTGAGCTTTAATAGCTGCCTCCAACTGCGCTGTTTTTTTAGCCAAATCCAACCTAATATCATCAACAGTAGGCTCCATTGGACAAACCTCTGAATCCACCCTAGACTCGGGGCCCTCGAAAACATGGACATCATTCTCCAAATTTTCATCAAAGTTTTCCTCATCCACTTCCTCACAACTGGTAGAACCCGTCTCCACTGTTTTCGAAAAAACTGCATGCAACAAATCCGGACCAAAGAGATCCGAATCCTCCTTCCCCGAGCGCTTCTCCCGAGCCATGTAACTATCCTTGTGAATCGGAGAACGGGAGTTATGCAACCCCACCTCCGCGTCATCACTATGCCTCTCCGGCATTCTACAATCATCCGCTAAAAAACCCCCCTGAATCACCCGATCCTCCTCAGCCAAAGGACCAAAGGGATTAACATCAGTTGCCACCTTGTCAAAAAACTCTCCCTGCAGATTTTCTCTTTCTTTCGGGGGAGAAACCCGTAAAGGTCTTCCAGTAGGCTGCCAACTTTTCCCACGAGCCCTGGGATTTACATCTTTAGACCTCGCTTCCTTCTTAGTGGCATCATTTTTCGACTGATTGGCATGATCTTTGGCTTTGTTTTTGATACATTTGTCCCGGCTATGCCCCGTAATTCTGCATGAAGAACAATAAAGTGGTAACTGTTCATAGTAAAATTCAACATAAATAGAATTATTGTCACACCCGATGGTCATAGAATCTTGAAGAGGAAGAGCCAAATCAACTTCCACAAGAATTCTTGCAAAGTGTCCGACTTCTTTATACACGGACGGACCATCAAACCGAATCGGAAGACCGATGGTTCTGCCTATAGCCGAGAAAACCTCAGGATGCCATAACTCAATCGGCAGATAGTAAAGCCGCACCCAAACTTGACATAGCGAGGAAATCTCTTTGTAGGGATCAAAGAAACGTGTCCATTCTCGGAGCCGAAAAGCGCCCTGCGTCAAATCCCAGCCATTGCGCTGCTTAGCTAACGCCTTATCCGCTGCAGAACTGAAGTTAATAATATAGAAACCCTTGGCCATAGGTGTTAGCGTCCAACTACCTTTAATGCTCCAATGATGTTGGAGTTCTTCCTTAAGACCGAAAGAAGTTCTCGGTTTGTCCCCCTTTCGAAGCAACAGACGCCCAATGAGAGCATGATCAAAAGTTTCCACTTGTTTCTTGTAGAATTCAGAAGGGATATCCAAGTTGTATTTATTGCCAATCTTCTCTGAATTAAAAGCCTCAAACTTGTTGGCCAAGATATCAGGCTTACGGGCTGTACGAGGACGGACCATAGCAGCGTACGACGCCTTGATGTTCCCTTCCGAAGCCGCAACATCAGGCAGTCCCGTAGTCTGTTGCTCAGCGGCGAGAACATGTTGGTCAGAAGCAGAGGTTCCCGCATTGAGAAGAGCACGCGCAGTAGGTAAAGAAATGACATCAACGTTATTTTGATTCTCAGCGGCAGAAATATGTGTTGCTGCAGCCTCCTGCTGCTTAGTGTTCGTTGTAGAAGACCGAAAGTTATTTGAAATAGGAGGGAGGTTGAGTGCCGACCGGTCGGCATAACCTGCCATCGCCGGCACTGCGGCGGAAGCCGCCTTAATGATCTCTACTTCCAGAGCAGCAGCAACAGGCGACTCCAAGCGAGCAGTAGTTTCAGCTGCAAACGCGACGGCGTCGTCGGATGCAGCGATTTTTCAGCGAGCCAATTGCTTCTGCTGCGTGCGTTGAGGCGCTGAGGAGAACAGGCGGGGCGAGCCGCCTAGGGCGGCAGCGCGGTGCAGTCGCGCAGCTGAGGGTCGGCGAGAGACGGAAGTCGCGCAGCGCAAAGAGCTCCGATCTAGATCTGAGTTGCCGCCCAGAGGTGATGCGGGTTTTGGGCACGAGGACGCCGGTCTAACCTCCGACGCGCCTACGAGCTGTGGCCGGCTGGGTTCCGTCCAGCGAGAGCAGCGCTTCTCCCTCCGCTGAAAACGCCTCCCCTCGACGCAGGCTTGGACTCCGGCGTGCTGACTACCAGCGGATTCGTCAGGTGAGGCCGCGCGACGTCGTCGGCGTGGCGGATCTGGCGGCAGCGACGGGCTGACGGGAACGAGAAGGGAGCAGCGGCTGCTGCTGCAAACCCAATTCCCAAACCCTTGCTGCTGGATCGGCGAGCTCTCTCGACGATGAGGCGGAGCGGCGACTGCTGCTGGATCGGCGATGAGGCGGATCGGCGATGAACTGCTGCTGGATCTCTCTCCAGCCTCTCCGCCACGCCGATCCGGACTGGAGGCGCTGCTGGAAGATGAGGCTCTGCTGGTTGTTACTATTCAAAAGAAAAGAAAAATATATATTATACATATTTATACATGATTTAATGAATTGACTTAAGAAAATAATAATTTTAATATGTTTGATCAAGAAAAATTTTAAAAATTATTGTGTATATTGAGTACACAATTAGACTTAACATTTCACAGGTAAGTTAGGGGTAACCAATACAAAATTAGAATGCATAGTTAATAAAAAAATACTCCCTTCGTCCCCAAAATAAGTTCCTCTTTGGGGACGGCACGAGTTTTAAGGAAAAATGGTAAAGTGTATTGATAGTGGAGAAAAATATATTATAATTAGTATTGAGAGTGGTGAAAAGGTGAAAAAGTGTTATAATTAGTATTGGGAGTGGTGAAAAAGTGAAAAGTAAGAATAAATAAAGTATTATTAGTGGTGGGGTAGTTGTCCAAAAATGGAAAGAAAGAAAGAAGAACTTATTTGGGGGACGTCCCAAAAAGGAAAAATAGGAACTTATTTCAGGGACGGAGGGAGTATATCTTATACGTATTAACACTATATATAATATATAAGTTTCGGGAAGAAAATATTATCGTATCATTAATTCGATTATATAAGTTTTGGGAAAATAATACTTACACAAGATTCAATCACACGATTATTTTGAGGAAAAGATATACTCCCTCCGTCCCGTCAAAATTGATGTGTAGTCCTTTTCAGACCGCCTCAACGAAAGTTCATGTGTTTCCCTTATTTAACAAAAATTAGACAATTTAAAACTCTAATAACAAAACTAATTACACCCCTATATTTATTAATCAACTTAATTAATCAATTGGGCTCCCTCACCCATCTCATTTCTACACCAATATCACTTTCTCTCTCTATGGTCTTCGATTAGGGGTGTGCATTCGGTTATATGGTTCGGTTTTTGCTAAAACCAAACCAAACCATATTTTAATTCGGTTTGGAAAAAAAAACCGAACCGAACCGAATTAACCGAATAAACCGAACCGAATTAACCGAAATTTTCATAGTTAAAACTAAACCGAACCGAAAAACTGAATTAATCCCAAAAAAACCGAAAAAACCGAAATTTTGAAAAAACAAAATAAAAAATTCCGAAAAAAAACAATAAAAACTATTAAATTAAAAAATATTTCAAGTTATATATTATAAAATTATAATTAAAATATTATATATATAAAAATCGAATTAATAAAAAAATCGAAATTTTGAAAAAAAATAAAAAATTCAGAAAAAAAACAAAAAAAACTATTAAATTAAAAAATATTTGAAGTTAGATATTATAAAATTATAATTAAAATATTATATATATTATATATATATATATATATTATAAATATAATTCGGTTTTTCGGTTTGTTCGGTTTTAAAAATCCGAACCGAACCGAACCGAAAAACTAAAATTTTATGAAAAAATAAATCGAACCGAACCGAAAAACCGAAAAAACCGAACCATATTTTAAAATTTCGGTTTGGATCGGTTCGGTTATTCGGTTTCGGATTTTTTGCTCACCCCTATCTTCGATCAAACCCTCTCCAACTCCCTAACTCATTTCTGCAAAGCAACTGCCCCTCTCTTCCCCAAGTCTCGCCGTCGATGCTCCTCCTCCGGCGAAGCGCTGCCCTTCTAATACTCTGCATATTTTAGTTGGAGGGTTGCTTGGTATTTAGGGGGAGGGGGCGACGAGGTTGTTGGGAATTTGGGGCGGTGGGGGAAGGAAATCCGACGGATTGTGGGGGATTTGGGGGCGGCGGAGTTGCTGGACATTTGGGGCGGTGGAGAGAGGAAGTCCGGCAAGGTTGCTGGGGATTTGGGGGCGACGGGGTTGCTGGGGATTTGGGGATTTGTGAATTAAATTCTGGTTGTGAATTCGACTGATTGTGAATTCACAACCAAAAAATTTTGATTGTGAATTAAATTTTGGTTGTGAATTCACACTCAGTCGAATTCACCACAAAAAAAAAATTCTGGTTGTGAATTTGACTAGTTGTGAATTCACAATCAAAAAATTCTAGTTGTGAATTAAATTTTGGTTGTGAATTTAACTGGTTGTGAATTCACAACCAAAAAATTCTAGTTGTGAATTAAATTAAAATTGTGAATTCGACTAGTTGTGAATTAAATTAAAATTGTGAATTCGACTAGTTGTGAATTCAGTCTAATTCACAACCAAATTTTGGTTGTGAATTCGACTGGTTGGGAAATGCGAGATTTTTTAAAGGGGTAGTGTTTAAAGGTAAAATGAAGTGGACATTTTTTTAATTTTTAATGTGAAGGGCATTTTGGTAGCAGTGAACATTTTTTAAGTTTTTTATTTTAGTGGATATTTTTTATTTTTACAATATGAAAGTGGACATTTTACAAATCCACTCACTAAAAAAAATTCATTAAATAAAAAAAGTAAAAATAATCAAATTATAATTTTTAAATTTTTCAGTTAAAAATAATTCATAATTATTAATTATATAGGTACTTAATTATAAATCTATCAAACATACTTAAACTATTAACACTAACTCCTTAAATCTCGTGCTCAAAATAAACGCCTCATCTTCGGTGGAACGGAGAGAATATTTTATACATACTTATACAAGATTTAATCACACAATTTAAGAAAGTAATTATTTTAAGTATGTTTGATCAACAAAAAATTCAAACGTTATTGTGTATGTCGAGTAAACAATTGGATTTAACAATTCAAAGTTAATCTATGGGATAAAGAGTGCACATAGAATACATAGCTGAGGAAAAATATATTTTATACATATTTACCCAAGATTTAATCACACAGTTTAAGAAAGCAATCATTTTAACTATGTTTGACCAACAAAAATTCAAAAATTATTGTGTATATGGAGCACACAATTTGGATTTAACAGTTCATAGTTAATGGGCTAAAGAGTGTAGAAATGAATCATGATCTTGATATCAGGCTTACGTGGCTAATTTGGTGAATAGATGGTGAGCGTAAATGGATTTACATTTGAAAGTTGAAACAATGTAGGGAAGAAACTTTGTCGTTCATGGAGTTGAGTTTTGATAGTTTGATAGTACAAAAGTTTGTTGAATACAATGATAATTAAGAATACAACTTGAGAAATACAAAATATATATATATCTTGTTCCGACATTAATCGGTAATAATTAGTATTGTATATGGATGGCTTGTGCTCTATCGTACTATTATATATTATTGTGTGTGATTCAAACTAGGATTTGTCTCCATTTTCTGATGAAAATGATACCCAAAGTGAAGAACATGATCAAAAGAGCCATAAGAGTCGAAAACAAGAAAAGAATAAGAATGATTATCACTCTGATAATAAATGTAGAAATAGGTCAAAGAAGAAATTAATCTAAGAGTTGAAGATGAAACTATTCATCAAAATTTTGGGGGCTAAGATTGCGTCAAAAGAAAAATGAGACTAAAGGATAAAACAGTCTATAATCTATATAAATATTTTTAATGTTTTAACCACAGAGAATAAACTGTTGGTTATGAATAGAATCACCCTTAATCTAAACTGTTGTGACTTGTTATCAAACAATACAAGACCAACAGTAATTAGCAACCATAATACCATATGCGAGCTTCCAGGATCATCAAACCAAAGTAAGGAAACATCTTATATTAGAAAATTTTGAATAATTGTAGAATGTAAACACACAATCCCATAATAATATATATATCTCAGAAGGCAGCAGAGAACTGGAAAATTCGAATCTATATACTAAGTATTGCTATAAGTATTATCCTTAATCAAGATCTGCGGCTTTGCCTCTTCTTGGCTGCTTCTAGTGTAACTTTGAACTTGTGCAATGAAGCTGCTACTTGCATCATGTTGATTCTCTCATCGGGTGAAAAGGCCAAACATTTCATCACCAAATCAAAAACAGACGACACACATTGCTCCATTGCAGAGAAATGTGGATCTTGTCTTGATAGCAAACCAGGCGCCACAACTCCACTCATCCTATTTTCTTGTAATGCTTTCCCCACCCACTCCTTTATGCCCATTTCTGCGCTGAACATATCATCTGTTGGCTTTTTACTCGTAAAAATCTCTAACAACAATATCCCATAGCTATATACATCCCCTTGTGTGGATACTTTTCCTTCTGATCCGTACTCTAATCGCATCACACATGTTTATCAAAATAAAAATTCAATAATTATTATCTACAACAAGAAAGCAAACTTATATATATTGAAATGGTTACCTGGTGCTGCATAGCCGATAGTTGCCATGGTTATAGTATGAGCGACAGCTTCCCTATCCTCAAAAAGCTTAGAAATGCCAAAATCGCCAACATGAGCAGTCATATCTTCATCAAGCAGCACATTGTTGGGCTTTATATCACAATGCACAATGGTAAACGTGTGATTGTGGTGAAGATATTCCAAGGCCAACGCGACGTCTATGGCAATGCCCAACCTCTGCATCAGATCCAAAACATACACATCAGAATGCAGCCATTTGTCCAGACTCCCATTAGGCATGTAAGCAAGAATCAAGGCCTTGAAGTGCTCGTTGCTGCAACAGCCGAGTATCTTGATCAAGTTCCTGTGTCGAATGGTGCTCAGTATCCGGCTCTCCGTGTCAAAGCTCTTGAGCGCTCCTTCCAGTTCCAAGTTGAACACTTTGACTGCTACCACATCTGTTTCATTACTAAGCATTGCTTTGAACACTGAGCCGAAGCTCCCTCTTCCCAGTAGGTTTATCTCACTAAACGAGCTCGTCCCCTGCGTGAGTTCTCTCTCTGAGACAATCTTCCACGACACTCCCACAGATGAAACATCAGCAGAAGCTGGAGTATTTTTTTGTCTGCGTCTCTTTAGCAGGAAAACTAGGATGAGCACTAAAATCACAGCTGCAATGAAGGGTGGCACAACATATTTCATTATCAGAGCAACTGTTTCCGATCTTGATCTTCCACGATTTCTCGGACAAGGTGGCACTTGAAATCTTGCAGCGCCGCATAGACCAGAGTTCTGAACAAAAGATTCAAAACTAAAGTTGGCGAAGCAACCCCCATCTGGAATCTTTCCTTGCAATTTGTTGTAAGAAACATTGAAAGATTCGAGACCCAGATTTTTCAGAGATTCGGGTATCACGCCAGAGAGATTATTATTGGATAGATCCAGATTCCTCAAGCCTCTGACCTTCCCCAAAGATTCAGGGATGGATCCATTCAACATATTATTTGACAAAAACAAGAACTCGAGTGATTCACAACCATCAATCGTGTTTGGAACGTTTGCTGAGAACTTGTTAGAAGACAAGTCTAGGTAGTTGATACCCGTCAAGCTTCCGATTTGATCAGGAAGTTGACCGCTCAGATAGTTTGATGACAAGTCGAGAACTATGAGACCTGGAAGATTGAAGAAGTTGGAAGGAAGTGTGGAATTCAGTTTGTTTGAGGCAAAAGAGAGTGTTTGAAGGGATTTAAGTTCACCAAAATATTCAGGTATTGAACTTGTGAGCATATTACCACTCAAATATAACTCTAACAAATTACTGATTCTGCAAAGATGATGAGGGATATATCCTTGCAGCTGGTTACCATAAAGATATAATATTCCAAGTTGCTTCAATTTTCCAATTGTGGTCGGGATTGATCCTGTGAATTGATTCCCAGATAAATCCAAAGTTTGCAAACTGCTTAAGTTTCCAATTTCAGAAGGAATAACCCCTCTAATGCCGCAGTTAGATGCTGAAAAAGTGACAAGAGAAGTAGATAAATTCCCAATGGAAGATGGGATCGGAGGATACCATTCATCACTGAATTGTTTGATATTTCCAATATCTCCAAATCGCGACAGTTAGTCAATGAAGAGAGAAATGTGAGTTGTTGATTGGGAGATTCAGTTGCTGTCAAATTATTTTCCCAGAGGCGAAGGTATCGCAGATGTCTTAGATTACCCAAGTCGGGGATGGAGCCAGTGAATGAGTTTCTGTTCAATTCCAACATAATAAGCTGAGAAGCGTTGGTGATGGAGGTTGGAATTTTGCCGGTGAGTTTGTTAAAAAATAAAGAAAGCTTCACAAGTGAGAGCCCCATGTTTGAAGGAAGGCTACCGGAAAACTGATTCTGCTGAAGAGAGAGTTCCATCAAACTTGATAAATTGAATATGGAAGAAGGGATGGAACCAAACAAGAAATCGTTGAACGACGCCGTTAAGGACTCGAGGCCTGCTAGATTACCAAGCTCTTCCGGCAATTCTCCTACCGTAAAAATACTCATCAAACATTTTTTTTTAAACTCAAATGGAACAATACCCATCAAAACATTAATTTGAGTATTTGGACTTTTTGCGACACAACATGCTTTATCAGATATTTGGTGTTTATGCACTTATCCTTAAAATATACTTCCAATTTATGATTATGGAACGTCCACAAAAAACATTTTTATGTAATTTATAAACACTACCCACAATATATTTATACAAAATACAAACATAAAAAATGTTTTAGGTACAAAATATAAATTATCTATTATATTTCTATTATATATTTTAAGGATAATTTTATAAATAAAATATTATGTATTTATAAGAATACGTTAATTAAATATTATACTAAATCTATTTGATATATATATATATATATATATATACATACATACATACATAAATGGGTGGATCTTGTAGTATCCGCTCTCACGTAGTATATAGGTCCAAATCTGAATCATACATTTTGTTACGTGGCACACTATAAGCATGCAACACGTGGCAGATGTCTTCTATGGCAAAATACACACAGAGGGGTAAAGTAAGAACAAATAATAATAATAATAATAATAATAATAATAATAATAATAATAATAATAATAATAATAATAATAATAATAATAATAATAATAATTTTCTCTCACCGCTCGCCGCCTTAATTATGCATATAATTGAATACAAATATATATATATATATATATGTGTGTGTGTGTGTGTGTGTGTAAATTCATATATGCATAGTGTTGCACATAGGGCGGAGCTAGGGGTGGGCAGAGGGGTCACTGAACCCCTCGGGATTTTTAGAAATAATATGGGTATTTTCGTAATTTTATAAATATATTAAAAATAAAAAATACTCTGTGATTTTATCTACATGATTACCATGATGAGCTATTTTATACTGTAATTGATATGTAAACTTTCGAGTTGAATAAACGTTTTGAAGAAGTGAACTCATAATTAATTTATGCATATCATGCTTGGATTTGAATCCTAGAGATTTATTTTTTGAATGTGATATTGAAAGTTACTTTGTCTTACAAAGTTTTATCCATCTTAATTTTTTGAAGTTATTTTGTATGAACTTGAAAGTCAATTTGAAATGTCTTTTTTGTAATTTAAATGACATTATAATTGTGTTAATGATAATTATTTTTTAATTTAATTTATTTTTTATTTAATTATTAATTTTATTGAAAAAAAAGTTAGGCCCCTTGAATCGAAAGTCTGGCTCTGTCACTGGCTGCACTCAACTATGCATAACACTAGGCGACCCGTCAAGTGTCTCTTGCCGCTGCTTACCGCCTTAATTATGCATATAATTGAACATAAATATCATATATATATATATATATATATATATATAGAGAGAGAGAGAGAGAGAGAGAGAAGAGTTCTATGGAGAAGCAAATATTTGCCAAGAAAAGAGAAGCAATATCAGTCATTGATCTTATGTAATCTAACGGCTGAGATTGATTCGCGCCATGTTCAACGGGAATTTGTGTTGAACATGAACAACCATCGAACCCCCCAGCCCCAAATGTTCATGACATGTTCAACTACTTTTCTATTTTTCTACTGATATGTTCATGACATGTTCAATGCTTCTCTATTCTCTATTTTTTTTGCTTCTTCATAGAAACTAACCCTATATATATATATATATATAGGGAGAGGTTCAAGAAAGAACCATAAATAAAAAAAGAACGGAGAACCATTTTCAGCCATTCGATTATCAAGATCTACGGTGGATGTATCATCTTGTTGGATGAATGCATATCCTGGGTTCGAATCCTGAAGGGAGCAATTTTTTTTTTTTTTTTGGAGTGCATTAATTTTAACAGCGAAGGCATCAATTTTTACAGTGAATGCATTAGATTTGATGGTTCTCACGTTCTCACAAATAATATAGTTCTCTCTAGAACCACACCCTATATATATATATATATATATATATATATATATATATATATATATGGAAAGGCTAAAATAAGAACGCTTCTTAAAATATAAATTAGGAACCATTTTCAGCCCTTAGATCATCAAGATCTACGGTTGATTCATCACCTTGTTGGATAAATTCATGGTCCTGAGTTCGAATCCCAAAGGTAGCAAAAAATTATTTTTCGCAATTCATGCCTTTATACAGTTTATTCATGCGTGTTATACATAAAATTCATGCATTTTTGCTGGTTCGTAATTCTTAAAATAAGGGTGATTTATTGAATAACCGCCCCCTATAAATATATATATATATATATATATATATATATATATATATATATATATATATATAAATATATGTGCATAATTTTGCACACAAATATGCATTGTACTAGGTGATCCGTATGGTGCCTCTCGCCGATGCTCACTGCTTATGCATATAATTGACCACAATTATACATATATGCATAACGTTGCACATAAATATGCATATTTGTATATAACAACATGAATATTTGAATATATATGCATATTTAACATTGCATATTTCGTGAGCGCTGCGAAAAAAATATTAATATTTTCTATTTTACCTCTCTGTGTATTTTGGCTTGAAAGATCTCTGCCACATGTTATGTTTTTAGTGCACTACATAAACACAATTTGAGGTTTATATTTGGATTTATATACTACACATATAAAAAACACATTGTGTTTACACAAAACAGGAAATATTAATTTTGAATATTAAAATAAATATTTTTTATCTGTATTTTTTTTTGCACCATTCGCGAAATATGGAACGTAAATATGGTTATAATTAAATACAAATATACAAGTTATTACATGCATATATGCATGATGTTGCCACATGGATAATTCTTAATTTATTATTTGACAGGTCGCCTTGTGCAATGCATATTTGTGTGCATTGTTATGCATGTATGTGTTCAATCAAATGTATAATTAAGGCGATGAGCAGCGGCAAGAGGCACCTGTTGGGTCGCCTAGTGCAATGTATATTTATGTGCAACGTTATGCATATATGTAGGGATGGCAATCGGGTACGATGGGTACGGATAGTGACTATCCATACCCATACCCACGAACTAAATGGATAGTGATTTTTAACTACAAAACTATCCATGAATATCAAATGGTATCCAAACCCGCCACCCGCGGATACCCGTTACCCGTCGGGTATCCTCGAACTCGCTATTCGGCGCGTATCCGTCACCCGCTATCCGTCGAATACCCGCGAAATAGAATTTAAATATAAATTTATAACAAATTTAATACAAAAAAAAAAATCAACACAAATAACATAGTTCAAATATATTTTAAATCTAAAATGTGGTGGCCCATATCTAATATGTAAATCTAAAGTTCATATTTTAAATATATTTTATGGGTATTTCACGGATATATGACGGATAATTGACAGGTATTTTTCACGGATAATCGGATTTTGCGGGTATGGATAGTAAGTATCCAAACCCATACCCACGAACTAAATAGATAGTGAATTGCAACCACGAAACTATTCGTGGACATCAAATGCCTCTCAAACCCACCCTAATAGGTTCGGGTTTTCGCGGATATCCGTTACCCGCGGGTAGATTGTCATTCCTACATATATGCGTTCAATTATATGCATAATTAAAGGGCTGCGACGAAAGGTACCTGACGGGCCGCCTCGTGTTATGCATATTTGTGTTCGATTATTTGCATAATTAAGGCGGCGACGGTGTGAAAAATAAAAATTCAAACCAGTTTTTTATTTTTTTAATTTCTTAATTTTTTATTCCTATTTTATATCTATGTGTAGTTTGTCTTGTAAGGCCTTGCAAGGCCCTCTTCCATGTATCATGTGCTTAATGCGTCACGTAAACAAAATATGTGGTATAGATTTGGACCTATATACTAAAATAAGAAGAGGATTTACGGGATCCCACCCCAATATAAGGTTGTAAATGAATCAAATATTTTTGCTCGATTCGATAATTTGATTTGAAATTTAGATATTCATATTTAAAATTATTCTATTTGTATTCGATTACTATTATTATTATTATTATTATTATTATTATTATTATTATTATTATTATTATTATTATTATTATTATTATTATTATTATTATTATTATTATTATTATTATTATTATACCCCATAAGTATTTTAATTTTATATTTGTAATGTATTTTGAACTCAATTGTATACGTCTAGTACCTATTAATTCATTTAATTAAACTCTATTTCAATATACAATAACATACATTCATAACCTTAATTCATTTTTTTTATCAATAAAATTTTATTCAAAAAACTCAATGGTACCAGGAGTACCAAAAAACATACATATCATTCATTTAAATATACAATCATACATATCATTCATAACTCTAATTCATTTAAGATTCCTCAATTGAAGAGTGATTAGTTGGGATTCTACTTAAGATTCTTGATTCCAAACAAGATTAGTGAAGATTCGGTTAAGATTCTTCAATTGAAGAGTGATTAGTTGGGATGCTACTTAAGATTCTTGATTCCAAACTAGATTAGTGAAGAGCCTTGTTAAGATTCTTCAATTGAAGAGTGGTTAGTTGGGATTCTACTTAAGATTCTTAATTCCAAACTAGATTAGTGAAGAGTCTTGTTAAGATTCTTCAATTGAAGAGTGATTAGTGAAGATTAGTGAAGAGTCTTGTTATGATTCTTCATTCTTCAATTGAAGAGTGATTAGTTGGGATTCTACTTAAAATTCTTGATTCCAAACTAGATCGATTAATGAAGAGTCTTGTTAAGATTATTCAATTGAAGAGTGATTAGTGAAGATTAGTGAAGAGTCTTGTTAAGATTCTTCAATTGAAGAGTGATTAGTTGAGATTCTACTTAAGATTCTTGATTTCAAACTAGATTAGTGAAGTTTCTTGTTAAGATTATTCAATTGAAGAGTGATTAGTGAGAGTCTTGTTAAGATTCTTCAATTGAAGAGTGATTAGTTGGGAAATGAACGCCGTCGAACGGTGGAGTTTTGCCAAAATTTTACCGGCGGCACGGTGCCACCGCCGCCGGTAATGTTGACCGGATGGCGGGGTGCTATTGCCGGACGTCACCGGCGATCTCCGCCGTAGGTATTTCTGGCCGCAAATTGTGCATTTTTTTGTAGTGTTAGATTTACATAAAATTTCTATTTGATTTCATTTTTCGTCGTTACATTAAAAAGTATATTTTTAACTTTTCTACTAAAAAGAAAGAAGTAGATCTAAAAAATACTATATTATTAAATAGAGGTTTTTTATAAAAAGAAAAAGAAAAAAGCCTTTGAAAGCACAGTAATGCAGACTAGAGGCACGAGACTCGGAAAGGAGCTCGTCAAACAGGAAACAAAGCAATAAGCGATTTAAAAACCATTCAAAAAATCGTCCACCTCCATTTCGTCCGACCAACGGCCTGTGGCGATATTATTCATAACACGCAAACTAGCACTTCCGCTATGATCAATGACGAAGTCCCTCGGCTTCTGACCCATTTCCTCCGCATTTCTGAGGCGGCTTTTTATGCTATCTTCTTGATTCCGTGGAACGCGCGGACGTTCCATACCTTTTGGAGGACGTCCCCGTCGCTTAGGCGGTGCTTGCTCAACAAGCATTTGCATTCCTTGGCTAACCTACGCCTCTAACCGACTGATACGACTATCAATATCTTCTGGAGCAGTAGTGTGCGAGTCTTTGCTTTGCCCACCAAAATCACCATCCAGTTTTTTAGCCTGGTGACCAACCAACTCTCCAGCTTGCTCAGAATTGCGAGCTTCATCCAAATCAGCAGCAGCCGTAACAATCTCAGTCGGATCCCCAGCCGGCGTTTCCATCTCAATTTCCTCTTCCACCTCGTCCTCACTACCAGTCGTCTTATGAAGCTCCTGATCAACCGAAACCAACACCGCTGCCTCCGGCTCGTATAACGCTCTCTCCCTGCAGATTTTCTCTTTCTTTCGGGGGAGAAACCCGTAAAGGTCTTCCAGTAGGCTGCCAACTTTTCCCACGAGCCCTGGGATTTACATCTTTAGACCTCGCTTCCTTCTTAGTGGCATCATTTTTCGACTGATTGGCATGATCTTTGGCTTTGTTTTTGATACATTTGTCCCGGCTATGCCCCGTAATTCTGCATGAAGAACAATAAAGTGGTAACTGTTCATAGTAAAATTCAACATAAATAGAATTATTGTCACACCCGATGGTCATAGAATCTTGAAGAGGAAGAGCCAAATCAACTTCCACAAGAATTCTTGCAAAGTGTCCGACTTCTTTATACACGGACGGACCATCAAACCGAATCGGAAGACCGATGGTTCTGCCTATAGCCGAGAAAACCTCAGGATGCCATAACTCAATCGGCAGATAGTAAAGCCGCACCCAAACTTGACATAGCGAGGAAATCTCTTTGTAGGGATCAAAGAAACGTGTCCATTCTCGGAGCCGAAAAGCGCCCTGCGTCAAATCCCAGCCATTGCGCTGCTTAGCTAACGCCTTATCCGCTGCAGAACTGAAGTTAATAATATAGAAACCCTTGGCCATAGGTGTTAGCGTCCAACTACCTTTAATGCTCCAATGATGTTGGAGTTCTTCCTTAAGACCGAAAGAAGTTCTCGGTTTGTCCCCCTTTCGAAGCAACAGACGCCCAATGAGAGCATGATCAAAAGTTTCCACTTGTTTCTTGTAGAATTCAGAAGGGATATCCAAGTTGTATTTATTGCCAATCTTCTCTGAATTAAAAGCCTCAAACTTGTTGGCCAAGATATCAGGCTTACGGGCTGTACGAGGACGGACCATAGCAGCGTACGACGCCTTGATGTTCCCTTCCGAAGCCGCAACATCAGGCAGTCCCGTAGTCTGTTGCTCAGCGGCGAGAACATGTTGGTCAGAAGCAGAGGTTCCCGCATTGAGAAGAGCACGCGCAGTAGGTAAAGAAATGACATCAACGTTATTTTGATTCTCAGCGGCAGAAATATGTGTTGCTGCAGCCTCCTGCTGCTTAGTGTTCGTTGTAGAAGACCGAAAGTTATTTGAAATAGGAGGGAGGTTGAGTGCCGACCGGTCGGCATAACCTGCCATCGCCGGCACTGCGGCGGAAGCCGCCTTAATGATCTCTACTTCCAGAGCAGCAGCAACAGGCGACTCCAAGCGAGCAGTAGTTTCAGCTGCAAACGCGACGGCGTCGTCGGATGCAGCGATTTTTCAGCGAGCCAATTGCTTCTGCTGCGTGCGTTGAGGCGCTGAGGAGAACAGGCGGGGCGAGCCGCCTAGGGCGGCAGCGCGGTGCAGTCGCGCAGCTGAGGGTCGGCGAGAGACGGAAGTCGCGCAGCGCAAAGAGCTCCGATCTAGATCTGAGTTGCCGCCCAGAGGTGATGCGGGTTTTGGGCACGAGGACGCCGGTCTAACCTCCGACGCGCCTACGAGCTGTGGCCGGCTGGGTTCCGTCCAGCGAGAGCAGCGCTTCTCCCTCCGCTGAAAACGCCTCCCCTCGACGCAGGCTTGGACTCCGGCGTGCTGACTACCAGCGGATTCGTCAGGTGAGGCCGCGCGACGTCGTCGGCGTGGCGGATCTGGCGGCAGCGACGGGCTGACGGGAACGAGAAGGGAGCAGCGGCTGCTGCTGCAAACCCAATTCCCAAACCCTTGCTGCTGGATCGGCGAGCTCTCTCGACGATGAGGCGGAGCGGCGACTGCTGCTGGATCGGCGATGAGGCGGATCGGCGATGAACTGCTGCTGGATCTCTCTCCAGCCTCTCCGCCACGCCGATCCGGACTGGAGGCGCTGCTGGAAGATGAGGCTCTGCTGGTTGTTACTATTCAAAAGAAAAGAAAAATATATATTATACATATTTATACATGATTTAATGAATTGACTTAAGAAAATAATAATTTTAATATGTTTGATCAAGAAAAATTTTAAAAATTATTGTGTATATTGAGTACACAATTAGACTTAACATTTCACAGGTAAGTTAGGGGTAACCAATACAAAATTAGAATGCATAGTTAATAAAAAAATACTCCCTTCGTCCCCAAAATAAGTTCCTCTTTGGGGACGGCACGAGTTTTAAGGAAAAATGGTAAAGTGTATTGATAGTGGAGAAAAATATATTATAATTAGTATTGAGAGTGGTGAAAAGGTGAAAAAGTGTTATAATTAGTATTGGGAGTGGTGAAAAAGTGAAAAGTAAGAATAAATAAAGTATTATTAGTGGTGGGGTAGTTGTCCAAAAATGGAAAGAAAGAAAGAAGAACTTATTTGGGGGACGTCCCAAAAAGGAAAAATAGGAACTTATTTCAGGGACGGAGGGAGTATATCTTATACGTATTAACACTATATATAATATATAAGTTTCGGGAAGAAAATATTATCGTATCATTAATTCGATTATATAAGTTTTGGGAAAATAATACTTACACAAGATTCAATCACACGATTATTTTGAGGAAAAGATATACTCCCTCCGTCCCGTCAAAATTGATGTGTAGTCCTTTTCAGACCGCCTCAACGAAAGTTCATGTGTTTCCCTTATTTAACAAAAATTAGACAATTTAAAACTCTAATAACAAAACTAATTACACCCCTATATTTATTAATCAACTTAATTAATCAATTGGGCTCCCTCACCCATCTCATTTCTACACCAATATCACTTTCTCTCTCTATGGTCTTCGATTAGGGGTGTGCATTCGGTTATATGGTTCGGTTTTTGCTAAAACCAAACCAAACCATATTTTAATTCGGTTTGGAAAAAAAAAACCGAACCGAACCGAATTAACCGAATAAACCGAACCGAATTAACCGAAATTTTCATAGTTAAAACTAAACCGAACCGAAAAACTGAATTAATCCCAAAAAAACCGAAAAAACCGAAATTTTGAAAAAACAAAATAAAAAATTCCGAAAAAAAACAATAAAAACTATTAAATTAAAAAATATTTCAAGTTATATATTATAAAATTATAATTAAAATATTATATATATAAAAATCGAATTAATAAAAAAATCGAAATTTTGAAAAAAAAATAAAAAATTCAGAAAAAAAACAAAAAAAACTATTAAATTAAAAAATATTTGAAGTTAGATATTATAAAATTATAATTAAAATATTATATATATTATATATATATATATATATTATAAATATAATTCGGTTTTTCGGTTTGTTCGGTTTTAAAAATCCGAACCGAACCGAACCGAAAAACTAAAATTTTATGAAAAAATAAATCGAACCGAACCGAAAAACCGAAAAAACCGAACCATATTTTAAAATTTCGGTTTGGATCGGTTCGGTTATTCGGTTTCGGATTTTTTGCTCACCCCTATCTTCGATCAAACCCTCTCCAACTCCCTAACTCATTTCTGCAAAGCAACTGCCCCTCTCTTCCCCAAGTCTCGCCGTCGATGCTCCTCCTCCGGCGAAGCGCTGCCCTTCTAATACTCTGCATATTTTAGTTGGAGGGTTGCTTGGTATTTAGGGGGAGGGGGCGACGAGGTTGTTGGGAATTTGGGGCGGTGGGGGAAGGAAATCCGACGGATTGTGGGGGATTTGGGGGCGGCGGAGTTGCTGGACATTTGGGGCGGTGGAGAGAGGAAGTCCGGCAAGGTTGCTGGGGATTTGGGGGCGACGGGGTTGCTGGGGATTTGGGGATTTGTGAATTAAATTCTGGTTGTGAATTCGACTGATTGTGAATTCACAACCAAAAAATTTTGATTGTGAATTAAATTTTGGTTGTGAATTCACACTCAGTCGAATTCACCACAAAAAAAAATTCTGGTTGTGAATTTGACTAGTTGTGAATTCACAATCAAAAAATTCTAGTTGTGAATTAAATTTTGGTTGTGAATTTAACTGGTTGTGAATTCACAACCAAAAAATTCTAGTTGTGAATTAAATTAAAATTGTGAATTCGACTAGTTGTGAATTAAATTAAAATTGTGAATTCGACTAGTTGTGAATTCAGTCTAATTCACAACCAAATTTTGGTTGTGAATTCGACTGGTTGGGAAATGCGAGATTTTTTAAAGGGGTAGTGTTTAAAGGTAAAATGAAGTGGACATTTTTTTAATTTTTAATGTGAAGGGCATTTTGGTAGCAGTGAACATTTTTTAAGTTTTTTATTTTAGTGGATATTTTTTATTTTTACAATATGAAAGTGGACATTTTACAAATCCACTCACTAAAAAAAATTCATTAAATAAAAAAAGTAAAAATAATCAAATTATAATTTTTAAATTTTTCAGTTAAAAATAATTCATAATTATTAATTATATAGGTACTTAATTATAAATCTATCAAACATACTTAAACTATTAACACTAACTCCTTAAATCTCGTGCTCAAAATAAACGCCTCATCTTCGGTGGAACGGAGAGAATATTTTATACATACTTATACAAGATTTAATCACACAATTTAAGAAAGTAATTATTTTAAGTATGTTTGATCAACAAAAAATTCAAACGTTATTGTGTATGTCGAGTAAACAATTGGATTTAACAATTCAAAGTTAATCTATGGGATAAAGAGTGCACATAGAATACATAGCTGAGGAAAAATATATTTTATACATATTTACCCAAGATTTAATCACACAGTTTAAGAAAGCAATCATTTTAACTATGTTTGACCAACAAAAATTCAAAAATTATTGTGTATATGGAGCACACAATTTGGATTTAACAGTTCATAGTTAATGGGCTAAAGAGTGTAGAAATGAATCATGATCTTGATATCAGGCTTACGTGGCTAATTTGGTGAATAGATGGTGAGCGTAAATGGATTTACATTTGAAAGTTGAAACAATGTAGGGAAGAAACTTTGTCGTTCATGGAGTTGAGTTTTGATAGTTTGATAGTACAAAAGTTTGTTGAATACAATGATAATTAAGAATACAACTTGAGAAATACAAAATATATATATATCTTGTTCCGACATTAATCGGTAATAATTAGTATTGTATATGGATGGCTTGTGCTCTATCGTACTATTATATATTATTGTGTGTGATTCAAACTAGGATTTGTCTCCATTTTCTGATGAAAATGATACCCAAAGTGAAGAACATGATCAAAAGAGCCATAAGAGTCGAAAACAAGAAAAGAATAAGAATGATTATCACTCTGATAATAAATGTAGAAATAGGTCAAAGAAGAAATTAATCTAAGAGTTGAAGATGAAACTATTCATCAAAATTTTGGGGGCTAAGATTGCGTCAAAAGAAAAATGAGACTAAAGGATAAAACAGTCTATAATCTATATAAATATTTTTAATGTTTTAACCACAGAGAATAAACTGTTGGTTATGAATAGAATCACCCTTAATCTAAACTGTTGTGACTTGTTATCAAACAATACAAGACCAACAGTAATTAGCAACCATAATACCATATGCGAGCTTCCAGGATCATCAAACCAAAGTAAGGAAACATCTTATATTAGAAAATTTTGAATAATTGTAGAATGTAAACACACAATCCCATAATAATATATATATCTCAGAAGGCAGCAGAGAACTGGAAAATTCGAATCTATATACTAAGTATTGCTATAAGTATTATCCTTAATCAAGATCTGCGGCTTTGCCTCTTCTTGGCTGCTTCTAGTGTAACTTTGAACTTGTGCAATGAAGCTGCTACTTGCATCATGTTGATTCTCTCATCGGGTGAAAAGGCCAAACATTTCATCACCAAATCAAAAACAGACGACACACATTGCTCCATTGCAGAGAAATGTGGATCTTGTCTTGATAGCAAACCAGGCGCCACAACTCCACTCATCCTATTTTCTTGTAATGCTTTCCCCACCCACTCCTTTATGCCCATTTCTGCGCTGAACATATCATCTGTTGGCTTTTTACTCGTAAAAATCTCTAACAACAATATCCCATAGCTATATACATCCCCTTGTGTGGATACTTTTCCTTCTGATCCGTACTCTAATCGCATCACACATGTTTATCAAAATAAAAATTCAATAATTATTATCTACAACAAGAAAGCAAACTTATATATATTGAAATGGTTACCTGGTGCTGCATAGCCGATAGTTGCCATGGTTATAGTATGAGCGACAGCTTCCCTATCCTCAAAAAGCTTAGAAATGCCAAAATCGCCAACATGAGCAGTCATATCTTCATCAAGCAGCACATTGTTGGGCTTTATATCACAATGCACAATGGTAAACGTGTGATTGTGGTGAAGATATTCCAAGGCCAACGCGACGTCTATGGCAATGCCCAACCTCTGCATCAGATCCAAAACATACACATCAGAATGCAGCCATTTGTCCAGACTCCCATTAGGCATGTAAGCAAGAATCAAGGCCTTGAAGTGCTCGTTGCTGCAACAGCCGAGTATCTTGATCAAGTTCCTGTGTCGAATGGTGCTCAGTATCCGGCTCTCCGTGTCAAAGCTCTTGAGCGCTCCTTCCAGTTCCAAGTTGAACACTTTGACTGCTACCACATCTGTTTCATTACTAAGCATTGCTTTGAACACTGAGCCGAAGCTCCCTCTTCCCAGTAGGTTTATCTCACTAAACGAGCTCGTCCCCTGCGTGAGTTCTCTCTCTGAGACAATCTTCCACGACACTCCCACAGATGAAACATCAGCAGAAGCTGGAGTATTTTTTTGTCTGCGTCTCTTTAGCAGGAAAACTAGGATGAGCACTAAAATCACAGCTGCAATGAAGGGTGGCACAACATATTTCATTATCAGAGCAACTGTTTCCGATCTTGATCTTCCACGATTTCTCGGACAAGGTGGCACTTGAAATCTTGCAGCGCCGCATAGACCAGAGTTCTGAACAAAAGATTCAAAACTAAAGTTGGCGAAGCAACCCCCATCTGGAATCTTTCCTTGCAATTTGTTGTAAGAAACATTGAAAGATTCGAGACCCAGATTTTTCAGAGATTCGGGTATCACGCCAGAGAGATTATTATTGGATAGATCCAGATTCCTCAAGCCTCTGACCTTCCCCAAAGATTCAGGGATGGATCCATTCAACATATTATTTGACAAAAACAAGAACTCGAGTGATTCACAACCATCAATCGTGTTTGGAACGTTTGCTGAGAACTTGTTAGAAGACAAGTCTAGGTAGTTGATACCCGTCAAGCTTCCGATTTGATCAGGAAGTTGACCGCTCAGATAGTTTGATGACAAGTCGAGAACTATGAGCCCTGGAAGATTGAAGAAGTTGAAAGGAAGTGTGGAATTCAGCTTGTTTGAGGCAAAAGAGAGTGTTTGAAGGGATTTAAGTCCACCAAAACATTCAGGTATTGAACTTGTGAGCATATTACCACTCAAATATAAGTCTACCAAATTACTGATTCTGCAAAGATGATGAGGAATATATCCTTGCAGCTGGTTACCATAAAGATATAATGTTCCAAGTTGCTTAAGTTTTCCAATTGTGGTCGGGATTGATCCTGTGAATTGATTCCCAGATAAATCCAAACTTTGCAAACTGCTTAAGTTTCCAATTTCAGAAGGAATAACCCCTCTAATGTCGCAGTTAGATGCTGAAAAAGTGACAAGAGAAGTAGATAAATTCCCAACGGAAGATGGGAGGATACCATTCATCACTGAATTGTTTGATATTTCCAATATCTCCAAATCGCGACAGTTAGTCAATGAAGAGAAAAATGTGAGTTGTTGATTGGGAGATTCAGTTGCTGTCAAATTATTTTCCCAGAGGCGAAGGTATCGCAGATGTCTTAGATTACCCAAGTCGGGGATGGAGCCAGTGAATGAGTTTCTGTTCAATTCCAACATAATAAGCTGAGAAGCGTTGGTGATGGAGGTTGGAATTTTGCCGGTGAGTTTGTTAAAAAATAAAGAAAGATTCACAAGTGAGAGCCCCATGTTTGAAGGAAGGCTACCGGAAAACTGATTCTGCTGAAGAGAGAGTTCCATCAAACTTGATAAATTGAATATGGAAGAAGGGATGGAACCAAACAAGAAATCGTTGAACGACGCCGTTAAGGACTCGAGGCCTGCTAGATTACCAAGCTCTTCCGGCAATTCACCTACCGTAAAAATACCCATCAAAACATTTTTTTTAAAAACTCAAACGGAACAATACCCATCAAAACATTAATTTGAGTATTTGGACAACATGCTTTATCAGATATTTGGTGTTTATGCACTTATCCTTAAAATATACTTCCAATTTATGATATGGAACGTCCACAAAAAATATTTTTATGTAATTTATAAACACTACCCACAATATATTTATACAAAATACAAACATAAAAAATGTTTTAGGTACAAAATATAAATTATCTATTATATTTCTATTATATATTTTAAGGATAATTTTATAAATAAATTATTATGTATTTATAAGAATACGTTAATTAAATATTACACTAAATCTATTTGATATATATATAAAAATTCATATATGCATAGCGTTGTACATAGGGCGGAGCTAGGGGTGGGCAGAGGGGTCACTGAACCCCCCTCGGGATTTTTAGAAATAATATGGGTATTTTCGTAATTTTATAAATATATTAAAAATAAAAAATACTTTGTGATTTTATCTCCATGATTACCATGTTGAGCTATTTTATACTGTAATTGATATGTAAACTTTCGAGTTGAATAAACGTTTTGAAGAAGTGAACTCATAATTAATTTATGCATATCATACTTGGATTTGAATCATAGAGATTTATTTTTTGAATGTGTTATTGAAAGTTACTTTGTCTTACAAAGTTTTACCCATCTTAATTTTTTGAAGTTATTTTGTATGAACTTGAAAGTCAATTTGAAATGTCTCTTTTGTAATTTAAATGACATTATAATTGTGTTAATGATAATTATTTTTTTAATTTAATTTATTTTTTATTTAATTATTATTTTTATTGAAAAAAAGGTTAGGCCCCTTGAATCGAAAGTCTAGCTCTGTCACTGGCTGCACACAACTATGCAAAACACTAGGCGACCCGTCAAGTGTCTCTTGCCGCTGCTGACCGCCTTAATTATGCATATAATTGAACATAAATATCATATATATATATATATATATATATATATATATATATATATATATATATATATATAGGGGAGGGCTAGAATAAAAACACTCTTAAGTGTATAAAATATAAATGATTTTCAGCCCTTAGATCATCAAGATCTACGTTTGATTCGTAACCCTGTTGGATGAATTCGTGGTCCAGGGTTCGAATCCCAAAGGTAGCAAAAAATTATTTTTCATAATTCGTAACTATGTTTGATGAATTCGTAACCTTGTTGGATAAAATTCGTACATTAAAAAACGTTTATATTTATATTTTAAGAAGTGTTTTTACCGTAGCCCTCCCCTATATATATATATATAGGGGTGGGCTAGAATAAAAACACTCTTAAGTGTATAAAATATAAACGTTTTTTAATGTACGAATTTTATCCAACAGGGTTACGAATTCATCCAACATGGTTACGAATTGCGAAAAATAAATTTTTGTTACCTTTGGGATTCGAACTCAGGACCACGAATTCATCCAACAGGGTTACAAATCAACCGTAGATCTTGATGATCTAAGGGCTGAAAATCATTTATATTTTATACAATTAAGAGTGTTTTTATTCTAGCCCTCCCCTATATATATATATATATATATATATATAGATAGAGAGAGAGAGAGAGAGAAGAGTTTTATGGAGAAGCAAATATTTGCCAAGAAAAGAGAAGCAATATCAGTCATTGATCTTATTTAATCTGACGCCTGAGATTGATTCGCGCCATGTTCAACGGGAATTTGTGTTGAACATGAACAGCCATCGAACCCCCCATCCCCAAAAGTTCAGGACATGTTCAACTGCTTCTCTATTTTTCTACTGATATGTTCATGACATGTTCAATGCTTCTCTATTTTCTATTTTTTTTTTTTGCTTCTTCATAGAAACTAACCCTATATATATATATATATATATATATATATATATATATATATATATATATATATATATATATATAAAGGGGTGGGTTACCGTGAGAGCACATCTTAAAATAAAAAGTAAGAGCAATTTTCAATGTATGAATTTTATGTAGAATACGTATGGATTCGTTGTATAAATGTATGAATTGAGAAAAATAAATTTTTGCTACCTTTGATATTCGAACTCAGGACCATAAATCCATCCAACAGGATTACGAATCAACAGTAGATCTTGATGATCTAAGGGCTGAAAATTATTCTTATATTATATCTTAAGAAATGCTCTTATTTTAGCTCTTCCCTATATTTATATATATATGTATGTATATATATATATGTATATATATACACACATATGTGCATAATTTTGCACACAAATATGCATTGTACTAGGTGATCCGTATGGTGCCTCTCGCCGATGCTCACCGCTTATGCATATAATTGACCACAATTATACATATATATAAACACATATATGCATAACGTTGCACATAAATATGCATATCTGTATATAACAACATGAATATTTGAATATATGCATATTTAACATTGCATATTTCGTGAGCGCTGCGAAAAAAATATTAATATCCAAAATTAATATTTTCTATTTTACCTCTCTGTGTATTTTGGCTTGAAAGATCTCTGCCACATGTTATGTTTTTAGTGCACTACATAAACACAATCTGACGTTCATATTTGGATTTATATACTACACATATAAAAAACACATTGTGTTTACACAAAACAGGAAATATTAATTTTGAATATTAAAATAAATATTGTTTTATCTGTATTATTTTTTTGGCACCATTCGCGAAATATGGAACGTAAATATGGTTATAATTAAATACAAATATACAAGTTATTACATGCATATATGCATGATGTTGCCACATGGATAATTCTTAATTTATTATTTGACAGGTCGCCTATTGCAATGCATATTTGTGTGCATTGTTATGCATATATGTGTTCAATTAAATGTATAATTAAGGCGATGAGCAGCGGCAAGAGGCACCTGTTGGGTCGCCTAGTGCAATTTATATTTGTGTGCAACGTTATGCATATATGCGTTCAATTATATGCATAATTAAAGGGCTGCGACGAAAGGTACCTGACGGGTCACCTCGTGTTATGCATATTTGTGTTCGATTATTTGCATAATTAAGGCGGTGACGGTGTGTGAAAAATAAAAATTCAGACCAGTTTTTAATTTTTTTAATTTTTTATTCCTATTTTATATCTATGTGTATTTTGTCTTATAAGGCCTTGCAAGGCCCTCTTCCATGAATCATGTACTTAATGTGTCACGTAAACAAAATGTGTGGTATAGATTTGGACCTATCTACTAAAATAAGAAGAGGATTTACGGGATCCCACCCCTATATAAGGTTGTAAATGAATCAAATATTTTTGCTCGATTCGATAATTTGATTTGAAATTTAGATATTCATATTTAAAATTATTCTATTTGTATTCGATTACAAATATTCGATTATTATTATTATTATTATTATTATTATTATTATTATTATTATTATTATTATTAGTATTATTATTATTATTATTATTATTATTATTATTATTATTATTATTAATCTAGATTATACCCCATAAGTATTTTAATTTTATATTTGTAATGTATTTTAAACTCAATTGTATACGTCTAGTACCTATTAATTCATTTAAACTCTATTTCAATATACAATATCATACATTCATAACCTTAATTCATTTTTTTTATTAATAAAATTTTATTCAAAAAACTCAATGGTACCAGGAGTACCAAAAAACATACATATCATTCATTTAAATATACAATATCATACATATCATTCATAACTCTAATTCATTTAAGATTTTTCAATTGAAGAGTGATTAATTAGTTGGGATTCTACTTAAGATTCTTGATTCCAAACAAGATTAGTGAAGATTCGGTTAAGATTCTTCGATTGAAGAGTAATTAGTTGGGATACTACTTAAGATTTTTGATTCCAAACTGAATTAGTGAAGAGTCTTGTTAAGATTCTTCAATTGAAGAGTGGTTAGTTGGGATTCTACTTAAGATTCTTGATTCCAAACTAGATTAGTGAAGATTCTTGTTAAGATTCTTCAATTGAAGAGTGATTAGTTGGGATTCTACTTAAGATTCTTAATTCCAAACTAGATTATTGAAGAGTCTTGTTAAGATTCTTCAATTGAAGAGTGATTAATGAAGATTAGTGAAGAGTCTCTTGTTATGATTCTTCAATTGAAGAGTGATTAGTTAGTATTCTACTTAAGATTCTTGATTCCAAACTAGATTAGTGAAGATTAATTCTTGTTAAGATTCTTCAATTGAAGAGTGATTAGTTGGGATTCTACTTAAGATTCTTGATTCCAAACTAGATTAGTGAAGAGTATTGTTAAGATTATTCAATTGAAGAGTATTGTTAAGATTATTCAATTGAAGAATGATTAGTGAAGATTAGTGAAGAGTCTTGTTAAGCTTCTTCAATTGAAGAGTGATTAGTTGAGATTCTACTTAAGATTCTTGATTCCAAACTAGATTAGTGAAGTTTCTTGTTAAGATTATTCAATTGAAGAGTGATTAGTGAGAGTCTTGTTAAGATTCTTCAATTGAAGAGTGATTAGTTGGGAAATGAACGCCGTCGAACGGTGGAGTTTTGCCAAAATTTTACCGGCGGCACAGTGCCACCGCCGCCGGTAATGTTGACCGGATGGCGGGGTGCTATTGCCGGACGTCACCGGCGATCTCCGTCGCAGGTATTTCTGACCGCAAATTGTGCGTTTTTTTATAGTGTTAGATTTACATAAAATTTCTATTTGATTTCATTTTTCATCGTTACATTAAAAAATATATTTTTAACTTTTCTACTAAAAAGAAAGAAGTAGATCTAAAAAATACTATAACAGTATAACAATTCATTAAATTACATAAAAAATTATGATTTTATCTTCCATCACTGCATTAATTAAAACTCTAACTTTGGCTTTCTATATTGAGACAATATCTCACTCTAGCGTTTCTCATATAGAGAATGGAAATTATAGCAATGTAAATAAAAATATAAAAATAGTAGCCATTTTTTTATTAATATGTGCTTACACGATTTATACGGATATTTATTTAATCAAAATTTGTGTAACAATATTATTTTTAGGCATGTGTAACAATGTTATTTACTGTATTACACAATCAAACTATGTAAATAACATTGTTACACAAATTTTAGTTTCACATAAAATTCATGTAATATAGCTACTATTTTTATATTTTTATTTAGGGCAAATAGCACCAAAATCCTTATACTTTCCCCGAATTCGCATTTTTTCCCTGACTTTAAAAATTCGCGTTAGAATCCTTGACCGGTGATTAAGTTCGCAATTTTCCCTTAATTAATTTTCCGGCGACTAACTCCAATGACGTGTCACTTATGTGGCATAATTTTGCTGAGTCATTAAACTAAAATTGCTTAGTCACGTAATATAGCAAAAACGTCGTCGTTTGGCTACAGAAGAGTCACTCACACTGCAGAAACAAAACCCAAAGCCCCTTCTTCTCCGTTCAATTCGTCGTCGATTCTGCGATTTAATTTTCCGTCGCGATGGAAGAAGGCGAAGGAAGCTCGGAAATGGAGTACACTAACATCGACGCTCTCGACTGCTCCACCATTTTCCACCTCGCCACCGACATCGTCGGTTTCATTCTCTTCATGCACCAGCAGATCCCCTCGTAATGCCAACAAACTTCTCCACAAATTTCAGCAAATCCAACCCTAATCCTATTCTTTTTTCATGGATATTGTTGTTTTGGCAGATTACTCCAGGACATCACGCTCGAATTCGATGAACTACAGTCCGAATTCAAGGAATTGGTGATTAAATTTAGAGAACTCATGAATAAGAACCCTAATTATTGTACCAAATAAATTTTCCCCTAAATTTCTATGTGGGATTGACATTTAAAACCCGAAAATAGGCAAAACGACGACGTTTTACATTACTCACTAAAACTACGTCGCTTAATACGCCGGATTTTAAGCCTACGTGGATTTCCGGTCATTTTTATATATCGCCGGTCATTTTTTAGGGAGAAACGCGAACGGGATTAAAAGTCAAGGATTCTAACGCGAATTTTTAAAGTCAGGGGAAATATGCGAATTCGGGGAAAGTATGGGGATTTTGGTGCTATTTGCCCTTTTATTTATATAGCTATAATTTACTACTATTATATGCTTTTGTCTAGAATAGGCATTGTCTCTTTATATATTAACTATATATAGTGAAACTTATCATAATCATTGATGTGTGTGATTTAGTTATCTATTTTCGTGTCGTTTGCCGTTGATTTTTCCTTGATATTATCCAAGATGTTGGTATTTGGCGCAGGAATTAGATGGATTGGAAATGGATGCTAATAGATGTCGAGAGATGGTAGAAGTCGAGTTTTTGGATGAAGTTCGTGTGAATTTTGAAGATATTTGGAGATTGAGCTTGAAATTAATTGTTTAAAATTTATTTAAGTCCTTAAACTCTTGTTTATGTTAATTTGGGACTTATTTTTGGAAAGGGCTGATAAGCCCATTATTTGGCGTAGGGCGGCTGAAAGAGATTGAAGGAATTGATTTCCTTATAAATCTAATAGATGCAACCGCCACTTAAGAACAACACATTACTTTAGTATTATTTTAGCTTTTAGTTTTAAGGTGAATTTTTTGGAGACTTGGTGGATACTAATTTTGAGAATTGCAAAATTGGAGAATTGAAGTTGACTCTCACTTTAATCAAGCACGGCAGACGTGATTTCTTTTCTTCAAAATTAGAGTTGGTTTGCTTTTTAATTCGATTATTTTCGTGCAGAACCGATCACCTACTCACTGTGGGCAAATATAATGTGCCCACCACTGATGTGGCAATTGTAATTAGAGTAAGATAATTTTAATTAGAGAAAGATTTATTAATTCTCCTTCCTAAATAACATTGCCACATCAGTGGTGGGCATGTTATTCTTGCCCACGGTGGGCATATTAATTCATGATTGCTTGTTATTTATTTTATGTTTGCTTCAATTTATTTTATTGTTCTTAATTTAATTATGAGTAGCTAAATTTTTAATTCGACGAGAATAATGAAATGCTAATTTATCAACCTGTGAGACCTAATTGATTTTAAAATTGGTTTCGATGAATTCCTTGTGTTTAAAGATAATTTTGATTTTATTTAAGCCTGATCAACTTAGATTTAATTGGATTACAGTCAATGAGCACCTCCAATCCGTAATTGTTGGAATAGGGATGATTAGTGATAAAACTACCGTGCTCGTAGTAAGAATAAATTGGTGGATTGATTATTACTAACATATCTAGGATAATTGGTCTAAACTGGGTTTCTTTCTCTTAATGCTATTAGAATATTAAATCTAGGTCTGACGTCTCCAGTTAGGTTATATTTTAATAAGAGAAATAGGCAGGTCTGACGTCTCCAGTTGTTTATCGACATAGTAAGTAGGAATTGGGGTATGTCAGTGCGTATCACGGTATCCCATAATGGGTTGGTTGATAGGGATTAATTCATCTTTGCGTCGATGATCAGATATTTGAATTAGTGTGGATTTATTCAAGCCGAGTTACTTTTCATTATTATTTTCTAGAGTATTTTATTTGATTTAATTTGCTTTTTTTAGTTGATAATTATTTTCTCAAAATTAAGGCGCGGTGGCTACACCAAACTAGGTCTTTAGGGAATTGAATGATTTTACCTACTTTCTGTGGTTCGACCCTGCTTATCATTATACTCACTTAATTCTTGATAGTATTGCAGGAATTATTTGGTGGATACGACGTCCACCAATCATTCAACTTTAACAATTAATTAATGTGAAGTTCATGAATTGTGTGTAATGCACATATTCTTGCTAGTTATCTCGCTTAGACGAGTACTCTTTTTCCTGTTTATGATTTTGCCCTATGAGTTTTCTATAAAGAGGTTTTAACGAGGCTCGCCCCTTAGTCTGATCTTTTTGTGCTTTCAAGGGTTTTAGATTTTTTTTTTTATATATACAACCACATTTATATATCCACTATGATGAATCTCTTTATCCACTTTAACATTATCTTTAGAGTGAGACTCTTTTTAATTGCACTTATTAATCATTTTTATTAAAATTTGTGTAACTCCACATATATGGTATATTTTTTTAAAACAGAGGATGTATATATTTTATGGCGTGAAGTTTGTTCCAAAATTGTTTAGCTTTCATAAAATGCAAACCAAAATAGAAAAAGCATGTGAAACGAAGAGTAAATGTCGTATATTTTTTTTTCTCCTTTGCTTTAGCTTTTATAAAATGACACCATTTTGGATGAGGTGGAATAAATAAAAGTCCACCTCATTGGTGTGTGCCAATGTAGCATTTCGGTTCCGAAAATTCGTTCCTATGTCATCAGCTTTTTGGAGATTCAAATGAAATCAAGCTAAGGGTTGTTTTTGTATTTTTGGAAGTGAAGTCATTTTTGAAGCACACATTGAACGTCATCAAGGCATAGAGTATAAGAATTATTTCAAAATACAAGAAATTGTCACTTTAATTACGAAGATGTCATGTAATAAGTTAATAATGTACAACTTTAGAAACATACCCGTCAACTTATTGGAAGCAAGATCCAGCTTTACTAGTGAAGTGAGGTTTCCGATTTGCTTTGGTATGTAACCTAAATTATGATACTGACAAAGTTAAACATAAAATTTTATAAAATGATGAAACTATTTGAAAGATGGAATACAGTGAAATTTGAGATTCAAGATTAATTGAGAAAA
Organism: Salvia miltiorrhiza; assembly: GCF_028751815.1. Classification (NCBI taxonomy): domain Eukaryota; kingdom Viridiplantae; phylum Streptophyta; class Magnoliopsida; order Lamiales; family Lamiaceae; genus Salvia; species Salvia miltiorrhiza. The sequence goes on from NC_080387.1 coordinate 21,709,681, forward strand.
TATATTTAACAGATATTGAGTCGTCGGTATGTGAATTTAATTAAGGTATAGTTTTATTCATAATTTAGATTATGGAAATTAGAACCAAATTAGGACTAAAATTAACAAAATTCGAATTGGGCTGAGAAAGGGATTTCTTTTTTATTTCTAATTTTTCTTTTTTCATAAAAACTCGCAGCTGTTAAACTCCGTATATGTGGAAAGTGATTTCTATAGCACTAAGAAGAGTGTATTAAAAGTTTTAGTTATTGTGGGATCGAAGCAGTGATTATATACCTGTCAATTTGTTTTCATAAAGCAGCAGATGATTCAAGGATGTAAGATGTCCAATCTCCTTTGGTATGCCACCTGTCAGTTTGTCATAGGATAGCAGTAGTGCAGTGCAATTAATTACACCAGTATGTCACAAACAATTTAAATAATGTTTTCGCCGTCAAAATATATAATCGGTCAATCTCTATCGGGTTACGGATTATTCGAGTGCGGGCCAATCAGATTGAAAATTATTTTGAATAAGAAATTTTAACTCTAATCCTAAATGTTCGGATTTCGGGCTAGCCTATCGAACGAGTCGAGCTCAAAAATTTTATTTTAAAAAATTAACTAATACTTCATCCGTCCACGAAATGAATATCCATTTGTGGACGGCACGGGTTTTAAGAAATGTATGAAGTGTAGTTTGAATAGTTTAAGGGTCCCACTTTTTGAGTGTATTAATTAAAGTGATGTGTGGGGTACACTTACCAAAAAGGGAAATGAGTACTCATTCCGTGGACAGACGAAAAATGAAATATGAGTACTCATTTCGTGGACGGATGGAGTATATTTTTGTTGATAATATTATATTTGTAATAAATAAATACACGCATAAATAAGTAACATTTCAACATCGACTTGCATAATAACTAATATGCAAGTCTTAGAGATATAAAGATGCGATATTTTTATTAAATAAGTATCATTTTTCAATTTTTATATCTAAATATTTTATTTTATGTATTAGATTAAGTATACAGAGAAGCGAAATCATGAGTATAACTTTTTATATTTAATTTTTAACATTGAATCAATATACATTTCACAAATTTTTGGAAAAAATATCTTATTATACTAATTATCATGAGCAAAGTAATGAAGTTGAAAATCAAATAACGAGAAAATTTTCATAAAATCAAGTGAACACGTTATATTCGGGTCAGTCCTATTGGGTTTTGAGTTAATCGGACCGGCCACAGATTTCCGGCTGGATTGACATCCCAACTTATTATAACAAAGAAGTGAGATAAAATGGAATGTTTAATATCACGAAATTGTGAAGGAGTAAATAGATATATAGTCCAAGTTGTTGAAGGCACCTGCTAAGTTGTTGCTGTATAGATGCAACTCTTGGAGGTTGGGTAAAGTGTCCAAATTCGTGGGGATGCTTCCAGAGAGATTGTTGCTGAAGAGGTACATGGATTCCAACGAGGAAATGTTGAAGATAGAAGGCGGAATATTTCCTATCATGGAAAATTAATTAATATGAATAAAGGTAGCTCTTTGTAGATATATAGAGTAATTAATTTAATTAATTACCTTGGAGATGGTTTTGATATAGAGATAAAAGCGTAAGCATGCTCAAATTCCCAATTTGAGTTGGTATGCCGCCACTGAACTGGTTGATCGACAAGCTCAGCTCCTCCAGCTCTGTGCATTGGTAGACTCTGGTCGGAATATTCCCATGAATTTGATTCTCTCTGAGAAACAATCTCTTCAGTTTGGGAGAATCAATACTGCATATATCACTTGGGAGCTGGCCTGATAGCTTGTTAGATCTGAGATCAATCTCTTCCAATGCAGACATGTTTGTAAAGATAGCTGTCGGTATCTCTCCACTGAGGTTGTTAAACGCCGCGTTTATTCCCTTCAAACGCCGCAGTTTAGAGAGCTGAGTGGGTAAGCTGCCCGAGAAATTGTTGGAGCTGACGTCCAAGGAGCGGAGAAACGTTAGGTTTCCGAGATGCGGAGCGAGGTTTCCCCAGAGCGCCAGCCCAGAGAGATTGAGGGCTGTGACCCTCCGGTGTTTGGCGCCGCACGACACGCCCGCCCACTCACACACGGAACTACTACTGTTGCTCACCCAGCTCTTGCTCAACACACCGTTTGTGTCTACAGTGATGGCATTTTTGAAAGCGAGTAGAGCATCTTCATCACTGCTCAAATCGAATGCCCGTGAGGACAAGATGTTTGAAATTAAAAGCACAAGTTTAAAAGAAATTAACAAAGAGGTGCCCATGCCCATGGACTGCAATTTAGTTTTCTTAATGCATTAACAAGCCGTCGATCGAGCCTAATTTATACTACTAGCTACTAGTTAGTGAGAGCTAATATGTGAAGTCTTCAAGCTCAAGAATGAAGTAATTAAACAAAGAAAAGCCATCCACACATTTTGTCTTCATTTTCAAGTTGAAATCATCTCTATCAAAATTAATCTCCTTGCTCAACTTGAGGGAACCAGGATTTCTGGAAGTCTTGATTTTCAATTAAGTTGACCGTATCAATCAAGATTTTTCTTGCTCAACTTAATAATTAATTAAGGATTACTGGTGACGACCTCGTTTGGTTTTCAGCAAATGATTATGTAGGATAATTTGTAATCAATGACAGATTATTAATATTGAGTTGGTGTTTGCTATCATGGCTAAATACAGAATATTCTGGTTTAAGTTAATCCTAGGGGGAGGTGGTATTATTAATCCAAGAATTCTGGATTAATAATACTGGGTCGTGGGATTAAACCGGGTCATCCACATTATTAATAAATAATACCAAACACTAGACTGATCTGTACTAAATTAGCTAATACAATGTATTAGCCAATATCAAACACGTTAATATATCGTGTATTAAGCTTAATTTCATGTCCTTATACGATTTATCAATGCTATATCTTCAATCAATTCTGATATTTTATTGTCTTCGTGTGTGCATCTCTGCATTGTGTTCTTGGAAGATTGACATATGACAATACTAAGAAAACATTTATTTTGCATGATTGAGAAGACGCACGATTGACTATTTTTATCTTTAGTAGTATGATTTATGTGATCACCCCATTTAAATGGGATATGAATAAAATAAAACTAGCTTAAATTATATAAAAAAAAAGAAGATCAAGAGCCTTGGGGTTATCCTAATGTTTCAATCTATCTAAGTAAACAAAAGATTAATACTGGATTACTCTAGAGTCAATGTATCAAAATATTCATTTTCATATAGCAAAAATAAAAAATATCCACACAAATGTTGAAAGTAGAGAGAAAAGTAGAAGATAAGAGAATAGCGTAGAAAGCGTAGAGAGAATAAATCTGTAGGAGCGTATTATTATGAGGACTAAATGCCTCTATTTATAGGAGATACAAAGCTAGGGTTAGGGTTTAGGGTTGAGTCATTTAATAGGGAAATATATATTTTATATATGTTTACAACACTCCCCCTTAAATGACTAACCCTAAAAATATGCTGCCTCATTAAAACCTTGCTAGAAAAAATTCAATGGAACAAAAACCTAGTCTAAGGAAAAAGAGTACAGCTGCTCCCCCTGAAAATGATCATTGTATATCTTTGAGTCGATGCATGCCAATCTTGTGTACTAACTTTCTAAAAGTCGATGTTGGTAACGCCTTTGTGAATAAGTCCGTCATGTTATCGCTTGATCGAATCTTCATGTATCCTTTGAGTTGCATGCAATTTGACTCCAAAGAAACTCCTCATTTGATGTTAGAGTCTAGATGTTCATGCCTTGTTAAAAACCTCTCCGTAAAAACCCTATGGGAAAAATTCGGTAGAGGAAAAAAGTACAAGACGTATATTTACTCATATATTACACTAGTTGCCTCGTTAAAAACCTTAACTAAGAAAACCTTGTAGGAAAAAACTTAGTAAGGGAAAAAGAGTACAACCATTTGGCCTTCAGGGCCATTGACCTTCAAAGTCTAATTTTCGAAACTATTTAAAAGATCCTGCTCCCCCTCAAGATAACAATCTTGAATGTGTTCAATATAGTTTTCGAAAATAAATTATCAACATCATCCACCAATTTTGAATTTCGATTTCTTTCATAACATAGACCAATTGTAATTTGCTTTGAATATAACGAATAACATGGTTAATATCATTTAAATTATCCTTCTTGGAGAAACATTAAATCTTGCTAGCAAGTCAACTTCGAATTGTATATCATGCATGATAAAAATAGTGCTTCAATAGCACACAAGTAAGGAACTTCGGGTCCTAAGTAATTTCGTTATTTTCTTTTGGTCTAGGTGAATGAATGTGATATAATCATATTCATCAAAGCCTTCTTCGGATAGGTCGATTAATTCATATAAAATACAGATCGATTAGTTTGAAATACTTTATCGAAAAGATGCTCGATCTACAAGTCGAGACAATACTTAGTTTTAACTAAGTTTTTCAAAACTCATCTTTAGACATGAGTTAACTTCCTCAAGTTTTGAATATTCACAAATGTTCTTTCTTCAGAAAGAATTCACTTAATCGATTATGAACTTTCACATATATGTCCATGTTTAATGACCTATATAACAATACAACCATAACGTCCATAAACTTGATATATTTATGTCAATGATTACTGCCATAAATGTTATATAAATAACGAAACATAATGTCATGTATAACATGAGAATATATTTGATTAATTTTGGGTTTCTCAAACCCTTGAGCTACTAATCTCGCTTAATTATTTTCATTTAGCGAGTTCATCTCTGCCTCATTGATTATTTCTACATTTTTCAGTGCTTCTGGCACACTAATATAACTATTTTGGATCCAAATAATCTTCGAGTTGAATTTGCAATTTGTTGAGGCAAAAGTGTTGTCGACAACTATGATTTTTCTATTACGATTCTCACGTATTCACAAAGTTCATGGCAACTTTAGTAAAACCAAATTTTCACCATTTTTCATAATATTTGGTCTAGTTGTTTCGTAATCCCAATATTACGATAATTTAGTGCATGTGCAAAATGTATTGGGATTATCGTCTTCAGGACGATCCTCTTCATGAGGTTTCGGAATTATTTGAGTTCTTTATTTGAATTTGTAATCCGCGGATATTTTATCTTGGGCACCAATAGGTCGTTTACGCTTCTGGCGTCAATAAGCATTAAATCAATTTCGTCTTTCAGGGACTTCAATTATTTGTGGTGCAATATGACATATGTATAAGATTTCATTCATGTGGCAGTCAATAATAACTTGTTGAACTTCTAGTTCATTAATGCATGAATCTAACATAATTAATCCAACGAGAAATTTACGGCATTGTACAATTCATCATTCATATCTCCCCCTAATGCCGAAAAAAAAAGTTTTAAGTTGGATAAATCAAAGCATCAACATATGAATTGATCCTCAATTATTGGCTCTATATATATGTATTTTTCACAAAGTATACATATAATTTTCAGAGAGCTATGAGTGCATTTGAATGGTGATAAAAGAATTTAGTAGATGGGAAATCCTCTTCGGGAGGTATTTTAATCACGCACTAATTGTAATGTAGACAACCCAAATACTCAAGTCTTGAGTTATTTTTAAATCATTTGGGTGTATGAATTTGAAATTCATCTTGACATGATTATGTGATAAAAATAATAGACATGTATAATTATTCAATTCTCATAGAAAAATCAATGAAGCTCTTCCGGAGCCCATACAAAAATGTTATCAATTTTTAATTGTATAACTCATATTCTCAATAATAGTTCAAAAAACAATTGAATTGAGAAGATCAATTGCTCTTCAAGAGCTTGTAATATTTAAATTATGTTATATCACCTAAAATATAAATTGTTCTTCAAGAACATGTAATATTCTTCAGGAATATTAATTGTGCTACTTCGGGAGCATCAATATTAATTCAATATAAAGTAAAGCAATTTAATAATAAATTAAATACTAAATAATAAGGAAATATCAAAATAAAGCTTAAAATACACATTCAATCTTAATTTTATCTCACATGTTCATCGGGAACACATTATATTTCATATTTAATATGAAGCTATATCGTTGTGTTTTCATCAAACACTTCAACGATTTAATTTTAATAATCTTCAAGATTATTAATAATCATAAATTCATTCCACAATGATGAATTAAAAAAATAAAGCAATCCTTCAGGGATTGTATTAATAAATCAATTCAAATGTGTTCATCGAAAACACATTATATTTAAATTTAAGGGATATCGTTGTGTTTCATCAAAAACTTCAACGATTTATCTTTTATTATGCGCTGTGTAACCTCTGTTTCCTTTCGAGTTTTGGTTAATGGTTTTCCAGGTGCCGTTTTCGAGCCTAGTCGAGGTCTGAGGCAAGAAGATCCTCTTTCTCCCTTCCTTTTCCTGTTTTGTGCTGAGGCGCTCTCAGGGTTACTTCGTAAAGCTGAGACAAACAATCTGCTCCATGGTGCCCGTCTCTGTAGAACTGCACCGAGAGTCACCCACCTTCTCTTCGCAGATGACTGCATTGTTTTTGGTCGTGGGAATGATAGGCAGATTAAAGTGGTTAGCGATATCCTGCGGCAATATGAAAGAGTCTCGGGCCAAAAGGTGAATTTGGACAAGTCCTCTATCTCTTTTAGTAAGGGGATTTGTTTGGAAAAACAACAGGAGTTGGCGACTTTGTTGGGGGTTAGCCGAAGTGGGCAACAAGGTTCTTATCTCGGAATCCCAAGTTCGATTGGGAGATCAAAACGCGAGATCTTTCAAATGTTGGTTGACAGAACGAGGAAAAAATCAAAAGATTGGAAAAGAAAATTCTTGTCTGGAGCTGGGAAAATGGTCCTCATAAAGTCGGTCCTTCAATCTATACCGACTTATTTGATGAGTTGTTTTGCCATTCCGGATCAGATTTGTCAGAGGCTTAATAGTTTGGCGGCGAATTTCTTTTGGGGGCAGAAACACGAAGAGCGAAGGATTCATTGGAGGAGTTGGAAAAAACTTTGTGTTGCTAAAGGTGAAGGGGGTTTGGGCTTTCGGGATATTGGTTTATTTAACCAAGCTTTACTTGCTAAACAAGCGTGGCGTCTCCTTATTCATGAAGATACTCTCATTGCTCGTTCTTTGAAGGCACGGTACTACCCGCGGAATGATCTGCTATTAGCTGGAATCGCTCATAACCCATCTTATGTATGGAAAAGCATCCTTCTCGGCAGAGAACTTATTGCGGCTGGACTGGCTTGGAAGCTGGGGAATGGCAGTAGAATCAGGATCGGCGAGGACCCTTGGTTACCTGATGGCACAGGGCTGTTCAAGGTGGCTAGAGTTTCTGAGGAGCACAATTTATTCAGGGTGAAAGATCTGTTGAATGAGGAAACTAGCTCTTGGGATAGTCAAGTTCTGGAGACGGTTTTGAACACGGAGGACCGATGGAAAGTGTTGGCGCAGCTTCAGAGTAATCCTAATTTCAGAGATCAGCCGTTTTGGCCTGGGGAAAAACTGAACACGTATACTGTGAAATCTGGGTACAAGCTTGCAATGAAAATTCGACAAAGAAATGAAGCATCCACTTCCTCGGAAGGGTGTGCCTTGTGGAACTGGATTTGGGATTTAGATGTGATCCCTAAAGTTAAACTCTTTATGTGGAAATGTTTAACTAATGCACTCCCGACGGCTTTGGCGCTACGGAGACGGAATGTGGATGTGGATCCTTGTTGTAGGCGATGCGGATCTCATGAAGAAACCATGGAGCATGTGCTCCGGGATTGTGTTTGGTCTGAGGTTTTATGGAGAGTGTCGCCTCTCAGACTTCAACTGCTGAATGTGGAGTGTTCGACGATGGATTGGTTTGAAAAAATCAGAAACTCTACAAATCGAGAAGTTCACTCCATATTCGCTACTTTAACTTGGTCCATCTGGTTTGCTAGGAACCTTCTGATCTTCCAGCAGAAAGATATGTCCCATCTCGATTGCCTGGCGATTGCTTCTAGAGCTCTTTGGTCGGCACCTCTGCGGGCTTCTTTGCCGAATCAGCTCCCCATCTCGATTGATTTCTGTCGTCCGGGACAGTTGAAAGCCTCGAGTGATGCGGCGTTGAGTGTTGGGAAGGGCTTTGGTATAGGGGTGGTGCTTCGCGATAAAGATGATGGTATCAAGGGCTGCAGATATGGTTTTGTTAAGGGGGCTTTCTCGATCATTGAGGGAGAAGCCATTGCTTTGCTGGAAGGTCTTCGCTTTTGCCGGGAACGGGGAGATTCGGATGTTATCTTCGAAACTGATAGCCAAGTCCTTTATTGGCTGTTGATGAAGAAGGAAAAGGATATGTCTTATTTGGGAGATACGCTGAGAGCTATCCAGGAGATTTTGGTTTCTTTCCACCATTTTGCTTTAAGCTGGACGCCTCGTGAAGGGAATGCGGCTGCCGACAAACTTGCTGGTTTTGCTTTATGTAATGTTTTACCTTTTTCTTCCGCTAGGGTGTTGCCTGTTGCTGTGAACTCTTCTTCGTTTTAATGATAGCTTCTTTTATTCTCAAAAAAAAAAAAAATCTTCCAGATTATAAAAAATCGCACATGCATTCCCGTTTCTTCTGGAAACCATATATATAATGAATTGATGCAATGTATAAGTAATTAAACAATTCAAATCTCGACTGATTAATCACTTGAGATATCAAATGATTATTTTCAATTACCCAAATCTCAAGGAATTATTTAAACAAATCAATTTCTTACACACTTGTTACCTCTATTGCCATCAGGCATCATCATCATATAAATAAATTAAGAAATCAAATATCAGACGGATCAAATGGGAATCACAAGATTAATTGCATCAAATAATTAAAATTGATATTTGACTAATCCAAATATTGTACAGCAAGAACGTGATATATGAGAATTTCAACCCAAAAGTGCAATCTATAAGTATATATTTAATTAAATATATGAGAATTTCAACCCAAAAGTGCAGACTATAAGTATATATTTAGTTAAATATATACATATTTTCCATGCATTCACAAACTGATTCATAGATCTAGAGTGATAGATTTAATAAGAAATTGAAGCAATCGAACGATCAGGGGGAAATACGAATTACCTTGTTGGAAAGACATGATTCTTTCCTAGGGCACATCTTCAATATAAATCAATTGGTTTGATACTCAAGACTAGGGCATACCTCCAATCTAATCAATTGATTAGAGAGAGCACATCTCCAAAATCGCTCAATTGGTTAGAGACTCGTGCTGATAACGTGTTGAAAGTAGAGAGAAAAGTAGAAGATATGAGAATAGCGTAGAAAGCGTAGAGAGAATAAATCTGTAGGAGCGTATTATTATGAGGACTAAATGCCTCTATTTATAGGAGATACAAAGCTAGAGTTAGGGTTTAGGGCTGAGTCATTTAATAGGGAAATATATATTTTATATATATTTACAACAAGAAATAAGAACCTTAAAAATTAGCCAATTTTTATGAAAAATGACAAATCTGCCCCTACTAGAGAATTGAAGATCTACAACAAAAAACAAAAACTGAATTTACAAGCAGAAAATTAGTTGAAGTCACTCGCGGCAGATTATGCGTGAGTTGGGGTTGAAATTCGAAGGTCCAGAAGATGCATCTGAGTTTACCACAGCGTCCGATCGACGACATCTCAGACTCCTGAAAAATGATGCGAATTTGAGTCTTAATTTTTCGCTGTAAATTTGTTGCGCCAATTGCCGTCTAGAATTAAATTTGTTTGTTATCTTGCGCCAATTAAATCTAGAATTAGAACGGTGCTGCATAAAACCGAGAAAGTGTGTTTGTTTCTGTAAATTATGGTGTGTGTATGTGTATATATTTATGCGTGTGATCAACATAGACCTACATAGGCATAGAGCTCAATTTCTTTTGAGCGCACCGCTTCGTTGCTATAAAATCAGACGTGTGTGTTAACCTAGTGGTAAGAGATTAATGCCTAACATCTGAGATATTGGGTTCCAGTCTTTTGTCATAGGATCTTTAAAATTTCTTTATTACTTATGTAATTTATCAATATATATATAGGGGCGCACTCCAGTGAGATCCCCTATTTTTCGTGTAATATAAGGACAATAAATAAAACATATAATACTAATGAACAAGATGTATTAACTGATGAAAAATAAAATTTAAAAAATTGGTAATAAATAAGACATATATACTGATGAACAAGACATTGTATATTGATGAACAATGCAGTATATACTGATGAATAACAAAATTTAAAATATTTTGCTCCCTCCAGGATTCGAACCCTGCGAAAAAAAATCTCTCACAATATTAGTCATAGGATTAATAAAATAAACGCACCAGATCGTGCCCTAGATCTCACTAAAATTAAGGGGTCTCATTGGAGCGGCCCCCTATATATATATATATATATCAAACGCGAGGAAAGAGATAGTATAGAAAATTTTAGATGAGAACTGTAATTTTGAGGAGTTTTTTAATTGAGGCTGAAATTGAAATTAAGGTGAGAGAAATGATGATCGATTTTATAGTTTTTGAGAATTAAGGTGTCACAGCCCGACCTAAGCTAACAACAGTTAAGCCGGGGAAAATGTGACTGGGGAAATGGAAAAAGAAAATGGAAAATAAAAGAGGTTTCAATAAAAATAATCATCTTGCTTAAACAATAATTTACCTAAATATTTGGTAATCATAAACAATCTTTTCTAAAACTCAAAGCAGACAACTCACAATACATAACGACAAGTTGTCAAATTTTCAAGTGACATAATTTTCGAAGCTATTGGTTTAAAATCTGTACAACACATCAATAAAGTAAAATACACTAAGTGTTGCAGCGGAAATACTTAAGTGGATTACATGTATGAAGACATGGAATCCTGAGCCTAATTTAATACTTATACTTCAAAAGTTTTGCTCTGCTCGCCTCCATCTGCATCACAGCTTAACCTGCACATTTAGAAACATATGCAGGGCGGAGTACTAAAAAGGTACTCAATGGTCACATGCCGAAATAACTTTAAAGTTTGCTCTTAGAGCTATATATTGAACTTGCCATCTCAAGCATCACACAGGAGTTTTATTTAAAAATAACCTGTGCACGCCAAAACTGTAAAACTTCTATATATATATATCATCATAACATCATATACGTCTGCAGACAATTAACATGTATGTACCATAACTACGCATCATGTAACCTTGTGTTGAGAAGTAGGCCTCCTTCTCAAACACAGTGATCGGCCCGAAGGCTCCCGATCACAGTGACCGGCCAACCCGCTCGATGACTCACGGTCACAACTATGTGCACAAACCCTTACTGACATCTCGCTTCAGCATAGGGCCGATATCGTCTATCTCTCGTAGATGGTAACATACAAGCTCTTAAAATAATTTGGCAAGTCAATAACTTTAATATAACTTCATTCATATAATAACATAATTAAATAGTGCGCACTTCAAATTTTGAGTTTAGAAAGCCCACCTGATACGCTTAACGGTGTAGGAACTCTTGCTCACTTATCTATCATTGCTACTGTCACCTTCATAATAGCAAGATTCTAAAATAAGATTGGATAACTAGATAAGAAGAATTAGCTATAAATAACATCCCAATAAACTTTTAATCTTTTGCAAAGCTAAGGTTGAATCAACTAAACTAACCAATATACTAACTCTTATGAACTTTAAGAAAGTATAAACTAGTATTCCTATCTTATAGGAATTCCTCTACTAGAGAAAGTTTAGAAGTAAACAAATCCATTCCATAGAGATCAGTTTACAACTAACCATACATGTAAAACACAAAATCCCAAAGTAATTAATCATATAAACATAATTATGTCCATCAACTATCATATTAACAAGCTTAGTAATCAATAATTCTCAATAGGTAATTAGAACAATAAAACCTTAATTCAAGTTTAGTAGTGTAGGATCTCAATTAACTACCAATCACAAGTTTAATCAAGACACATACACATTTGAATCCTAACTTTGGAAAATCATATAAAATCAATCGCTTCAAGGAAAAATACGAGTTTTACCTTTTTAGAAAGCTATTGATGTCTATATTTCTCAGAAATTTACAAAAACACAAAATCTCAAGTGGATAAGAAGTTATATGACCAAAGACAGAATCTGCACTGAACTCTGCTGCTCCGTGCAGTACATTTCAGAAAATAGTTTGACATGTCTATTGGTCTCGGATTTAGCTGAAATTTTGCAGAGATCTAATACTCATAATGAAGTAATTACTGTAAAAATTTCAAATCATTTCGAACACAGGAACACTCCCGAAAATACCTTACAAGGTACTGTCCTGTACAGCAAAACCAACAGCAATACCTTCTTCATCTCAACTCAACATATAACTCATATTTTTATCAAATAAAAGCTATAGTAACTCAAATACATCATCTTACTACACATTAGCATGCTTTAGCTTAAACGTAATTCATGTTCAACACATCAACATATAGTAGCATGCTTGATATCCTCCAACTATTGTCATATAATCTCATTTTACAATTCAAGGAGTACAATTACACAAGCATCAAACATGTAGCTAGCTTATTCCAAGAACTCCCAAATCCACTTAAACTAAACTATTAGGGAATCATGTTTTCTTGTGAATAAATACCCAAATAAAATCCCAATCAATTCTTCACATACATATAGACATGTATACATAGTCAATTGATACAAATATAAAGAAGATGAAATTCTGGGGTTCTTGAGGGAGGGTCAAAAATCGAAGCTTTGGGCTGAAGCTATGATTCCTGCCATCATTTTACTTAATTTAAAGTAATTACTAACTTAGAAACATATAACATTTTGTTTAATATCTCACTTTAGGAATCTTAGAGAGAAGTCACCTATGCCTCGATTATTATGGCATGAACTCAGAAATCACAAGCAACATCAAACACTTTCTACAATAACAAGTAGAATACTTAACTTTTCGACGACGAGGGACGCTACCCTGTTCAGTCGAGCCAAGACGACGATGATGACAGCAGCGCTTCCTGCCTCGGAGGGGATCGTGTAGCAGCAGTAGCGGCGTCGTGAATGGAGCGGCGCCGCTGAATCGCCGGTCTTCCACAGACGGCGGAGGTGGCAGCCGAACCATGACGGCGGGAGTAGAAAAGAATTAGAGCTCGTTTCCCTTTCTCTCATTCTCGAGCATGGATTCAAGGCAGAGATGGGCGAAGCTCAGCCGTTCGTTGGCCTTCCAGTCGCGACAGTAGTAATTTCCTTCTTCTAATAATTAGGGCTCCACATCGAAAAAGAAGGGGGAACGGCGAGGACTTCCGGTGCGAGAACTTCGACCACGTTGAAGAGGAGGCTGCTGTATTGCCGAATTTCGGGCTCGGGTGACGGCGATTTCGGATTTTGAAATTAGGGCTTCTCATTTGGGTTCTTCGCTAAATTGAGAGAAGATGAGAGTAGTGCGAGGGGCACCAGGGAAGAACAGACGAGACGCCGGACTTGGACCCGACGGCAGCCGACGACGGTCGGAGCAGAGGCGGCGGCTGAATCTTCTTGAAGGTTGAAAGTAAACTCAAACTGAGGTTCCATAAAGAGAGAGGGGAGAAGGTCGACTGTTTTGGGGAGAAGAAAAGGAAATGAATCTCCTCAAACTAATATATACACTTTACAATAAATAAATGCTTATCTCAAACATTAAAAATTTAAATCCAATTATAGAAATGAGCAATATAATTCAAACCTCATTTCCCTTACTGATCGGCCCATTTGAGGTTTGTAGAAGAAATAAATAATAAGAGGAAAACTTGGCTTTTCCTATAAGCCTTATTTTGTGGCCCTCAAAATTAGATCAAATAAAAATAAGAATAAATTAGAAAAGCAATTCTCTACACTAATATGACTCACGAAACTTGTGCTCCAAGCTCAAGTAGTATTTGATAGCTATCTAAATTAATAAATTATTATACACCCAATGAAATATAATACAATTCTATATACATATACTAAATTTCCTCAAACTATCACTATTAAAAAAAAAAAAAGCTCATAGATAAATAATTAAATAACATCCGTCACTTCAATTAGCCGAGCAATAAGTCGACTAATAATATTTCGTATTTATCACCAATCTCATCTCTGAAAAATAATAAAATAATCCCTTTAACTAGGAATTATAAACTCGCTTCCAAGAATGAAAATAATAAAGAAAGCAAGAATACTTAATTATTCAAATTATGCAATCATTGAATTAAAAGCTCAAGGTATTATAATAATATCTCATCTCATCTCAGTGATTCTACTTCTCTTTCTTCTTTTAGATAATAGAAAATAATATATATACTGTAGTGAAAATGCTGGGTGTTACATCCTCTCCCCCTTAAAGAAATTTCGTCCTCGAAATTTGAAGTGTATGTCGCTCTTCAGGTTCCTTGAGCAGTTGTTGAATTTGTCGGATAAGCGTAATCATTTCTTCAAGCGCATCAGGTCCTGTTACTTTTCTTTCACTTACCTCATGTCAATAGAGTGGAGATCAATATTTCTTTTCACAATAAGCTCCATATGGTGTCATATCAATTATTGCCCGAAAGCTACAATTGTAGGCCAATTCAATTACTAGCAAAAGGTTTTCCCAATTCATCCTTCAATCTAGTGCATAATGCGGCTTCTGAGTACGCGTGATGCACCTTGAGATAGTCGTCTCCTGCCTTGTTTGCGGGGAATTCGCTCCTTCTGAAAAATCATTTTTGGAAAGAGAGAATTTCTTACGATCGCCAGTGTCCCTACTGCTAAGGTCGCCACTTCTTCGCTCTAGTACAATAGTCTATGTCACATCTTCTAAGGTTTAAAGATTTCTCTCAAATTGCTCATCTGTTGTTGGATGAAAGGCTATTTTAAAATATGGCCGAATTCTCAAAGTTGAAAGACCATATAAAATTGGTCCTGTGTATCAAAGATGGACTTGGTTGTGCATTGTTGCAAAGTGAAAGAGTTATTGTTATTGGGTCATGAGAACATAGACCACAAGAACTGAATTGCTCAACATAACTTGGAACTAGCAACAATGGTATTCTGAAACGAGATGTGGAATTGATACACCTCATAAAAGTTTAAAATACTTATTCGAGCAAAAGATTTAAGTGTGAGACAAGGAATATAGCTCGAATTAGTAAGGGACTATGATTGTAGAATAAATTATCACCCACGCAAAGCCAATATAGTAGTGGATGCCTTGAGTAGAAAAACTCAAGTTTACTAAGGATTTCTCCTTACCCATGAAGAAAAATTCTCATCAAGGATTTGAAAGTTGGATTTACAAATGGTTCTACCACAGCAAACAAGAGAAGCTGTAATTGCAATGTTAACAATGATTTTTGATTTGAGAAGAAGAATTGTTAAAGTACATGGGGAAAATAAAAAGGAGAAAAATTATGGGTAAGGATTTTGATAGAAGGGGTCAATACTTGCCAAAAAGCTAGGGGTACTGCTATCATGTTTGAGAAAAGTTGTGTACCCAATACTGAACAGTTGAGAAATAAAATCACGAGTAAAGCTCATGATACGCTATATACTGCCCACCACAGAAGCACTAAATTATATCAAGATTTCAAACAAAACTTTTGGTGGGAGGGATGAAATGGAAAAGAGATATCTTCATTAGTTGAAGGAATGTTTGGCTTGCAATAGCTGAAAGAATATTTGGTTTGCCAACAAGCAAAGGCACTACATCAAAACTCTATCAAAAGTTACAACTAATATATGTGTCAGCCTTATAAGGCATATATCCAGCTATATCACAAAACCCTTGATCACATTCAGCTACTGTCTTCTTCTATTGCTTTAAATTGTTAAATTACGTCTCCTTTTGCTGACGACGGCTTCTGGAAATATATTCTTGGTAAAAGCTTCTATGATCTGACCCCAAATAAGACTCTCTAATCGCTCGAGGGTATATATCTTCTGCTTCGTCTCCCACTAATAACCAGTCGATCCTTGTTGAAATAACATACAAGAAGGTGCTCTTGATCATTGCATCACAGGAAGCGAAACTCGCGAAACTCTACTATAAATAGGGGAATTTTGACGATGAAAAACTTTCTGCAATTCTTCTTTCCAGATGAGGGGGGAGGAGTAAATTCTCTAAATTGTTCATCTGGTGGATGGCAGGTTTCCACTTCTTCTTTTGAGACATCATGCCGAGTAAATACACAAAATCTCCAAAATTGAGTTTTCACCCCATCAATAAAGTCAAACTCCTACTTAACTAGAATCAAACTAAGTTATAAAACTCATACACCAAAATTCAAGTCATAAAACGCAAGTAAATCTCAATAATAACCTAGTAAATGACCACTTTGATCACTTCATATCATGAGAAAATTTGCCTCAATGAGTTCTCATACGAAAGATAGGAATATATGTTGCAAAAAGCTCTTAGTATTAATTGTGGTGCCGTAACTGTATAACATCACTACTAGTACTAGGTTACATCGCGACTGATATACGTCATTATTGTATCATCAAACTTTCTATATCTCCATCCACATATCAAAACACAAATATTAAAATATGAATAACACTTTTATCCATTCAAATCTCAAAAGTTCGTATAGGCAGAGGATACTCATAAATAACTCATGTTGTCCATGCTCATTTTAAAATATATAAGTTTCCATCATACTAATACTTGCAAAACTGCAACTCATATCTCAAACTTGTTTAAAAATGTAACATGCTACTTCAAAACTCTGAAAATCCGTACCTGGCTAAGTTGGATGAGATGGAGAGCAGAGCTTTTACTATATTACTCACACTAGTCCAAAGATTCAAATTTAGACTAGACTCAAAGGAATATTTAGGCTCAGAGCAAACAACCTCGCTCTGATACCACTCTGTCACAGCCCGACCTAAGCTAACAACAGTTAAGCCGGGGAAAATGTGACTGGGGAAATGGAAAAAGAAAATGGAAAATAAAAGAGGTTTCAATAAAAATAATCATCTTGCTTAAACAATAATTTACCTAAATATTTGGTAATCATAAACAATCTTTTCTAAAACTCAAAGCAGACAACTCACAATACATAACGACAAGTTGTCAAATTTTCAAGTGACATAATTTTCGAAGCTATTGGTTTAAAATCTGTACAACACATCAATAAAGTAAAATACACTAAGTGTTGCAGCGGAAATACTTAAGTGGATTACATGTATGAAGACATGGAATCCTGAGCCTAATTTAATACTTATACTTCAAAAGTTTTGCTCTGCTCGCCTCCATCTGCATCACAGCTTAACCTGCACATTTAGAAACATATGCAGGGCGGAGTACTAAAAAGGTACTCAATGGTCACATGCCGAAATAACTTTAAAGTTTGCTCTTAGAGCTATATATTGAACTTGCCATCTCAAGCATCACACAGGAGTTTTATTTAAAAATAACCTGTGCACGCCAAAACTGTAAAACTTCTATATATATATATCATCATAACATCATATACGTCTGCAGACAATTAACATGTATGTACCATAACTACGCATCATGTAACCTTGTGTTGAGAAGTAGGCCTCCTTCTCAAACACAGTGATCGGCCCGAAGGCTCCCGATCACAGTGACCGGCCAACCCGCTCGATGACTCACGGTCACAACTATGTGCACAAACCCTTACTGACATCTCGCTTCAGCATAGGGCCGATATCGTCTATCTCTCGTAGATGGTAACATACAAGCTCTTAAAATAATTTGGCAAGTCAATAACTTTAATATAACTTCATTCATATAACATAATTAAATAGTGCGCACTTCAAATTTTGAGTTTAGAAAGCCCACCTGATACGCTTAACGGTGTAGGAACTCTTGCTCACTTATCTATCATTGCTACTGTCACCTTCATAATAGCAAGATTCTAAAATAAGATTGGATAACTAGATAAGAAGAATTAGCTATAAATAACATCCCAATAAACTTTTAATCTTTTGCAAAGCTAAGGTTGAATCAACTAAACTAACCAATATACTAACTCTTATGAACTTTAAGAAAGTATAAACTAGTATTCCTATCTTATAGGAATTCCTCTACTAGAGAAAGTTTAGAAGTAAACAAATCCATTCCATAGAGATCAGTTTACAACTAACCATACATGTAAAACACAAAATCCCAAAGTAATTAATCATATAAACATAATTATGTCCATCAACTATCATATTAACAAGCTTAGTAATCAATAATTCTCAATAGGTAATTAGAACAATAAAACCTTAATTCAAGTTTAGTAGTGTAGGATCTCAATTAACTACCAATCACAAGTTTAATCAAGACACATACACATTTGAATCCTAACTTTGGAAAATCATATAAAATCAATCGCTTCAAGGAAAAATACGAGTTTTACCTTTTTAGAAAGCTATTGATGTCTATATTTCTCAGAAATTTACAAAAACACAAAATCTCAAGTGGATAAGAAGTTATATGACCAAAGACAGAATCTGCACTGAACTCTGCTGCTCCGTGCAGTACATTTCAGAAAATAGTTTGACATGTCTATTGGTCTCGGATTTAGCTGAAATTTTGCAGAGATCTAATACTCATAATGAAGTAATTACTGTAAAAATTTCAAATCATTTCGAACACAGGAACACTCCCGAAAATACCTTACAAGGTACTGTCCTGTACAGCAAAACCAACAGCAATACCTTCTTCATCTCAACTCAACATATAACTCATATTTTTATCAAATAAAAGCTATAGTAACTCAAATACATCATCTTACTACACATTAGCATGCTTTAGCTTAAACGTAATTCATGTTCAACACATCAACATATAGTAGCATGCTTGATATCCTCCAACTATTGTCATATAATCTCATTTTACAATTCAAGGAGTACAATTACACAAGCATCAAACATGTAGCTAGCTTATTCCAAGAACTCCCAAATCCACTTAAACTAAACTATTAGGGAATCATGTTTTCTTGTGAATAAATACCCAAATAAAATCCCAATCAATTCTTCACATACATATAGACATGTATACATAGTCAATTGATACAAATATAAAGAAGATGAAATTCTGGGGTTCTTGAGGGAGGGTCAAAAATCGAAGCTTTGGGCTGAAGCTATGATTCCTGCCATCATTTTACTTAATTTAAAGTAATTACTAACTTAGAAACATATAACATTTTGTTTAATATCTCACTTTAGGAATCTTAGAGAGAAGTCACCTATGCCTCGATTATTATGGCATGAACTCAGAAATCACAAGCAACATCAAACACTTTCTACAATAACAAGTAGAATACTTAACTTTTCGACGACGAGGGACGCTACCCTGTTCAGTCGAGCCAAGACGACGATGATGACAGCAGCGCTTCCTGCCTCGGAGGGGATCGTGTAGCAGCAGTAGCGGCGTCGTGAATGGAGCGGCGCCGCTGAATCGCCGGTCTTCCACAGACGGCGGAGGTGGCAGCCGAACCATGACGGCGGGAGTAGAAAAGAATTAGAGCTCGTTTCCCTTTCTCTCATTCTCGAGCATGGATTCAAGGCAGAGATGGGCGAAGCTCAGCCGTTCGTTGGCCTTCCAGTCGCGACAGTAGTAATTTCCTTCTTCTAATAATTAGGGCTCCACATCGAAAAAGAAGGGGGAACGGCGAGGACTTCCGGTGCGAGAACTTCGACCACGTTGAAGAGGAGGCTGCTGTATTGCCGAATTTCGGGCTCGGGTGACGGCGATTTCGGATTTTGAAATTAGGGCTTCTCATTTGGGTTCTTCGCTAAATTGAGAGAAGATGAGAGTAGTGCGAGGGGCACCAGGGAAGAACAGACGAGACGCCGGACTTGGACCCGACGGCAGCCGACGACGGTCGGAGCAGAGGCGGCGGCTGAATCTTCTTGAAGGTTGAAAGTAAACTCAAACTGAGGTTCCATAAAGAGAGAGGGGAGAAGGTCGACTGTTTTGGGGAGAAGAAAAGGAAATGAATCTCCTCAAACTAATATATACACTTTACAATAAATAAATGCTTATCTCAAACATTAAAAATTTAAATCCAATTATAGAAATGAGCAATATAATTCAAACCTCATTTCCCTTACTGATCGGCCCATTTGAGGTTTGTAGAAGAAATAAATAATAAGAGGAAAACTTGGCTTTTCCTATAAGCCTTATTTTGTGGCCCTCAAAATTAGATCAAATAAAAATAAGAATAAATTAGAAAAGCAATTCTCTACACTAATATGACTCACGAAACTTGTGCTCCAAGCTCAAGTAGTATTTGATAGCTATCTAAATTAATAAATTATTATACACCCAATGAAATATAATACAATTCTATATACATATACTAAATTTCCTCAAACTATCACTATTAAAAAAAAAAAAAGCTCATAGATAAATAATTAAATAACATCCGTCACTTCAATTAGCCGAGCAATAAGTCGACTAATAATATTTCGTATTTATCACCAATCTCATCTCTGAAAAATAATAAAATAATCCCTTTAACTAGGAATTATAAACTCGCTTCCAAGAATGAAAATAATAAAGAAAGCAAGAATACTTAATTATTCAAATTATGCAATCATTGAATTAAAAGCTCAAGGTATTATAATAATATCTCATCTCATCTCAGTGATTCTACTTCTCTTTCTTCTTTTAGATAATAGAAAATAATATATATACTGTAGTGAAAATGCTGGGTGTTACATAAGGTCAGAGAGATGATCAACAAAAATTGAGGGAATTTTTTAAAATTGTTATAAGGTGAGTTTGTGTTGTTAATATTCGTAAATTCACAATTAATTTGATGAATTCTCAACTGAACTACTAGTGTTGGTTGTGAGTTTTAAAGCTCGAATTCACAACTAGTTATCTTGGTTGTGAATTCGGGTTTTGAAACTAGAATTTAGAATTCGAATATAAATTGATTGTGAATGATCCAGTTTTAAGGCTACAATTCATAATTTCTAAGTAGACCTTTTTTTTAATTAGTTGCATTACGAAAATGCGCTTCTATCACTAGACTTGTCACTTGTATAGTTGTATCTCATCTATACAATATTAAAAAGAGTGCATTTTGAAAATAGTCACTTTGAAATAGTAAATTTAAAAATTAGTCATTATGATAAAAAAAAAATTAAAAATTGGTCACACTTACCATTTTATCCTTCACAAAAAGTTTAAAAATTATCCACGAATTCACAACCAAGTTGAATTCACAACTAGCACTAATTTTAGTTGTGTGAATTCAAGATTTAAAACTCAAATTCACAACTGAATAGTTAGTGTTGGTTGTGAATTCAAGTTTTGAAGTTTGAATTCACAGCTAGAATTAGTGTTAGTCGTGAATTCAAGTTTTAAAGTTTGAATTCACAACTAGAAATAGTGTTAGTCGTGAATTCGAGTTTTAAAACTTGAATTCACAAGTAACACTAGTTCTAGTTGTGAATTCAAGTTTTAAAACATGAATTCGCGACTAAAATTAGTGTTAGTTGTGAATTCAAGCTTTAAAACTCAAATTTACAACCAACACTAGCTGTTCAGTTGTGAATTCGAGTTTTAAAACTTGAATTTACAGTTAAAGTTAGTGCTAGTTGTGAATTCGAATTTTAAAGCTAGAATTCACAACTAATAGAACTCAAATTCACAACTAAAAAGTCACTGGATATTTTTTAAGCTTTTTATGTAAAGGGTAAAATGCTAAGTGTAGCTAATTTTTAAGTTTTTTTTTTTCTTTTTTCTTTTTTACTATTTCAAAATGGTCATTTTCAAAATCCAATCTTTTATCTATCTAAGCTGTCCTCCAAAGTAAACGCGTTTACTTTGCATGATTGATAAAAATACATGATTGGTATTTTTATCATCGAAAGTATAATTTCTCAAATTTCACCCTTTGAATGAAATATGAATCAAGCAAAACTAACTCAAATAAATAGAAATAATCAAAAGCCTTGAAATATTCCAAAGTTTCAATTCATCAATGTAAATAAGAAAGTAATTTTACCAGTTTTATTGATCAAGTCTAAGCATTCAAAGTAAATGCCCCTAAAGATATAAGATTTTGTGTTTATATAAATATATATCTAATAACAATGGATAATCTTAAACCTTAAAATTGTCACATATCCTTCATCTATTTATGCAATAGATAATGTCACACAAATTGACCATAGAGGATCTTAAATGCTATATCTTGTGGGCATATGTGGCTCTACCGATAGAATGACTAATTTATGAGATCAAAGGTTTCAGGTTCAAATTTACCGTAGCGCAATTTTTCAATTTTAATTGTTAATTTATCAAAAACAATATTATATCTTGTACTCCCTCCATCCCACAAGAGTGTGCATCACTTTTGGTAGCATGAGTTTTAATAAAATGTTGAATGAGTGTATTGAGAGTTGAAAAAGTGATTCATTTTATTATAAAATAAGAGTAAAAAATAAGGATTTAGTGGTGGGATAGTGTTCAAAAACTTTTGTGAGACGTTCCAAAATATAAATAAGGATATACTATATATTATGGGATGAAGGTAGTATTAAGCTATATATGTAAATTAGAATATTCACTGCATAATTTAGCAAAATTGATTAGATATATGGGTGCAAGCTACTAATATTCACATCTTACATTCAAAGAAAGAGAATGCAAAAACACAAAAGAAAATTCAAAGACACTTACGTTCAAAGAAAGAGAATAAAAAAGAAAAAAAGAAAATTCAAAGAGTTACACGAGCCCCACAGCCATCCCATCACGCGTGCTTGGAACTATTGACTCGAGCTGTCAGATTCACAAAACCTACTAAGACCATCTCCAGCCCTTGGCTTAGGGGTGGCGCTAATTGATGGCTCCCACCTTAGGCCACACCTCTTCAGTGTATTGGCATTATAAGTGATGCTAAAATCTTAATTTTCAATTAATTTTATTTTTACTTTTCTATTTTTAAATTCAACATTTCATTAAAATTAAAAATTCAATAATAAAAATAAAAATTACTCTAATTTTTTAGAGCTCAATTGGACCAAAAAATATGGAAGGCATTTTGTTAGAGAGAAAAAAAAAATATGGAAGAAGAATGGAAGAAATGTGAATGAAAATGTGAAGAATAGGGGTATTTATAGATATTAGAATTAAAAAAAAAAAGTTAAAGGAGCCGTTTGCATTTGCAACGGTCATTTTTTCCATTTCAAACAATCAGCCAACAACGATCATCTTTAAAGTTAAAATGATTTTTTTTAATCGCGTGAAGACACGCGCCCACCCATCCACCACTCGTGCCTCGGCACCAACGGAAGTGCCGCCCTCGAGCCCAGCAGGCACGCCAATCCGCCAACCCTCCGACCGTGCTGACACGAGCTGGCGCTTACTGACCTACAATATGTGTGTATGTTTTACTGAAAAGTGAAACCACTACAATTGGTGTGTTTGTGTGTAGATCAAATTAGTAGTCTTCCCGGCGAGACAAAAACCACCGGTTTAGTTATCCTTAAAGTGAAACCACTACAATAAGGTATTAATGATGTATAAAGTAGTAATATTCAATCATGGATATGAACGGTATGATAGATAAGACTTTGGTAGTAATATTCTTGAATTGCCACACTAGAAATGAACGAGCATTTACCTATTAATAGCTTTTCCAAGTGTCGGTGGAAGCCATTTTGTGATGGGAATAGGTCGTTTCTTCCAAAATATTGTTTACAATATTTTTCATGATTTTACAAAATACTCCATCCGTCCATGAAAGAACTTCCTAGGAGGGAGTGACACGAGTTTTAAGAAAAAATATTGTTGAGTATATTGAGAGTGGATAAAAAGTAGTTGAGTGTATTGTGAATGATGAAAATGTGTTATAATTAATATTGAGAGTTGTGAAAAGTGAAAAGTAAGAGGATTATAAGTGGTGGGGTATAGTTCAAAAATAGGTAGAAAGTTCTTTTGTGGACGTCCCAAAAAGGAAAGATAAGAAGTTTTTTCGTGGACGGAGGGAGTATTATATGCAAATAACAAAAAAAATATGAAAAACTAACTTTCTTTAAAAATCTAGCTTGTATAAATAAGAGAAAAGAGAGATAAAATATTATTTTTGGTGAAACTTTTAATTTGTATATATTTCTTATTTTAAATTTATTTTCTATATATTTGTATAAATTAAATTAAAGTTCTTGTCATTAGTTTTAATTTGATACACATATTGAATATTTTTATATAAATCAAAGTGTACAAATTATAGAAAAAATGAAAACAAAAATTCTATAAACAAAAAAAGAATTTTAAAGAAAGAGAAAAAAAAATGAAAAAATCGCAAAGAAAAGGTAGAGAGAGAATCACGGTTAATTATTAAATTTTGTTAGATAGTTAGTTAAAAAGAGAGAGAATACTTGGGGGAATAGTGATAATAGTGGGAAATAGAAAATTTGGTAAAAATGTATTGTTGAAAAACGGATGGGATCCTCTGTCCCATTTTTTTGTGTGTATCATCGTGTGCCACTATTAATTTATTATAATTTTTAATTATAATTTTTTTAATTTTAATTTATTATGCTTTAATATTATAAAAAGATCATTAACAAGGGTTCACTCATCCAATTAGGATTTATAATTATTTTTTTACATTTATTTGAATTAATAATTGATTATTTAGGTTCATTAATTCAAGGTTAGGGTATATAATTTTTAAAATTTTTAATTTTTAGTGATAAATATTAATTAGAGTTCATAATATAATAATATATTTTATTTTTATAAAATACAATTATAAAATAGATAAATTCTGAGTGGTACACGGTGGTACACACAAAATAGTGGGATAAAGGATCCCATCTGGTTGAATTATGTTTCATATAGATATATATAGATATCCACACTCTCACGAAAGACTTTTATATAATAATAATAATTATTACGAGATCTATAATCATTCCCATTTCATTGGGAATTTTGTCGATACAAAATGTGCACAATTCCTAACAAAGTAACAAATGCATTAATTTTCTGGTAAGTAAGTTTCCATTGTCAAGTCTATGGTTCACCCCTGCGAAAGTGTAATAAGCATTAGGATTGCTGCCGCTCACAAAAATACGGCCATCCCGAAGCAATATTGCAGTGGATGAAGAGGTATCCAAACTTACAAGATTGCAAACGTGGTCGGCGCCGGAGGATATGGCAGTTGGTGGGCAGAGAGCGGCGAACGAAATGGCACTGAACATGGGGTGGTGAATGAGGAATCGGCGGAGGAGATTGGCGGGGGAGGGATGAATCGACGGTGGAGGAGGAATCGCGCGACTGCGGGTTGAACGACTTAGGGTTAATTCAGAAGGAAGAAAAAACACGAATTGCTCAGCAAATCTTATTCCCAAAGATTGAAGATGAACTGGAATATTTTAAAGGGGTAATTGTCCCTAAATACATTACCTTTTCCCATTTTCTGGAATTGCACATCACCTTTAAAATCCGCCTCATAATACATAACCTTTCTTTTTCTTCTGGAATTGTACATGGCCAGTCAACAATTAAACCGGAAAAATGACGTGGATGCCGGAAATGCCACATATACACGCCGGAAAAAAAAATTAATTGATGTGGCAGCCATGTAGAATTTTTTTATTTTTTATTTGCCATTAAATTCGAATTTCCAGAATATAGAATTAAGCCATTAATTTCTCAAATCCCCAATTTTCCCCTAAATCCCCTAGTTTTACAATTTCTCCATTCGCAACAAATTGTCGAACGGACGGATCTTTATCGGCTTACGTCGAACCCGATGGTTGGCCTTCTGACATCGCTGATCGCAACCTTCCCTCACTAGATCCCACGAAAACAACAATTTCTCATCACTCCTACAGTTCTACCATAATCAACAACACAACAACAATAAATGCATTTAAACCAGCCAAAAAAAGATTATATTAACTAAGTTTTCAGCACAGTAGGCCCTGGATAAAGAAAGCAACCCACGCCAAATGCATAATGAATAATTCAAATTGCCGGCTTGTTCGCTTTAATTGAGTTTGTGGAATCTATGCAAATTAGCGGCTGATGTTAGGGGAAAGATCGCAATTTAAGTTAAATCAGCGGTGACACTTGGCAATATAATGTATTATGAGACGAATTTTAAAAGTGATGTGCAATTCCAAAAAATGGGAAAATATAATGTATTTAGGGGCAATTACCACTATTTTAAACTACATGTAGTCTATGAGTTTTTTTCTTTTATTTTTTAGTTTCGCGTGTACTACTGACATGACACTTGGCCGAAACACGTCATTTACCGGTTATTGGATTATTTTTGCGAGCCATAAATAAGAAAAAAAATAAAACGATGAATATTATTTTATAAATATACTTTGAGTGAGATATTTTTGAAAAAACCCTCAAACTAATGGGTCAAAAATTGATATTTAGCCAGTGGAAACTTGTGGACTTGCCCAAGAAAAAGCGATTGATTATTGTTATTGTCCAGTTCTTTAATTGCATTAGCGAAATAATCGAGGAAAGCTAATTAATTTTTGACGAGGGGCTATTCGTTGTGGCCCATGCATTTACGTTTTCCACCAACCCAAATTTGAAATAATAATGATTCTGCAGGTATTTACATAGAGAGAAAGAGTAAATCAATCGCTTTTTTTTTGGGCAAGTCAAATTTTTCATAAATCATGTCCCCGAAGGATACCAAACGATCTTTATGGTATCTCTCGTTCTTATGTTACAACTGCATTTAAGAAATATTCGTTGAAATTTATTGACGAGACTACTATTCGTTGTGGCCCATATAGTATTTACGTTTTTCTAGTACAAACTAGTGGAATTATTTATTCTCCTACCGTAGAACTATGTGCATGCCCCTTTCTATTTTTTTTTTCTACAAAAAATAATCCCATATTATTAGTTGGTTTTGAATTTTTATGAATTCAACGTAAAATTTTCATTTTATTTAATCAACATTAAAAAAATTACCATCGTCCAAATTTTCAATGTTAATGATTCCGAAGCATTGGGAGATCGAGGGGATGTTTGGTTTATCAGATATTTGGTGTTTATGCACTTATCCTTAAAATATACTTCCAATTTATGATTATGGAACGTCCACAAAAAACATTTTTATGTAATTTATAAACACTACCCACAATATATTTATACAAAATACAAACATAAAAAATGTTTTAGGTACAAAATATAAATTATCTATTATATTTCTATTATATATTTTAAGGATAATTTTATAAATAAAATATTATGTATTTATAAGAATACGTTAATTAAATATTACACTAAATCTATTTGATATATATACATACATACATACATAAATGGGTGGATCTTGTAGTATTCGCTCCCACGTAGTATATAGGTTCAAATCTGAATCATACATTTTGTTACGTGGCACACTATAAGCATGCAACACGTGGTAGATGTCTTCTATGACAAAATACACACAGAGGAGTAAAGTAAAAACAAAAGATAATAATAATAATAATAATAATAATAATAATAATAATAATAATAATAATAATAATAATAATAATAATAATAATAATAATAATAATAATAATAATTTTCTCGCACCGCTCGCCGCCTTAATTATGCATATAATTGAATACAAATATATATATATATATAGGGGGCCGCTCCAATGAGACCCCCTAATTTTAGTGAGATCTAGGGCACGATCTGGTGCGTTTATTTTATCAATCCTATGGCTGATATTGTATCTGGAGGGTGATTTTTCTTCGCAGGGTTCGAATCCTGGAGGGAGCAGAATATTTTAAATTTTGTTATTCATCAGTATATACTGCATTGTTCATCAGTATATACGGCCATGTTCATCAATATATATGTCTTGTTCATTACGAATTTTTTAAATTTTATTTTTCATCAGTATATACATCTTGTTCATTAGATATACGTTTTGTTCATTAGTATTATATGTCTTATTCATTGTACTCATGTTACACAAAAAATAGGGGGTCTCACTGGAGCGCGCCCATATATATATATATATATATATATATATATATTCACAATTCGTAACCATGTTTGATGAATTCGTAACCCTGTTGGATAAAATTCGTACATTAAAAAATGTTTATATTTATATTTTAAGAAGTGTTTTTACCGTAGCCCTCCCCTATATATATATATATATATATATATATATATATATATATATAGGGAGAAGTTCTATGAAAACACAAAGTTAGATGGAGAATGGAGACGCAATCTGGTTCGTTAGATCAATCTTGATCAACGGCTGAAATTAAAAATTAATATAATTAATATAATTAATTCTCATAATAAAATTGGTAAGATCCCTATAATTACTCACTTCCCATTTTTTCTCCCTCATCTCTCTCTCTCTCATTCGCCTTCTTTGTCCTCTCTCTCTCTCCTCTTTCACAGACGCCTGTGCGTCTCCATTCTCCATTCTCCAGCAAACTCACCGTCTCTCACACACTGCCCGATTCGTCCGCACCATCGCCGCCGCCTTCGATCGCCCTCAAGTTCAGCCGCCGTCGCCCAAGTTCAGCCACCAGAATCTTCGACCGCCTCCTCCCTCCGTCATCTCTCTGTTCTCCACACCACCACCGCCGCCTTCGACCGCCCTCAAGTTCAGCCACCGCCGCTCAAGTTCAGAGCCACCGCCACCCAAGTTCAGCGGTTGGAATCTTCGACCACCGCCTTCCTCCGTCCTCTCTCTGTTCTCCACACCACCACCGCCGCCTTCGACCGCCGCCTCCCTCTGTCATCTCTATGTTCTCCACACCACCATCGCCGCCTTCAACCGCCGCCACCCCGATTCGTTTGCACCACCACCACCGCCTTCGACCGCCCTCAAGTTCAAAGCCACTACCGCCCAAGTTCAGCCGGAGAAATTTTGAACTTGTACAAATAATTCTGTGAACTTATACATATAATTTTATTGAACTTGTACATATATTTTGTGAACTTTTGATTTTCTGGTATTCTGAACTTCGGTCGCCGTCCCCTTCTCCGTACATTGAACATTCGCCGGAGAAGAGGAAGGGGGCGCAGATTTTACAGATAATTTTATTGAACTTATACACATAATTCTGTGAACTTTTGAATTTGTAGTATTGAACTTCTGAACTCCGGCCACCGCTCCCTTCTCCGTACTATGAACATTCGCCGAAGAAGAGGAAAGGGGCGGCAGAATTTACAGAGGGAGAGGAGAGAGAGAGAGGAGAGAGGGGAAGAGAGAGAGAGAGAGAGAGATGAGGGAGAGAGAATGGAAAGTGAGTAATTTTAGGGATATATGAATCTTACCAATTTTAATTATATTAACTTCTAATCTCAGCCTTTGATCAAGATTGATCTAACGAACCAGATTGCATCTCCATTTTCTATCTAATATTGTGTCTCCATAGAAGCTAACCCTATATATGTGTGTGTGTGTGTGTGTGTGTGTGTGTGTGTAAATTCAGATATGCATAGTGTTGCACATAGGGCGGAGCTAGGGGTGGGCAGAGGGGTCACTGAACCCCTCGGGATTTTTAGAAATAATATGGGTATTTTCGTAATTTTATAAATATATTAAAAATAAAAAATACTCTGTGATTTTATCTACATGATTACCATGTTGAGCTATTTTATACTGTAATTGATATGTAAACTTTCGAGTTGAATAAACGTTTTGAAGAAGTGAACTCATAATTAATTTATGCATATCATGCTTGGATTTGAATCCTAGAGATTTATTTTTTGAATGTGATATTGAAAGTTACTTTGTCTTACAAAGTTTTATCCATCTTAATTTTTTGAAGTTATTTTGTATGAACTTGAAAGTCAATTTGAAATGTCTTTTTTGTAATTTAAATGACATTATAATTGTGTTAATGATAATTATTTTTTTAATTTAATTTATTTTTTATTTAATTATTAATTTTATTGAAAAAAAGGTTAGGCCCCTTGAATCGAAAGGCTGGCTCTGTCATTGGCTGCACACAACTATGCATAACACTAGGCGACCCGTCAAGTGTCTCTTGCCGCTGCTCACCGCCTTAATTATGCATATAATTGAACATAAATATCATATATATATATATATATATATATATATAGAGAGAGAGAGAGAGAGAGAGAGAGAGAGAGAGTTCTATGGAGAAGCAAATATTTGCCAAGAAAAGAGAAGTAATATCAGTCATTCATCTTATTTAATCTAACGGCTGAGATTGATTCGCGCCATGTTCAACGGGAATTTGTGTTGAACATGAACAACCATCGAACCCCCCAGCCCCAAAAGTTCATGACATGTTCAACTGCTTTTCTATTTTTCTACTGATATGTTCATGACATGTTCAATGCTTCTCTATTCTCTATTTTTTTTTTGCTTCTTCATAGAAACTAACCATATATATATATATATACACACACACACACACACACACACATATGTGCATAATTTTGCACACAAATATGCATTGTACTAGGTGATCCGTATGGTGCCTCTCGCCGATGCTCACCGCTTATGCATATAATTGACCACAATTATACATATATATAAACACATATATGCATAAGGTTGCACATAAATATGCATATATGTATATAACAACATGAATATTTGAATATATGCATATTTAACATTGCATATTTCGTGACCGCTGCGAAAAAAATATTAATATCCAAAATTAATATTTTCTATTTTACCTCTCTGTGTATTTTGGCTTGAAAGATCTCTGCCACAAGTTATGTTTTCAGTGCACTACATAAACACAATATGAGGTTTATATTTGGATTTATATACTACACATATAAAAAACACATTGTGTTTACACAAATTAAAACAGGAAATATTAATTTTGAATATTAAAATAAATATTTTTTATCTGTATTTTTTTTTTGCACCATTAGCGAAATATGAAACGTAAATATGGTTATAATTAAATACAAATATACAAGTTATTACATGTATATATGCATGATGTTGCCATATGGATAATTCTTAATTTATTATTTGACAGGTCGCCTAGTGCAATGCATATTTGTGTGCATTGTTATGCATATATGTGTTCAATTAAATGCATAACTAAGGCGATGAGCAGCGGCAAGAGGCACCTGTTGGGTCGTCTAGTGCAATGTATATTTATGTGCAACGTTATGCATATATGTAGGGATGACAATCGGGTACGATGGGTACGGATAGTGACTATCCATACCCATACCCACGAACTAAATGGATAGTGATTTTTAACTACAAAACTATCCATGGATATCAAATGGTATCCAAACCCGCCACCCGCGGATACCCGCTACCCGTCGGGTATCCGCGAACTCGCTATTCGGCGGGTATCTGTCGAATACCCGCGAAATAGAATTTAAATATAAATTTATAACAAATTTAATACAAAAAAAAAATCAACACAAATAACATAGTTCAAATATATTTTAAATCTAAAATGTGGTGGCCCATATCTAATATGTAAATCTAAAGTCCATATTTTAAATATATTTTGTGGGTATTTCACGGATATATGACGAATAATTGACTGGTATTTTTTTCACGGGTAATCGGATTTTGCGGGTATGGATAGTAAGTATCCAAACCCATACCCACGAACTAAATAGATAGTGAATTGCAACCACGAAACTATCCGTGGATATCAAATGCCCCTAATAGGTTCGGGTTTTCGCGGAAATCAGTTACCCGCGGGTAGATTGCCATTCCTACATATATGCGCTCAATTATATGCATAATTAAAGGGCTGCGACGAAAGGTACCTGACGGGTCGCCTCGTGTTATGCATATTTGTGTTCGATTATTTGCATAATTAAGGCGGCGACGGTGTGAAAAATAAAAATTCAGACCAATTTTTTATTTTTTTATTTTTTATTCCTATTTTATATCTATGTGTAGTTTGTCTTGTAAGGCCTTGCTAGGCCCTCTTCCATGTATCATGTGCTTAATGCGTCACGTAAACAAAATGTGTGGTATAGATTTGGACCTATATACTAAAATAAGAAGAGGATTGACGGGATCCCACCCCTATATAAGGTTGTAAATGAATCAAATATTTTTGCTTGATTCAATAATTTGATTTAAAATTTAGATATTCATATTTAAAATTATTCTATTTGTATTCGATTACAAATATTCGATTATTATTATTATTATTATTATTATTATTATTATTATTATTATTATTATTATTATTATTATTATTATTATTATTATTATTATTATTATTATTATTATTAATCTAGATCATACCCCATAAGTATTTTAATTTTATATTTGTAATGTATTTTGAACTCAATTGTATACGTCTAGTACCTATTAATTCATTTAAACTCTATTTCAATATACAATAACATACATTCATAACCTTAATTCATTTTTTTTTTATCAATAAAATTTTATTCAAAAAACTCAATGGTACAAGGAATACCAAAAAACATACATATCATTCATTTAAATATACAATCATACATATCATTCATAACTCTAATTCATTTAAGATTCTTCAATTGAACAGTGATTAGTTGGGATTCTACTTAAGATTCTTGATTCCAAACAAGATTAGTGAAGATTCGGTTAAGATTCTTCAATTGAAGAGGGATTAGTTGCGATGCTACTTAAGATTCTTGATTCCAAACTAGATTAGTGAATAGTCTTGTTAAGATTCTTCAATTGAAGAGTGGTTAGTTGGGATTCTACTTAAGATTCTTAATTTCAAACTAGATTAGTGAAGAGTCTTGTTAAGATTCTTCAATTGAAGAGTGATTAGTGAAGGGTCTTGTTATGATTCTTCGATTGAAGAGTGATTAGTTAGTATTCTATTTAAGATTCTTGATTTCAAACTAAATTAGTGAAGATTAATTCTAGTTAAGATTCTTCAATTGAAGAGTGATTAGTTGGGATTCTACTTAAAATTCTTGATTTCAAACTAGAACTTTACTACAATAATCAACAAAATGAATTTAAGGCTATTAGCAAAGTAAGCCGAATTCTCTATATTATCATTGCATGTTACATACCTCTTATTACATCAAGTGACGGAGCCACAAATTCTCATGCGGCTGAATTTGTACGGGTTCATGGGCAGTCAATTTTTTGGAGTAGTTTGTATAGTTCGTTTTTATTTATTTATTTAGTTTTAAAACAATCATAATAGTAATAAAAATTAACAATAATACCGGAAACTTTTTTGGTACATTGTTTGCCGGATAGGGAAAAAAGATTTGTTTTGATATAAAGATTTTGATTTAATGGATTAGATAAATAAAATTGATGTGATCCACTTTTGATCACGTGATAAATAATTATATCTCCAATTGTATAATTAAAGTATGACCGAATTATCAATTACATATCAAATTATACAAATTAAATATTTAATTTAATTAAATTATTTTATTCATCATACCTGTTAACTCAAACCAAACGATCTTTATGGTATCTCTCGTTCTTAGTTACAACTGCATTTAAGAAATATTCGTTGAAATTTATTGACGAGACTACTATTCGTTGTGGCTCATATAGTATTTACGTTTTTCTAGTACAAACTAGTGGAATTATTTATTCTCCTACCGTAGAACTATGTGCATGCCCCTTTCTATTTTTTTTTTCTACAAAAAATAATCCCATATTATTAGTTGGTTTTGAATTTTTATGAATTCAACGTAGAATTTTCATTTTATTTAATCAACATTAAAAAAATTACCATCGTCCAAATTTTCAATGTTAATGATTCCGAAGCATTGGGAGATCGAGGGGATGTTTGGTTTAATGGATAATATTAATAAGATTGATAGGACCGAAGAATAATTAAATAATTAGGTCATTTGTTCTATTAACCATATAATATAAAGAAAATCAATAGTTGTTTTAAAATATAGTTATAATAAATTATACTCCCTCTACTTCATAGTATATCACATTTTCCATTTTCGTCAGTCCCATAAGAGTATATCACTTCCATTTAGGACATGGCCCCACTTTCTTCTTTTAACCACAGTCACTCATTTTTACATAACTAGTACTTCCATTCATGCGATACAAGAAGAATATCGAAATTAATTACTCCCTCCGTCCCAGCTTTTAGTATCCAACTTTTCTTTTTTGGCCGTCCCACATTTTATTATCCACTTCTATTTTTGGTAAAAGTAGGTGGAGCCCTTACTCAACTTTAATTATTTTAACTCTCACATAAAATGTGGGTCCCTTATTCCACTCACAACACATCAATCACTTTATTAAAACTCGTGTCGTTCTCAACTGGATACCAAAAGCCGGGACGGAGGGAGTAATATATTTAAATAAATAAATATAAATATTAAATATAATCAAAATATGAATAAATGCAAAATATATTATAATAAATAAATATTTCATATACAAACATAGAAAAAGAAAGTTGTAAAAAGTAACGGAGAGAGAAAATAACATATTAAAAAAAAATTCATAATTTATTTGTTTTGATGATTTTTATATCATACTATTAAAGATCTTTTCATGAATTTAAATTTAAGATGCATATTGAATATTTTTTTCATTTATCAAATATGACGATATTTAGAAGAAAAAAAAATGAGAAGTGAAAAAATTGATAGGAAGAGAAAAAATAATTGAAAAAATGGTGGAAGAAGAGAGAGAAAAAAGAGGGAAAAAATGGAGGGGAAAACTCCTATTTTATACTCCCTCCGTCCCGGCTTTTGGTATCCAATTGAGAACGGCACGGGTTTTAATAAAGTGATTGATGTGTTGTGAGTGGAATAAGGGTCCCACATTTCATGTGAGAGTTAAAATAATTAAAGTGGAGTAAGGGCCCCACCTATTTTTACCAAAAATAGAAATGGATACCAAAATGTGGGACGACCAAAAAAAGAAAGTTGGATACTAAAAGCTGGGACGGAGGGAGTATATTATATAGATTCCACAATCAATTCAACCACAACCACTCATTTCCACTCAACACTTTATATACCAACTTTTTTCTTAAAACCCGCACCATCACTTATGTGATACACTCTTACAGGACGGAGGGAGTAGTAAATTAAAAATTAAGTGTTATAGACAGAATTACCCCCACCACATTTATCTTCTATGTAAAAAACACAATCTCTCTCTCTCTCTCTCTCACATGCCTCCTTTGTTAAACCCTAATCCTTCCGTCTCGCCGCCACCACTTTGAAGCCTTAATCTTACTACTGTGCTGCTAAAACCTTTGCTCTGACGCAGTGCAACAGCTCTATTATCATCTACTCCAATCAATTTTTATTTCCTTTTTTTAGATATCTTTCTATCTTTATCTTCGAGACTCCCAAGACTCCTCTTCCCCGATTTGTTAATGATAAAAAAGCAAATTACATATATATCCTTATTAATAAAAACGCCAGCAGATTTAAAAGGAAATGATAGCCGTTTGATTCATCAAAATCAATGTCTAAGATTTATTCTCTATGCTCTATACATTTGTAATTTTCTGTTGAACCTTTATATATATATATAGGGTTAGGTTCTATGGAGAAATTAATTTTTTTCTGAAAGTTAGGAACGTTGAACATGTCAACAGTTTTTGATGAACATAGCAATAATTTTATTGAACGTTTGGGGATCGAATCGTGGAGTGCTAAATTTTAAACAAATACATCATTTCAACAAATACGTCCGTTCATAAAAAATTACTGACATGTTCATCACAATTATCGATATGTTCATCAAAATCTGGACACGAGATTTATTCTTAATTCTGGACCATTTGATTGATCATGATCAATGGATGAGATTGTTTCTCACTTATTTAAATATTTGTCTTTCTCAATAGAACTTTTCCCCATATATATATATATATGGTTAGGTTCTATTGAGAAGTTGATTTTCGTAAGAAATGAGATTAATGAACATATCAATAAATTCTTTGAACATACCAATATAACCGATATTTACATGGATGGGAGAAATTTAACCAGTGTTCGAATTCTAGAGGGAGCAAAATTTTACTAATTTTTTGAATATCGTGATTAAACACTATATACTGCGCCCTTATTCATTACAATACACTGTCTTATTCATTAGTCTCACTTCTCGCTAAAAATAACAATCTTACTAGAACCTACTCATATATATATATATATATATATATATATATATATATATATATATATATAAACGTCATGAATGCCCATATAAATAACCGACATGTTTTGTGTTATTCATGATGGTAAAAAAACGTCAAGAAAAATATTAATTTAACGGTTAAAAATCGTCAAGTATACATATATAACTGTCATGAAAAGTAAGTATACATAACGGTTTATAACCATCATCTATAATGGCGATTATACACTACACCATCATTATATTTGACTGTTTTCATTAGCATAGATGACGACGGTATTTAGCCAAGTTCAAAATTTTTGTAGGCCACTAACTAAGAACGCTTTATAAAATTAGGCCATATTTTTTCGGGCTTGCAAATTTGGACCATTTATTATTAATTTCAGCGTAAGTGAACCACATTTGGACACGTTCGAACTATTTTGCACATGAGATGTGCGTGACTTCACAGTTGGAGCCAGAACGTTGTTGTGGAATTTTATTTCATTCTTTTATTTGACATATTGATTTATGCCTTATTGTTATGATTTTCGGGGATTTATAGTTATATAATGGAATCATATTTTATTGATTTTATTAGTAGTTTGTGATGGTGAAAAAGAAAAAAATGTTAAACTCAGACGAATCTGGAGCAAAAAGGTGTCGAGGCGTGCTCACACCCGTCGTCGGGCTGCCCAAGACTCTCGCCCGAGTGCGCATGGCCCGCGCGCCCATCGCCGGGCGTCTGCTCCCCCATCGCCGAGCACCCTTTCCCCTCGGCGAGCCCCAGCGCCGAGGGTCTTCACTCCGCGCCGAGCTGCAGCCCCCCTCGCCGATCCAGCCTTCCATCGCCGAGCTTCAGCAGCCCTCCTCGCCGAGGCCTCCCTTGGCCCTCGCCCAGCCAGCGCCGAGGAGCTCCAGCCTCGCCCAACTGCTCGCCGAGGAGCAGCCCCCCATCGCCGAGTTCAGCACCCCCCATCGCCGAGGCCTCCCTTGGCCCTCGCCTAGCCAGCGCCGAGGCTTGGCCCTGCCTCGCCGAGGCGCCTCATTCCCTCGCCCAAGCGAGCCCTCGCCGCGTGCCAAGGCCCTCGCCCGTGTGTAACCCAAGCTTCACCCTATTTTAGTCTCTTTTGCTCCAGTTAGAGATTGCCACGTGTCCCGGATGCAGTGTTAAAGAAGCTATTGGCGTGTTTTATTTTTGAATATAAAAGGGCGAGACTTCTCAATTCTAGGGTTATCATTCATTCTTCCGCTCTCCAAAAAGCGGCAGTTCCATTTCTAGACGCAGTTCATAGTTAGGGTTTCCTGTTTTCTTAGTTAGGGTTATTTTGCGTTGAGAATTTATCCTTACGCCTAGATAATTCGTAGCTAGAGATTTATTTTCAGGATCGGCTTTACTGTAAGTG
This sequence comes from Salvia miltiorrhiza, assembly GCF_028751815.1. Classification (NCBI taxonomy): domain Eukaryota; kingdom Viridiplantae; phylum Streptophyta; class Magnoliopsida; order Lamiales; family Lamiaceae; genus Salvia; species Salvia miltiorrhiza. The sequence continues at coordinate 21,747,128 of NC_080387.1, forward strand.
ATTTTATTCTTGTCTAGATAATTAATGTTTACTGAAATGGTTTATGTTTGAATTAATGCTCTTAGTTTAAAACCTTAGATAATCTTATGCCGTTTAATCTGTGCCTAGATAATTTATATGCCTTCTATAAATTCTGCATTAGATAATTTTACATGCTTATTTATTTCATGCCTAGGTAAATTTACAGAGCTTATTTAATTTCTGTTTTAGTTTAAGAGTGTGCCTGCGTGAATCTGATTAGAGTGTTTAGGATTTATTGTTTTTTGTGTGTGACACGATTAGGTGCCCTGTTGAATCTTCCTTGAGAGACGACTTGGGTTAGCTTGCCCACTGCAATTGACCTCGTACGATTGCGAGTCAATTCACTAGTGTTTGAGTTGAGTCAAATTTTGGCGCCGTTGCCGGGGAAGATTTTAGGCGTTTTTAATTGTGTCACTTTGTTTTCTGTGTTTCTTTTCCTTTTAATTGCGTTTTTATTTTTGACTCGGTATTTTTCCCTCCGGTGCGTTTGATCCGTTTGTTAGTGTTGTGTATGCAGGGTCGCCGAAGTCTGAAAAGAAAGTTGGAGCCCTATAACGACAACATTGATCGAACCAGTAACGTGTTCAGGAGTTGCAGTGAAGAGCTGTTTGGAGATCGTTGGGATAAATTAGAGTCCGGTTCTAGAAGTTCTGTGGAAGAAGATCGCGAACAAGCAAAAAGTTCATTTATCAGTCTGGAGGACACGGAGACTCACTCTTTTCATTCTGAAGAGTCTGAAAGTGAGCGTGAAGAAGAAATGGCAGACAATCCCCAAGTCCTTGGAGATTTCGCCCGGCCTGTTATTGGGGCTACGCGATCGGCTATAGTTCTTCCTACTGCAGTGAGGAACTATAGTTTGAAGCCCTATGATGCAAATCTGCTTCCTAATTTCTACGGGTTGCCAAATGAAGACGCATTACAATTCATTCGGGATTTCTGTACTCAAGTACAGACTTTCCCACTGCTGGAAATAACTGAAGATCAGCTGAAGCTCAAGTGCTTCCCCTATGCCCTTAAGGATAGGGCAAGGACATGGCTGTTGTCCTTGCCTCCAAATTCCATCAACACTTGGGGGGAAGCATGTGAGAAGTTTATGATAAAATTCTACCCCAACCATAAGACGCAGGAAATCCGTACACAGATCATGACTTTCATCCAAGGAGCTGACGAACCTTTTCATGAGGCATGGGAAAGATTCCAAGAATTACTCCGGCAGTGTCCGCAGCATCAGCTGGCTCCTGCAATGTTGAGCCAATTTTTCTATGATGGGTTGATCCACACCTCCCAATTTATGGTGGACAGCACTGCAGGAGGGAACATCGCCAGAAAAACCGCAGCTGAACTTAATCAGATTTTTCAGACACTGGCGGAGAGTTCACAGCAGAAGACCACTCGGGGACGACGGGTGGAGGCAAATGCAGTAGGACCAAATTGCGAGCTGCAAAAGCAGATGGCCACTATGATGAGAGAGTTACAACAGCTCAAGATGAGCAAGGTGGAAAATCCACCCGTTCCAGTGCAGAAGGCTGTGGAATCTGTGGTGATTTTGGCCATGGAGCCAATAATTGTCACAGAATGGGAGAATTTCCACCAGAAGGACAAGCTGAGACTTATGCAGTCCAAGGACACTACAATTCTGGTTGGCGGAATCAAGCTCCTAGCGGGTCAGGGTCAAGCCAAGGAAATCAGTTTCGCAGACCACCGCAGCAGATGGGATATCAGAATCAGCCGCAGTATTTTCCACCTCAACAAAATTTTTCTATGTCATTGCAGCAGCCGCCTCAACCCATGGGACCTTCATTGGAGGACACGATGCAGTCATTTATGCAAGCTAGCAAGCAAGCAATGGAGGCTCAGAATGCTACCATTAAGCGCCTTGAGCATACAGTCGGGCAACTCACAGGAGCTTTGAATCAGTTGCAGCAGTCGCAGCAAACTGAAAACCCACAGCTACATCAAGCTCATGCTATTGAGCTTGTCGAGGAAGATGCCCAAAGAACCGCGGGGAAGTGGAGGAGTAAAACGGTGGAAGCTATGAAGATCAATCAACAGCTCAGTCCACCTCTGCCGCAGGTTCAGTCCACCCAACCTTTACCGAAGCAAGGAGATCCCGGTAGCTTCATTTTTGACATAGGCTTGGGACGAGCTGGGGAGGTCTCAGGTATGCTTGATTTGGGTGCGGCAGTCAACTTGATGCCGTTCGATTTCTTCGAGAAGCTGGGAAGAAGAGAAAGTGAGCTGAAGTGCACCAACATGAAGATTCAGCTGGCCGATGGCTCGATTAGCAGTCCTCGTGGACTCTTGGAGGATGTAGAAGTCACGGTGAGAGGACTTAAAGTTCTCACAGATTTTGTGGTGCTGGATGCAGGAAAAGGAATAAAAGGAGAAAATGGTCGTCTTGTTCTGCTTGGCCGACCTTTTATGGCTACTACGCAAACTCGCATTAATGTGGGTTCTGGAACTTTGAGTATGGCCGGGGCAGGTGGATCGGTAACATTTTCTGTCTATGATAAAAAGACTGCTATTTCTTCTCCTTATTTGCATAACTGTTCCTTCGTTGAGATTTGTGATTCTGCAGAAAAAACAGATTCTGTGCAGGAAAATTTTGATAATCTGCAGGAGCAAGAATGTTTAATGCAGAAGGATGAGGAAAAGCTGCAGGAGCCTCCCAATATCTTGCAAGTTGAGGAGGCCCGTGAAGAAGAGGAATTGGATAGACAGCACTACAACGATGGAGTTGTGCAAGGATTGCAGTGCTTATTGCCTTTGGAAAAGAAAGAAGTGGGGAGCACGCGATTTGGCTCCCCAATAAGAATCTTGAAGAGGAGTAATGTGATGAGTTCGGTAAACTCATTAGGAGAACCCGCAGCTGCAATCAAGGAAGGATTGTGTTCTCAAGGATTAAGGCAGCTGGCTCGTAAATGTGATTTTGGTTAACGGGTTTTTCCAAGTCGGGCTGGCGACTTTAAAACTAGCGCTGCATGGGAGGCAACCCATGTTTTATTGCTTTCTGTTTGCTTTTGGTTTTCTTTCTGTTTAATGTTTTGTTTTGGGTTCTGTGGTCTGATGCAGGAATTGTTCTTTTGAGAGTGATTTTGTGCGGATGAGAAGAAGTGGATCTCCTGCAGAAGTCAGAAGTTTCTCCTCCCCTATTCTTCCAGGGAAGTGTTTCTACACTTATGCGCTTTATTTTTAAGTGTGGGGGGAAGAGTTTCTGGTAACTGCGGGAAGTTTTATTTATGAGCTTAATTTTGGGGCAAATGGTCCCCTTGCATAAAGTTAATTGTTTGAAATTGAGCTGGTCAGTTTAAAAATTGTGAAGTGATGGTTTCTAATGTGATTTTCGGGTTTGTGACTGATTGGTGGAATTTTGGTTTTTCCGGTTGACATGTTCTGTGTGATGCAAATGATTTATGAGTTTTCTGTTGTAACACTTTTGCAAACTTTTGAGGCGTGATTTGTCCGGTAGATGATAGAAGGAGTGTTGTCATTGTGGTTGCCTACGATCGTATCTATTTGTGTGAAGTTTGTTTTAATTCTGAAAATATTTGACAGCTCTGAGTCTCTGCTCCTCTAGAAAATCTATGAGCATGAGAAACCACGTGAAACAACTTTGGAAGTGCACCCAAAGGGTTTATTTCACGAATACTGGCTTAACTGTTGAATTTAAAGGAATAACTTCGGTTGAAAACACAAAAGTTGTAAAAAGTGAAATGCGCTTAATTGAGATATGGATTATAAAGGCGATCACATTAGGGAATTCACTTCTATCGGAGAACTGGGTCTGATCGAATCTTTTGTTTACATTTGTGTTGCTTCTTCTACTCTGAGTTTTTGCATCATCTAGAATCGTGTGTTGTTGTGAAAAACCTTGAATTATCTGTGAAAGTCTAGTTGGAATTGAGCATCGAGATACCATCTTTTCATTAGTTTTATACTGATTTTTGCTTGAGGACAAGCAAAAGGCTAAGTGTGGGGGGGTGATTTATGCCTTATTGTTATGATTTTCGGGGATTTATAGTTATATAATGGAATCATATTTTATTGATTTTATTAGTAGTTTGTGATGGTGATGTAATGTTTTGCAGGGAGGTTCTAAAAAGAAAAAAATGTTAAACTCAGACGAATCTGGAGCAAAAAGGTGTCGAGGCGTGCTCACACCCGTCGTCGGGCTGCCCAAGACTCTCGCCCGAGTGCGCATGGCCCGCGCGCCCATCGCCGGGCGCCTGCTCCCCCATCGCCGAGCACCCTTTCCCCTCGGCGAGCCCCAGCGCCGAGGGTCTTCACTCCGCGCCGAGCTGCAGCCCCCCTCGCCGATCCAGCCTCCCATCACCGAGCTTCAGCAGCCCTCCTCGCCGAGGCCTCCCTTGGCCCTCGCCCAGCCAGCGCCGAGGAGCTCCAGCCTCGCCCAACTGCTCGCCGAGGAGCAGCCCCCCATCGCCGAGTTCAACACCCCCATCGCCGAGGCCTCCCTTGGCCCTCGCCTAGCCAGCGCCGAGGCTTGGCCCTGCCTCGCCGAGGCGCCTCATTCCCTCGCCCAAGCGAGCCCTCGCCGCGTGCCAAGGCCCTCGCCCGTGTGTAACCCAAGCTTCACCCTATTTTAGTCTCTTTTGCTCCAGTTAGAGATTGCCACGTGTCCCGGATGCAGTGTTAAAGAAGCTATTGGCGTGTTTTATTTTTGGATATAAAAGGGCGAGACTTCTCAATTCTAGGGTTATCATTCATTCTTCCGCTCTCCAAAAAACGGCAGTTCCATTTCTAGACGCAGTTCATAGTTAGGGTTTCCTGTTTTCTTAGTTAGGGTTATTTTGCGTTGAGAATTTATCCTTACGCCTAGATAATTCGTAGCTAGAGATTTATTTTCAGGATCGGCTTTACTGTAAGTGATTTTATTCTTGTCTAGATAATTAATGTTTACTGAAATGGTTTATGTTTGAATTAATGCTCTTAGTTTAAAACCTTAGATAATCTTATGCCGTTTAATCTGTGCCTAGATAATTTATATGCCTTCTATAAATTCTGCATTAGATAATTTTACATGCTTATTTATTTCATGCCTAGGTAAATTTACAGAGCTTATTTAATTTCTGTTTTAGTTTAAGAGTGTGCCTGCGTGAATCTGATTAGAGTGTTTAGGATTTATTGTTTTTTGTGTGTGACACGATTAGGTGCCCTGTTGAATCTTCCTTGAGAGACGACTTGGGTTAGCTTGCCCACTGCAATTGACCTCGTACGATTGCGAGTCAATTCACTAGTGTTTGAGTTGAGTCACATATTTATACACATGTAAAAATAAATCATAAAATAATTAAAGGCGTGAGCATTATTCTGCTGTAATTGGTGCATGTAGGCACCTTACGTACTTTCACATGTTATTGGTTTGTTTGCTACTTTCTTTTGCCAGTTGGTTGGCTGCTATTGGATGTTATGCTCTCCTCTTGTGTTATGCTCTATAAATAGCACCAAAGTGAGCTGAGTGTGTAACTTTTTTACTTTCATGAAATAAACACACTACTTTACTGCTGCAAACATTTCTTCTTCCCCACGATACACACACTTTCAACAATAAATAATTGCCTTTGCTCGACGACACATTGGAGGGTCAAACCAAACCCAGAATTGACATGGATTGGTCTGCAAAAATAAAATGTATTATTAAATCCTCTAAATTGTACATGAAGAAACCCAAATTCACAAACCCATAATTGACATGGATATGGTTCATGAGGTAGATTCATATGTGTTTTCAATTTATGTATTATTTCTCTTCACTCACGTATATTTTTCAATTCATTTTTTCAACTTCTTTTTCAAAATAGTCTCAAAGATCTTGGCCACGAGGCTCAATAAAGTTGCGGCGGAAAAGGTGTCTCCAAATCAATTTGGCTTTATTGGGGGTAGATCTATTCATGACTGTATTATTTTGGGATCTGAAGGCTTCAGTTGCATGAATCGTACTGGTCGCAAATCGAATATGGCTTGCAAGATTGACATTCGCAAGGCTTTTCACACTATGAGTTGGGATTTCATTCTGAAAGTTCTCGGTGTTAATGGGTTTCACGAGAAGTTTGTGCGCTGGATTTCCATCATCTTTTGCTCTGCTCGTATCTCCATTTTGTACAATGGACAGCTAAGTGGTTATTTCCCTTGCTCGCGTGGTGTTCGACAGGGTGACCCGCTCTCGCCTATTCTGTTTGGCATTGCGGAGGATGTGTTAAGTCATATTCTGCTTAACTGTGTTCGTTCTCGTCACTTGGTCCCCATGGACTTCAGCCAGGCTTCTCACTTTCCGACTCATTTGTTTTATGCTGATGATATTCTTATCTTTCGCAAGGCTTCTCTCAGGAATGCGCGAAAGATTAAAGAGATTTTGGATTTCTATGGTGGTCTGTCTGGCCAAATTTGTAACTCTCAAAAGTCGCATGTGTTCTTTTCGAAAGGAGTGTCTTCGGCTATGCAGCGGGGTATTGTCTGTGAGCTTGGTTTTGGAATTAGCAGCCTTCCTATCAACTACCTGGGTGTCCCGCTTTTTTTGGGTCGTATGAAGGCCTCTTATTTGCGCGCTATTTATGATAAAATTATTCGAAAGTTCTCTAGATGGAAAGGATTGCATTTGTCTCTGGCGGGAAGAATTTGTTTGGTGTGTTCTGTCATATAGAGCTCGGTCACTCATTCTATGATGGTGTATAAATGGTCGAAGTCGTTGATCTATGCTTTGGATCGCCATTGTCATAACTTCATTTGGACGGGAGACGTTGATCAAAAACCGTTTTACCCGGTTAATTAGTCAAGGGTTTGCGCCCCGCGGGTGGAAGGAGGCTTGGGAGTTAGATCGTTTTCTAGCATGAACCGGAGTTTTCTGATGAAAACTGCTTGGCGCCTTATTGATGGAAAAGACTTCGCTTTTGCTGTTCTTCGTACTAGGTATTTGGATAATTTCAGTCATGCTAAATGGGCTTTGGCGTCTTCTCCTTTTTGGACGAGCATTCGCGATTTGGTCGATAACATGGTGGAGAACTCATTTTCTTTCATAAGTACCGGAGCTAGTACTTTGTTCTGGCGTGATGATTGACTGGGATATAAGCTGGTGGATAAACTTGAAATTCCTGAGTACATGCACATATTCTTGAACCAGGCTGTTGATGATTACTACTTTGATGGAATTTGGCATTTCACAGAAGACTTTGTTGTTCAGTTTTCGGATGTGGTGGTGGATATGCTTCTCATCCCGATTGGTGACGAGGAAGACGCGCGTTATTGGAAGCCTTCTGCTACGGGCAAAGTCACCTCGGCTTTAGCCTATGCTGAGATCAGTCCGTCTTTTCCCAAAGTTTGTTGGGGGTCGTGGCTCTGGGAGCGATTCATTCCTGGTCGCAGATCTATGATTTGTTGGAGAATCATCCACTCCAAAATGCCAACGTTGGATAGCCTTAGCAGAAGGGGGATTCAGGGCCCCAATCGTTGTATTTTATGCGGTAAGGCTGAGGAGAATTTGATGCATCTCTTTTGGGAGTGCTTTGGTATTCGTTCCACTTGGATGGACATTCTGACTTGGTTTGATAAACAAGACTTGGAGAGGAGTTCGGATATTCACTCCTTCTTAGTTTCCTCGTGGAATGTGGAGTTTAGTCCCCTGGTGTTGGCTTTTTGGAAAGCAGCGATTATCAATATATTTTGGAAAATTTAGGACTGCCGCAACCAAGCCACCTTTAATGAGAAGGAGTTTCATCCTAAGATGATTTTGAGTTTCCTTAAAGCCTCTTTCAAAGAGATGGATTCTCAGTTTTCTAGACTTGGTCATTCCAATAACTCTTGTAATGACTATCTTATTCTTCGTCGCATTGGTGTGGCGACGCAGGCTAGGCTACCTCCGACGATGATCGAGGTTCATTGGTGGCCATCGGTGGGCAGCTGGATTAAAGTGAACACGGATGGCTCGGCGACGGGTGCTCCGGGCATTATCGCTGCAGGCGGGGTGTTTAGAGATAATTGGGGCTGGGTTCATGGTTGCTTCCACTATAAAGGGGGCAAGGGTTTTGCTTTTGAGGTTGAACTCTTCGCTGTTATTCATGCTATTGACATTGCTCAACATCAGGGTTGGCGGCAGCTCTGGCTCGAAGCTGATTCGACTTATATCGTCCGCCTTCTTCAGACTCGGTCGATTGATGTGCCTTGGCGCTTTCTGGCGGCTTGGAAGAACTCTTTAAGGCTCCTTAACAACTTTCGTTTTCAAGTTTCACATATTTATCGGGAAGGCAACAAGCCGGCTAATTTGATGGCCAACTTGGATCGTAATGAAGGTTGGTGGCCTTACGCCTTGGATAAGATTAAAAATGCGGTGTCTCTTGATATGTCAACACATAACACCGTTCGTGTTAAGCTATGAAACCAGATGATGCAGCCCAAACAGAGCCAAGCTCGCCAGAGCTGAAGTCGTTCTGCCAAGGCAGAGCAGGTCCTCATAGCAGAGTATAACTGATTGTCAGAGCAGAGCAGAAGTGAATGCCAGAGCAGAGCAGAGAGATTGCCAGAGCAGAGCTGATGAGAATGCAAGAGCAGAGCTGAACAGATAGCCAGAGCAGAGCTAACTTCCAGAGACAGAGCAGAGCAAATCCAGAGCAGAGCTATGTTCCAGAGCTGGCTGAAGTCCATAGTAGAGCTAAACGGTCCAGAGCAGAGCAGAACTGATAGCCAGAGTAGAGCTAACTTCCAGAATCAGAGTAGAGCAAATCCAGAGCAGAGCTATGTTCCAAAGCTGGCTGAAATCCAGAGCAGAACTAAGTTCCAGAGCTGGCTTGTTCCAGAGATGGCGGTCCAGAGCAGAGATGATGAGAATGCCAGAGCAAAGCACACGGTCCAGAGCAGAGCAACAAAGATAGCCAGAGCAAAGTTAACTTCCAGAGCCAGAGCAGAGCAAAACCAGTGCAGAGCTATGTTCTAGAGCTGGCTGAAGTCCAGAGCAGAGCAAAACGGTCCAGAGCAGAGCAAAACTGATAGCCAGCTGAGTAGAGCTAACTTCCAGAGCCAGAGCAGAACAAATCCAGAGCAGAGCTATGTTCCAGAGCTGGCTGAAGTCCAGAGCAGAGCTAAGTGTCCTAAGCTCATCTATGGACCCAGATCAGTACAACACAATGGAGGAGCTCTGAGCAAAGATATTATCAGAGCAGAGCTGACTACAGTGCAGACTTGGTCAGAGCTGTTAACTACGCAAAGCAGCTCTGCGTGTCGGAGGATTCGTTCAGTGCTGCTCACTTGCAGTGAGCAGAGCAGAGCTGGACTTTGCTCTGCCGACTTGATCAAAGCAGCTCACTGGCAGAGTGAACGGGTTTTTGGTAGGCAGCAGGGATGTTACGGTGATGGCGTATAATCGGCCGTATAACTTCCCTTTTTGCTTATTGTGGGTTGTCTCTTCGGTTTGTTCGTTTAAGGAGTGTCAGTTTCTGGCGACGGCATCTCACTGGCCGAAACTATTGCTTCTTCTCTCTTTGGGGAGTTTGGTCTATTTGCGCCGACTTCCTTCGGCTCTCTTTTGGCTTGGTTTTGGGTTCGCGGGAGTACTTATGGCGACGACGTATATCCGGCCGTAAGCCTCCCTTTTATGTTTGCTTGGTTTTTTTTTGGGGCATTTGGCGACGGCATCTCACCGGCCTTTTGGCTCCCTTTTATTTTTGCTTGATTTTCGTTTGGGCATTTGGCGACGGCATCTCATCGGCCTTTTGCCTACTGAGTTGTTTTGGTTTTGTTGGTTTTGAGCCAGGTTTGTTTGGGGACGATGGTTAGGCCGGAGTTCTTGAAACTTTCCCTTCCGCTCTTCCTTTTCTTGTTGGTTTCTTTGGTCGTCTTGACGGGTACTCTTTTTTCTTCTTACGGTTTTTCCCTTTGGGTTTTCCGTAGGAAGATTTTAATGAGGCTCTGCCCTTAGTCTGCTTTCTTGTACTTTCAAGGGTTTTAGGTCTTTTCTGTTTTTTTCCTTTTTTTATATAATCGCAGTTTAATAATTTTTCAATTCATTTTTTATTTGTGTTTTTGAATTATGTACTCCTTCCGTCCCATTACAAATATCTCATTACTTTTAGGCACGGAAATTAAGAAATGTGTAGAAAGTAGATTAAGTGGATTGGTGTAAATTATTTAAATATTAGGTATAGAGAGAGAATATATTGCCCAAAAAGGAATGAGACATTTGTAATGGGACATCTCATTATGGAAAGTGAGACATTTATAATGGGACGAAGGGAGTATTATTTTATGATTTATTTTTATATGTGTATAAATTTAACAAATAAAAGAATGAAATAAAATTTCACATCAGCGTTCAGACTCCAGCTATGAAGTTATGCACGTCTCACGTGCAAAATAGCCCGATCGGACCCAAATGTGGCTTTACTTATGCCAAAATTTATAATAAATGGCCTAAATTTGCAAGCCAGAAAAAATTGTACAAAGCGCCCTAACTTAGTGGCCTACAAAAATTTTGAACTCATTTTTAGCCAGCAGATATAATTAAGGGTTTTGTAGTAGTGTAAATTCCAGCGTGTGTGATCACCAAACCTTTATAAAAACACAAAATTTTTAGGAAATTTACTCGTTCATGGCCAACTCTTTTTCTTTCTCCATGGCTACTTGTCGAAAAAACTTGCTATCCACAATCATGATCATGCTAGGGCTGCTCATAACCATCTCTCGTCACTCCACAGGTTCATTAATTCTAGTTTTCCACACTTGATATACTACTTTATACTATTAATATATATATTGGCGTTTAAGAATTCAGATCCTCTATTGTTTTCTAATATAATACTCCATGTCCAATTGGATTCGTAGAGGACTGACACGTTGAATATTGACATTTTTCGCAGTTGCCGAGGTAGGTGTGTGTTATGGGCGTCTAGGATCAAATCTGCCTTGCCCAGAAGCAGTGGTGGCTCTATACAAACAGAACAACATCACAAAAATGCGGCTCTACGACCCCGACCCGCCGACGCTCCGAGCCCTTGGCGGCTCCGGCATCGAGCTCTTGGTCGGAATCCCGGAAGCCGATCTCCCCGACCTCGCCCAATGCCAGTGCCACGCGAACGACTGGGTCCACGCCAAAATAGCCAGCTATCCCAACGTCAAATTCCGGTACATCGCCGTCGGGAATGAGGTCAACACTTCGTCCATGTACGCCCCCTTGGTCTTCCCGGCGATGCAGCACATCTACAACGCCCTCTGCGAAGCCGGCCTTGAAAGCCACATCGCTGTCTCCACCTCGATCAAAACGGATCTCCTCGAGAAATCGTCGCCTCCGAGCGACGGCGTGTTCAAATCGAGCGTTTCTTGGTACATCAAGCCCATCGTCGAATTTCTGAGAGACACAAATGCTCCTCTGCTTGCGAACGTGTATCCTTACTTCGCGTATATGAACGATATGGAGAATATTAATCTCTCCTTCGCGCTTCTGCAGCCTAACAGCGGGGTCGTGCTCGGCTGCGTCTATTACGACAATCTGTTCTATGCGATCGTTGATGCTGTGTACTCGGCGATGGAGAAGATCCTTGCTCCGTCGTCGTCAGGGTCATCAACAACAGCAGCATCAGCAGCAACGAAACCAACACCAAAATTGACGGTGTCGGAGAGTGGGCACTCGACGCCGCCGAAACCACCCCCGAAACCACAAAGAGTTGGCGATGGAGATATCAACACAGTTGAAAATGCGAGAATCTACAACAACAATTTGATGCGCATTGTTAAGAAAGGGACCCCCAAAAGGCCCGGCGCCCCGATAGAGACATACATATTTGCTATGTTTGATGAGGATCTGAAGCCTGGGCCGGAATATGAGAGGCATTTCGGCATCTTTCTGCCCGATGGCCAACCCAAATACCCGCTTCGGTTTTACTAGGAACCCTACTTTGCTAATTGTAATTTGCGACTACTGTCGTCTCGCGTGTGTTTGTATTTCCTCGGAATAAAGAGAGTTGGCCCATCGCCTCTGTGTGCGTTGAGCAACTAAGTCTTTGTCTGTATAATTTAATGGTGTTTGCCAACAGAGTTGCCCCATATATAGATAGGGTCGCCTCTACGTGCGTTGATCAACTAAGCTGCGTAAGTGTTTCTCCGTATAATTACCTCTGTCGGTGCTATGTTTTTTTTAAATAAATATTTACACATTAACCACACAGACTTAAAACTCCAATCAATACAGTGACCAACGTAAAGAGGGGGCAGTGGGCTCACTCAAATCCACTAAATCACTAGGAGGCAGGGGCGGAGCAAGGAATTAAGTTTGGGGGGCTGAATCTGTACGGGAGTTCGAAAATTATGTAGAAACTTAAAAGCATCATCTAATTCTTTTCGATACGGTTATTAAAGAGGGTAAGATTGTAGTGTAAAATAAAGTAAAGTATGTGGACCCATATTTATAGTAGTGTAAATTTATTACTCAAAAAGGAAATAGGCCAAGTCGGGTGGGACGACCCGAAAAGAAAAATAGATCAAGTGAAATGGGATAGAGTAAGTAATAATATTATATTAAACTAATATATCCATCCATGTGATACACATACGTTACATTTAAAACTTTATAAATATTATATTGTGGATGAAAATTATAAGTAGAAAAAAATTAACTAATAATAAGATCAATACAAAGTAAAATTATATTTAATTATAAAAAAATATATTTAGATGTTATATTTGTATATTCAATATTTATATGACTTTAGAACTTTTAGCTTTTGCAGGTAATATTTACTTTAATCATTTTAATCATGCATATAATATACTTGAGCTGTGATTTTATTTTTAAAAGTATCATATTTTATCGAGTTAATAGGCGAAACTCTATATTCATATTATCAAGTGTTTATTTTGCTAAAAGCTCTATTCTCCTTAATTTTTTCGGTCGTCTTCTTCATATACTTTTTCGGTCATTTTCTCCCGAAAAATATGATTTTCGTACCTCAATTTCACATGATTTATTGTTCCCTTCATATTTTACTTGTGAATGCATGTTTGTGCCCTAGTGTTGAGATTTATGAAGATTTGATGCTTGATCATAGATTTGGTGTGATTCAGGAAAAATCAAGGAATAATTGGATAAATGTGAAAGCATGGAGTCGAAGTACAGTTGGATAGGAATCCATAAGCGCAAACGACAGTCAAATCGGTGCTCGGACGAGGGGGAACGAAGCAGAGAAAGTCTGCGCAGTCGACCGCGAGTCGTTGCCCCAAAATCGCCTAGAACACTCCCGTGATCCAGGTCGGGGCCGCGGACCAGACCCCGGGCCCTCCAATAGCTCCCCCCCCCCACGGTCCTATTTTGCGGTCACGACCGTGACTGCGGGAAGAAGACAAAAATTGGCACTTTTTGGGCCCCAGACGGGATTTTTGAGCTACAACCCCATTTACACCTTCATTTTAGGGGAAATTCATAATCTCCATCATTTTTCAACACCCAACACCACAAAAAAAACCCTAGCCTCCATTGTTTCTTCTCAAATCCATCAACTTCCTCTACCATTTTCTTTCTTCCACTGTTCCACATAAAAAACACCACAATCAAGAGATAATGTGAAGACTTGGAAATGAGCTTATCAAGATTACATGATTGAAGATCAAGATTATAGGAATAATCTATAAATCTCTATCTTTTTATATCTTTGTTTATGTCTTCTTATGACTTGAGATTTATTTTGATTATGAATATGCTTGGTTAAAAATCCTTATCTTAGGGATTATATTAGATGGATTTGTAATGGATTGATGTTTATTTTAATTTAACTCTTGTTTGAATGTCTCTATATTCTTGAGCCCTAGGTTTGTTTCTTGTTTGAATGATTGATCACCATTTGAGCATGTTTAATGTATTGATTTGAATTGGGAGAGGATAATCGACATAGATTAGGAGCTTAAGGCACATCATCTCAATAAACCGGGAGGTTGAGAGTTTGAGTGAGGACATTGTTGATCTTTGGTGCTTTTTGGAGTTATAGGTTAAAAATTGATCAGGGACTACAATTATGACCAGTAATCTACCGTTTTAGTCATTCTGGTGGAGGCTAAAGCTAGGTGTGAGATCACCATCTTTCTGTCTTTTTGTTTTTGCTCCTGCCAACTTCTGCTATTCTAGCTGCCTTAGCTTCTTCCAACTGTATATACCCAAGCAATCGAGATAGTAGGTCATCAAAGTCCTTTGGTGGTGCAATCTGCAATGCGTTGAACAGGGGTCCTGATTTGAGCCCTCCGATGAAGGCGTATCTTTTGATCACTGATTCGGCTTCAGGTACCTCCAATGAAGCCATGTTGAACCGAGCGGCGTATTCTCGCAAAGTCACTTGTGGCTCCTGTTGTATATCCATCAATGATATTGTTGTTTTCACCGCTCTTTTAGAACTGGCAAACTTGTGCATGAACAGATCATAAAGTACATCGAAGTTGTGAATGCACCCAAGATTTAATTTACGGAACCATTGTTGAGCTAGGCCTGACAGGGTCGTCGAAAAAAACCTACATCGAATACCCCCACTGTACTGATGCAACATCATGAGTCCCTTAAATCAGGACATGTGGACCTATGGATCCTCCTTCCCATTGTAATCCAGTGTCACAGGTTTGTAATGAGCCTATAACACATCTGCTAGAATCTCGTCAGAAAACAGACTCCTTGCTTCACGTTGTCTTGCAAATGCATTGTTTGCAGGCCTCTTGGGTGGCTGTTCCTTCTTGTTTCTCGTTCATTGGTGTGTGTCACACGCCCTTGGGTGGTGCTTTAAGGATTTCCAAGTTTTTTTCCTCATACACAGGCTCCTTACAACCTTCCCTATCTTTTAGTGTTGCATGTAGATCTCGGACCTGTTGTTGCATCTCCATCAGACGGGTTTGTAAGTCCGCCTCAATTTTTCTAGTGCGATACGAGTCTTCTAATACCTCTGGTGTTGATTCTCCCACATCTTCTACATGTACTTGATCTTTCGGATCAATTTCGTTTCCATCAGCAGCGTTACCTTGAGTGGCAAGGTGTCTTCCATCTTTGATACCACTAGTCATAGTGGATTTGGTTCTTTTACCGCCTTCATTGAGATCCTTCCCAAGGGCAATAATCTATGACTCTAGCGTAGTAAACGGGGAATTCGACATCCCTGTCATGTATATAAGTTTCTTCATAAGCAACAAACGTAGGGTTTGTGACATGCATCAGTAGAATTGAGAACAGGGTTGTTCCCTGTTGGCATGGTAATGGCAGTGTTGTTGATAGCGGTATTGATAGGAACTCGTCTGGTAGTCTCGTTGTTGTTTATTCCAGTCGCCAAATCCAATATCTGATTATGGTTAGCGTCTCTTTCGTTGAAATCTGCATTAAGAACGCAATTGATGTTGAGGTTGGCGTTATCCTTCTCCATCATTTCAGGCGGGGTTGGTTATCGGAAAAGAGTGATAATAACAGTGGAAAATCGTCAAACGTCTAACTCGGGTATCGACTTCCCACAGACGACGCCAGTTATTGTGCCCAAAAATATCGCCTAAAACCGAAAGTAACAAGAACACGTGAAAAGCATAGAAAACATTGAACTTTGTATTGATTTTAGCTTAAGACTTTGAAAGTAAGTAGACAATGATAGTAGATGATTTTACACTAGGGTTTTACATGTATTTATAGGCAAAGCACTAGGAATTTTAGTAGGAAAATTACTCATATTTCACTTATAATCGAATTATAATTCTCCGTGCTTACCTCGTATTTCCGTTGCAATCTTGATCTTGAGACTTGGGTTAGCTGAGTGCGTCGGATTCTTCCGGATAAGGTTAGTTCCGTGAAATTAGGCCTATTCTATTGAGGACAACGCTGTTCGCTGAGAATCTTTTCCTTTGATATTCTAGGAATGCATATTTTTATCCTCATTAATATATATATATATATATATATATATATATGATTTTGCTTAGAAGCAGAGCATGTTTCGTCTAACCCTAGTTTTGCCCTAGCCCTGCCGTCTTTTCGTTATGGCGGCGCTGGAATCTGTGACTCCCGTCGTCCCACCCCAACTGATCGCCCCCACGCTCAGTTTCTGCAAGTTTCTCAAACAACTTCTGTCTACCTTCAGCCTCTATGCCGGTGGGAACAAGTATGCATGTTGCCACGACTTCGAGTACTAAGTCACCTATGCAGGTGGTTCCGGCGAATAGTACTTCTATTGTGGTGATTGCTAATGAGTCCGGTGACGGTGCTATGATACCGCAACAGAAATCTTATTCGTCTATGGTCAATAATAGTCCGACCAGAAAAAACCCGATCTGCTCATTTACAAGTTTACTGCTTTAAACTCTGAGAAAACGGGGAATGGATATTCTTTGTCAATCCCCAAAGCCCTCGTTGATAAGAACGCTGAGGAGTTCAAACATACTGTTATTGGACGTTTATTCTTGCAAAAGGGTGATAAACCTAGGGCTACTAGCGACATTAAGGCGGAGTTCCAACGCCTATGGAATATCAAATAGGCTTGGCAACTCATCCCTATGGGAAAAAGATATTTTACTCTTAAGTTTGGAAATCAACCGGATAAATTAATAGCTAAGGCTAAAATTGTTTGGGCACTGTCGTCGGGATCACTGCGATTACGGGAATGGACTCGTAATTTTGATCCTTACAAGGAGATTTCTTCGCTCAGCCAAATTTGGGTTCGAATATACAACATTCCGGTGGAATACTGGCGCCCTGAAGTGTTCGCGGGCATCAGACGAACGTTAGGTTTTTCAATAAGGCTCGATAGTGCTTCGGCCAACCGGGATGTGAGAAGTTTTGCTCGAATTCTTATTGAAATAGATCTCTCACTTCCTTTGATTGAATCTGTGACTATTGATTGTGATATTACTTCATTTTACGTAGAATTGGTGTACGAAAAGCTTCCTCATTATTGCTCTAAATGCAGGATTACAGGACACTCTCTTGCTAAGTGTAAATGCAACAAGACTAGCCATGACAAGACTAATGCGGAGATTGTTGATGTTACCAGTGGGGATAAGAAAGAGCACAAATCTGTGTTCACTCAGCCGAAAAAAGTCTGCCACTGGAAGCATAAGGCGTCGGAAAACTTGATGGAGACGAATAATAATCAGTTCGGGATATTGGATGATAAAGCGGAGGACCCATCGGAGCATGATCAAGAATATGCTTACGGCCCGGATCTTTTAGAGGCTGTGTTGGTGGATAGCAAGAAGGCGGAGGTGAATGTTAACACTGATGAAACTACTCATCTCACGGAGGACAGTGATGCTGATTCGGTGGAGGAAACCATTGACACTAAAAATATTGAGAATCAACATACGATGTGTGAGGATATGCCGGTTTAGGAATCACTGACTCATGTTGGCAGAGAGACGTTGCCGGGGCAGAATAACGGGAGAAATTCTCAGCCTCTTTCAGTTGGAGCTACGGAGCCGAATGTTAAGGATTGTCAGGCCGTGATCATCAAGGATAAGGAGAGAAGTCATAGCGCTCCTCCCAGTTCTTCGAAATAGGCTGATATGGCTAGGTTGGAAAACTCGATAAAAGCTCAGCGAGTGGCCAGATGATAAATGAGCCCAAGAAAATAGGGAGGCCGATGGGCGCAGGGAAGAATGCAATTCCAGTGGTGGAATACAGCATTAAAGATAAGCTTAGGAGAGATGATCCGAAAGTTATACCAAATCCTAAGGCTGTTGATTACATCAATAACAAATTACAGTCAGCCTATGATACTGGGCGGAGTCCTAGGGATTTTGTCATCAACAAAGAAGGATCCAATAGTGCCAAAACCATGTCGAATATTGCTGCTGGCAGATGGGCTGCTGAAGTGGAGAAGGGAGACCTTCACTCCACGCCTCATAATTAGTTCTCCATGAACATTTTAATTTGGAATATTCGTGGGTTTACGGACGAATAATTAGTTCTCCGTGAACATTTTAGTTTGGAATATTCGTAGATTTACGGACGAATCCAAACTTATTATTAAGGAGCATTGCATTTCTTTTTCCCCTATGATTACGGGGATTATTGAGCCTAAATCTTATTTCAAAAAAACGTCTTCGTCTTATTGGAAATCTTTGAACATGGTTAGCAGGTTTCAGAACTCTAGAAACAATATGAGATCTAACATCTAGTTATTCTCTCATCCGGACGTTTCCATTGTTGTGGTCTTCTCCTCGGAGCAGGTTATTATCTTGGATTGCACTTGGCGGCAGATAACTTTCAGTATTGGTATTATCCATGGTTCGAATTGTCACGTTCAGCGACGTTCACTTTGGATGGATTTATTAAATTACAATAATGGTAACACGGTTTTCATGGGGGATTTCAATGCGGTGAAAGACGCTCATGAGCGTGTGTGCTCTTGTAGGCCCAATTACATGGCCTGTCAAGAGTTTAGGGACTTTATCGATGCCTCTGAACTCATTGAAACCTCCACAAGGCTCAAGTTTACTTGGTCTGATCGGAGATTTATGCCACATCATGTTGAATCTATTCTTGACAGAGCACTTATTTCGGTGTCTTTTGCTGATTTATGGAGTTCGGTTCACACCCACGTCCTTCCGCGTATTACTTCTGATCACTCTCCTGTCATTTTGAAATGCCATAATGCTTTTGCTCGCTGACAACGCTTCTTTAGATTCCTGAATTTGTGGACTTTGCATCCGAATTTCCTTGAGGTGGTGCAGGAATTCTTGGATACAGGAGTATGAGAAACTCTTGCCCTATTTTCACCTGTCATGGCTAAGCTTAAATGCCTTAAAAATACATTGAAAGATTGGAATATCAACACGTTTCGTAAGGTTGATGTTATGCTTGCTGAATATCAGCAACAACTCTTGGAGATAAAGCAGCTGATTTCGACGGATGGCTACACCGATGAGCTTTTTAATAGAGAGGTCCAGGCGCAAGCTAAGATTAATATGACTTTAACTAAGAAGTCCAGCTTTATGCAAAGTCGGGTAAAATGGCTTCATGATGGTGACAAAAACACTTCTTTCTTTCACACGATGCTGCGTTATAAGCGCAGTCAGCAGAATATTGAGAGCCTCAGGATTGATGGGGTGATGGTTCATGATCAAGATGACATCGCCCAACATGTGGTGGATTATTTCTCAAATCTTTTCAAATGCCAAGGCCAAACTTCGAACATTATGGCTTATGTGGAAGCTTTGATGGATCCAGTGATTTCAGATGTTCATAACGCCTCTCTTGCTCGGCTGCCGGATGATGAGGAGATTACGGCAGCTATCTTTGATATAGATGCGCTTAGCTCCCCATGTTCGGACGGTTTTTCTGGGAAGTTTTATCAATCTTGCTGGTCGATTGTGAAGAGCGACATTATTAGGGTGGTGCATGTCTTTTTTGAGAAAATTTATCTTCCTTCGAGGTGCAATGCGAATACTTTAATTCTCATTCCTAAGAAAGATAATATCTCCCCAGTTATGGATCTTCGGCCGATTGTTCTTTCTAATGTCTTTTTTAAGATTATTTCTAAGGTGCTAGCCACTCGTCTGAGTGGGTGGCGACTGATACTGTCACTCGTAGCC
This sequence comes from Salvia miltiorrhiza, assembly GCF_028751815.1. Taxonomy (NCBI): domain Eukaryota; kingdom Viridiplantae; phylum Streptophyta; class Magnoliopsida; order Lamiales; family Lamiaceae; genus Salvia; species Salvia miltiorrhiza. Next base: position 21,766,685 of record NC_080387.1, read on the forward strand.
AATTTGGCTTCATTAAGGGTCAGTCGATTCACGTCTGTATCATGTTAGGTTCTGAGGGCATGAAGTGCATGAAACGTTCTTGTGGTGGGCACAATATGACATGTAAGATCGATATCAAGAAAGCTTTCGACACTCTGCGCTGGGACTTTTTATTGAATGTGTTTCGGGTGCTTGGTTATAATGATCGTTTTAATCGCTAGATTGAAGTGATTCTTAACTCAGCACGTCTCTCCATTCTTTGTAAAGGTCGATCATGGGGCTATTTCGCCCGCTCGCGAGGGGTTAGACAAGGCGATCCTCTGTCGCCTATTTTGTTTGGGATTGCTGAGGATGCGCTGAGCAAACTTTTTTATAATTATGTTGCGTTTGGGCACCTTATTCCCATGAAGATGACTAGATCGAGATTATTTCCGACTCACTTATTCTATGCGGATGACATTTTAATCTTTTGCAGAGCGTCGTCTACCAATGCTCTGAAGATTAAGAAGATTTTAGATTATTATGGTGAGATATCGGGGCAAATTTGTAGTGTTGAGAAATCGCATATTTACTTTCCCAACAAAGTTCATGTCCAGGATAGACGTTCCATCAGGGATATTCTGAAGTTTGCTCATGGTTCTCTGCCATTTGTTTATTTGGGTGTTCCCATTTTTTTATGGTCGTGCTCGCGCTATGTATTTGAGGTCCATTCACGATCGCATTGTTAATAAATTTGCCCGCTGGTAAGGGATGCATCTATCCATGTCAGGTCGATTGTGCATCATTAAGTCGGTTGTTCAAAGTTCGCTTACTCATTAGATGATGGTTTACCGGTGGCCTCGATCTTTTATCAAGGATCTGGACACTAAGTGCAGGAACTTTCTCTGGACAAGTGACACTCAAAGCCATGCTTCTTGCACTGTCAGTTGGGATCACATTTGTGCTTTTCGAGATGAAGGTGGGCTTGGAATTCATTCGTTTGACATAATGAACAAGAACTTTCTCATGAAGCTCGCGTGGAAAGTTATAAGGGGCACCGAATTCGGCTATGATTTGATTCATGATCGATACCTTACTACACATAGCCGCATTCGCTTCTGTACTGCCACTTCTTCTATATGGCCTAGCATTCGAGATGAAATTGAGGATATTGTTGATCATACTTACAATCACGTCAGCTCTGGTCACTTGACCATTTTTTGGTTAGATGATTGGCTTGGCTACACGATTGCTGACAAGTGTGGCGTTTCTCACTATTTACGACTTTCGTAATCGGTGCTAAATTATTATTTTGATGGTGTTTGGCATTTAACCCAAGATTTTATCAACAATTATCCTGAGATCATGTGTGATATTTTACTTGCGCCTATTGGGGACGAGACGGACATCAGGTACTGGAAGCCGGCTCTTCATGGTGAGGTGACGGCTAAACTGGCTGCCAATTATCACGGTCATAGACATCCAAAAGCGCTTTGGGGTAAATGGTTTTGGGAGCCCTAAACTGTAACAGAAGACACAGTAATTCATCATGATTAGACCTTATCTAATTAGACGGTCGAAAGTAGGAAGACGATTCTGAATAATACACCAACAGATAATGGAACGTCTTGCAACAAGCGTATCTTTGATAATGTGACGTGGAATATCAAGCACATTCTACATACGATGCGCGTCACGTTTCTTGAGATTGAGGCGAACTTTAACAAGGTGGGTCATATTAATAACACGTGGAGTGATTATACTATTACTAGAGCTATTGGTATCTCGTCCAGGGCTGCCCCTCCTCCGGAGATCATTAATGTACATTGGTGGCCGCCCTCTTCTCATTGGATGAAAGTGAACACAGATGGTTCGGCTTTTGGTGCTCCTGGCAAGTTAGCTGCCGGCGGTGTGTTTCGTGATAAGTGGGCTTGGGTTCGTGGCTATTTCCATGTGAAAGGTGATATTTGTTATGCTTTTGAGGCCGAGCTTCTTGCTGTTATTTATGCCATTCAAATTGCTCACCGACGTGGCTGGTTGTATCTTTGACTCGAATCGGATTCGACCTACATTGTTAACATCTTGTCGGCCCGTTCATGCAACGTTCCTTGGAGGTTTGTTGTTGCTTGGCGTAAAATCTTTACTCTCCTCTCGGATTTCCACTTGCAAATTACCCATATCTTTCGAGAAGGTAATAAAGTTGCTGATATCATGGAAAATGATAGCCGTGAAGAAGGTTGGTGGCCCCATGAAATTGATGTTATTAGAAATGTTGTGCGCTCGGATATGGCGATTCATAGTCATTTGCGATTCAAGCGTTAGAAGGGGTGTCGTGTGCTGGCAAATCTCGGCGTTTTGGAGCTTCGTGATGTTTGGTATAGCATGTGGGGGTTCTGTATTTTTCTTTATTGTTTAATGCTTGTGTTAATTTGGGACATTTCGTCGAGCAGATGGAGGGTTTGGGCTGGCAGCTGGCGTGGTTGGTGTTGTCGTCAGCGGGCCTGGAGAGTCACGGTGCTCACTTATTGTAACACCCCGTTTCCCCGAGCTAAATTTAGAATAATTTTGAACTTAGAAAGTAAGATGATTTGCGCCGGATAAAGAAAATGAATTTATTTTAATTCCAACAAAAATGATTTACAAAAAACTTTTGTATATTTAGTTGTTAAGTTTATATGCATTGCATATTTATTTAATTTAGCATTCAAGCATTTTTCACGAGCTTTTAATTAGCAAACCCTGAAGAATTTCTACAGTTTCGATAATTTTATCCTGAGGAATTTTATATGTCAAATCCACACTCAACTCACTTGCACTCATCTCTCCCATCAGCCACCCTACACCTATTCAAGCTGCCCAAAATTCAGGCTTTATGCCATGCTTGGCAGAGGCAATCAAATGCCCCAAACTTCTCTGCCAATTCAACTACTCCCAATTCAATCAAGACCTTTCTTCACCACTCCACACAACTCATTTCGTGAAAGGGAGCTGAAACAGAGAGCAACCATTCCCCTCACCAATCCAGCAGCAACACACCTCAAATGTCAGCAAACTCAAACCAAAAACTCTTGAAGACCACACGAAGCTTTCAGCTTGAGGGCTTTCCCCACTAAACATTCAAAGGTTTCATCTTTTAATTCCTGCTTATTTTCATTTCACAGTTTGATTAAGAATCACACACATACTTTCATCTCATAATTTCGGTGCATATGCATACACTATCATACATATATACAAAGCATGACTGTTGTTAAAAGAAAAGAAGAGTAGAAAATGTTTTGAAGCATGTTGATAAAAATGGAGTCTTGAGTCATTTTGGCTTTTGTGGAGTAATTGCTGTTTTCCGGTATGTGTCGAGTCGGTGGTGGAGGCTGGCTGAGGAGGATGAGAGAGAATCGAGGGAGGCAGCGGTGGCTCATCTGCTGCTGTCCGTCCGGTGGTGGTGGTGGTTCGCCACCGTCACAGAGAGAGAGAGATGGGTTGGGGCGGTGGTTGAGTTTTCACAGAGGGAGGCCAGGGCGCCGCGGCCCTGCCGCTGTTGTCCGGCCATGGACGGAGGAAGAGCAGAGTAGAGAGGGAGGGAGCGGCGATCTCGCCGTCTCCAAGGAGGAAGACGACTCGGACGGAGTGAGGTGTGGGTTTCAATTTTGAGAGAGAGAGCCGAAGGAAAATCGGCGGCAGCCTGCTTCATCTGCTGCTGTCGGCCGGAGATCTGAGGGAGAGGCGGCGAGGCAAGGGCCTTGTCGTCGCTCTGAGCCGGGTTTGGGTAGAAATAAAGGCGGTGTCCTTCATCGACTAGAGGCGTGATCGCCGGAGACCGATAGAGAAGGAGATCGGAGAAAGTTTCGAGGGAGATAAGAGACGGCGGTGGCTGTCGTTGCAGTCGTTGAAAAAGGGTGAAGTGAGTTGGAGCCCGTCGCCGCTTGCTCCGGCGAGCTCCAGCGGCCGTGAGTTCGAGCTGTCGAGAGGGAGACGAGCAGTGAGGGACAGTGAGAGACTGATGATGTGTGTGTGTGCGTGACTGATGGAGATAGGAAGGAGAAAAGGGTTTGGGTGTTGGGCTAAGTTTGAGTTTTTGTGTTGGGCCGATTTTGTTTAATTTTTTTTTATCAGTTGGGCCTTTACCTTATTAAATCAGTTGGGCTAATTGGTTGATTTTCAGTTGGGCCCTTATTTAAATATCCTTTGGGTCAGTTTTATTTTAAAACTTTGGGCTGTCTTGATTAATTAAATTAATTGGGCTGCCCTATTTTAATTAATTGAACTATTAATTAGTTTAATTAAGGGTTAATTACGCGAAAAATCATGAAGTTTGGGCCGATTTCCAACTTTTCCATGAACTTCAATTTTTACCTTCAATTCCCTGAACTTAATCGTCTGAACAATTTTTCCTTAACTTTTTCCTCCGGTGAAGCTCCGGGCTGACATGGCAATTTGTAGGCTATACGAGCTGATATGGCGCTTACGTGGACCAAAAATTGCCACATGGAAAATAATATATAAAAAAAACAAAAAAAGCAATTCTCTCTCATCTCTCTCGTCTCTCTCTCGTCTCTCCTCTGGTCCCTCTCTGTGTTCCCTCGTCTCTCTCTCGGTTCACGCCAGAACCCACCCCTTCACCATTGAAAATCCGCTGCCACCGAAGCTCGCCGGAGCAACAACGACAGCCACTGATACCCCCGGTTCTCCCTTCTCTTTCTCGAAACCCACCTCCCCCTCACTTGCCCTCTGTCTCACCGAACCCGGCGAAAACAACCTCCACGCCGCCTCCGCCTTCCTCCTCCTTGGCGACAGCGAGGCGCCGCCGCCTCCCTCTATCTCTCTTCCTCCGATTGACAGCAACCCAACCGCCACCGGAGTCCTGCCTCCCTCTGCTCTCTCAACTCTCCCCTAATCTCTGCATACACCGGCGACAACCGCCCTAGATCCCCAAATAACTCTTCTCCCCTATTGAAATTTCGGCGACCACAGCGGCTCATCGCCGCCGTTGCGCCTCTCCCTCTTACTACGACCCAGATCTACAACATTGTCTCCCTCTACTCTCTCCATAATCCGGCGACAAACGGCGAGGTCGCCGCCAACAGCAACAACCACCGTCTTCCCCCAATCACCCACATCAAGAAGCGCAGCGTCCGCCGCTACCTTCGTCGGCCTGTTCCTCGGCGGCGCCAACCGGCTCCTGCCGATCACCGACTCTGAATTCCTGAAATTAGGGCTCAGAAAATCGGGCTCCCTCCAGCCATTACAGTCGCCACCTCCGATTCCAAGCCACAGTCCCCAGCCCCAGCCCCAATCCCCAGCCCGCATGCCTCGATTCCCCAGCCCCAATCCCCAGCCCGCATGCCCCAATCCCCAATCCCCACCTCCTATTAAGAGGCGGCGACCTTCGTCGGGAACTGAGGAGGTAGCGTCTGGGTTGAGAGAGAGACTAAACGACGTCGTTTTATCCCCAACTAAACGACGTCGTTTTATTAATTCTCCGGCAATTCCATATCATATTTCCGTCAACTGAAAAAGTGCCATGTCAGCTCTAATTTGGGGATTTAAGAAAAGTGTGGAAAAATTGAACAAGTGCTTAAATTCAGGGAATTGAAGGTAAAAATTGAAGTTCATGGAAAAGTTGGAAATCGGCCCAAACTTCATGAGTTTTAACGTAATTACCCCTTTAATTAATTTATTCAAAGACTAGTTTCCATAATAATATTAAATTATTATTATGTGCATATTTTAAGTAATTACTTATTATATGCTAAGCATGACATGAAATTGCACTTTTACTTGCAATAAAAGTATTTAATTGGTTTTATTTATAATTCCAATTACAAAAGAAAGATGAGTAAGAATATTGTTGGTGTTCTTAACTCAAGAGAAATGTTTTCAATTATTTTATTCATTAAATTTTGAAAACCCGGCTAAGTGAATCATAGAATATTAAGCACTACACCATGACTTAAGATTAGTTTCATGAGACCTATTAAGGATAGAATTTCTTGTAGGCTTTGTGGACCAAAGGGATTAGCACTGCTTTCCCAAGATGAGTTTATGTGATTATGATCTTCAGGCTTTGCCTATCCAGGTTGGCTTACTTTCCAAATGTATAAATTATGATTGAGTTATTAAGCTCTAAATGTTTCAATGAAATGCAAATTATTTATTCAATGAAATGCAAACTGTTTATCCAATAAAATGTTTATGTGCACTCTGCTCTGTTTAAGGCTCGCCACAACGAATCAATTGAGGTTCTCTTATGGCCTAACACGTTATTTGAGAATTGTGTACACTCATTAGCTGACTCGGTGGGTTGATCTCCACCGGGCACTAACTAAGAGGCGTTATAAGGGTGCTTGCTGGATGTGTTCCGAAGCATGTAATGTAAGGGCCTGCCTGAGTAGCGTCCCGAGGTCAAAGTAAACTTATCTGGGTTACGCCCTCAGTTCAAGTAAATGGGAGAAATGGATCCGTCGGTGGCTAAAAGGTACGGGATCACAGCGAGTAACAGAAAGGGAGTGTGACATGTGCGCACAAATGAAAAATGTTTTAACATGCTTAGAAGTTCTTTCAATTTAAAACCTTCTAAGTTATGTCAAGTATGATTGGATAAACTGTCTTTACGAAAATATGAAATGTTTATGAAAATGCATGCCCACTGAGTACATTAGTACTTAGCCCAAAAATACTTTCAAATGTTTTCAGGTTGGCTGGCCGGTGCTGACGGGACTGAGATGAGGCTAGGGTTCAAATTCTATATAGACTTCCGCTGTAGTAATAACTCTTATACATCTTTTGTTTTCTTAACTTAAGATGACTTCATGTCGAGCTTCAATTTAAAATTTCTAGTTTTATGTTAATGAACGTCGGTTGTCAGAAACATGAAACAAAACTTGTGATCCAAAGGGGCCTAGCCCGACTTGTTATCTTATTATTCGGGTTTTAACAAGGTTGTTCCTTGTTTATTTTTATGAATTATTCACACCTCGATTATATTTATTCCTTCAAGAATTGGGGTGTGACACTTATGGTTGGAGTTGTCGCGCTCATTCTTTGACTTTGAGGACTGGTTTCATGTCTATGTTGTTAGAAGACAATGATATTCAGCCTGCTATTCACTTCGAGGTACGCCTTGGCTTCAACATTTTATCGAACGCTTGGTGCGCTCAGGCTTTTAACAAGTTTGGTTATGTTGAGCAGCTATGAGGGTGTTGGGTGATGCTTTATGCATCTTATCAGAGGTCTCCCTTGGAGCTGTGTTTGGACTCACGAGGTGTTAGCGTTGGTGTTGGTTCAGTGGAACTTTTCTCATCTTGCGTTCTTTGAGATAGAAGGCTCCTGCCGGGTGGTTTTTGGGGCGTCTCTCCAGTCTTTTTTACAGCCTTTGGGTGAGCTCGAGGTTAGGGTTGGAGAGGTTGAGCCTCGTTTGTGGATCCGCAATGGAGATTTATCTCTGGAGTCTTCATTGGCGTTGATTTTTTCGGACATCAAGTATTGGTCAGTGATGCGCTATGTCCGGCTCTCTATTGAGCTTGTTTCTTCCTTGGCTTTGTGTTATGTTTTTTGCTAGATTTGGGAGTTACATTGGTTTCCTACTTGTTTAGTTTGCATTCGCATGGTGTTGTTCGAGTCTTGTTCTTTGGGCTTGTTTCTTGGGTACGGGGGCTGCTGAATTTTCTTGGGAGCGATGGTTAGGCCGGAGCTTCCGAAGATTATTCACTCCCTTGTTGTCTGTTTGTTTTTCTTTCCGTTTCTAGACGAGTACTCTTTTTCCTTTTTAAGGGTTTTTTCCTTTGGGTTTTTCTTAAGAATGTTTTAATGAGGCTCGGCCCTTAGTCTACTTCTATGTGCTTTCACGGGTTTAGGTTCTTTTTTCTTTTTCTTTTTTATACATATATATATATATATATATATATATATATATAGTGAAAATAGCTCATGTTTTACACAATATATACCTAAACACATTTGAAAATGTGGATCCATGTCTTTAATGGATGAATTTATAGTCTAGTGCTCGAATCTTATAGATAACGATTTTTATTTTATTTTTTTGTTTAATTATTTTTTGCAACGAATCGATAATATTTCATACCGATCGAATTCATTGTGAACTTATTTTACATAAGTTCCAAACAAAAAGTAATTTTTTCTTACCCGTGCATGTTACTTTTTACATATTTGAAGTTGATAAATCTATGTGCCAATATTCATTTTGTAGGTAGCCTATGAATAAAATGTTCTAGTAGAAAAATCAAATAAATGTCGTAGATTTAGTAGTTTTACAACAAACAAATTTATAAATTAATGTATTATAGGCCTGAAATAATTCATAGTTTTACACAATCTCCCTCTTCATTCCATCTAAATTAAAATATCAAAATCAATTGGTTTAATTAAAATAATAGATATAGTATTATACATCTCAATCCTTTTTTTGTCAGTGATTATGTGAGGTAATATTTTCATTTTAAACATTACAATAAAACAGCCAAAACTAAATTCATTTCTTTTCTGTAGAAAATAAAAATGAGAATTCTTGGTAAAAAAACAACAAAGGAGTAAAAATAGGCAACAACAAAAAATCACTGGAAACCCACAAAATAATTGTTGTCTTTTATCAAATTCATTTATTTTTCAATCTCAATAACAAAATCACTTTTGCCAATAATAAAAATAATAAATAAATTTAAATAAAAAGATGAAATCTGTTGTGACATATGTAAGAAGAATTATATTACAAAAAATAATGTTGCACTACTACATGTACATGGCTCATCGAGCATCACATATTTTATTGGATGTGGAAAACAATGACTTCCAAGATATTTATAAACTACATATCATTTACCCATGAACTTGATACTTGCAACCGAGATACTGGGATCATCAATCAATCACATAAATAGCCTTTGTGCCAATATTTAATCATATATATGATAACATAGAGTAGATGCATGTATAAAAAAAAATTAAAGAGTAACATGTCTCTTTTCTACCGACATTATATGATATTACAATATTATTATGATAAATCTTGATAGGCAGCACATGATTATACCATAATATACCCCCAAGTTTAATAAGATGAATATTAGTATAAGTTTACTCACCCGTTGGCGTGGACAAGTGATTCGGTATTTTTTTCTTTTGAAAAATTGAATTAGTTGAATTGAGGGTGGATGAGATGGGCATATGGAAATAAAGATTTAGGGTGGATGAGAAATGAGGAAAAGAACATCTGATAGCGGTGATTGATGGCTGGAAGAATTAACAAAACAAGATTGAAGCATTGATGGAAATCGGACATTTGTAGAAAAACTCATAATTGTGTAACCAGAAAAACATTCTTTTAGAATATGCAAATCCAATGCCCTATATACTATAAGTATTCTGAATTTTTCTCAAATTATCGCTCAAAATTTTATTTAAAATTAATTTATGATTTGAAACTACCTTATATATCTATAATTGATATAGACTTTCCAAATTTTCATGTATCTTATATAAATGCACATTTATTTTAATGTAACGGTTAAATATATAAGAAAAATAATTGACTATATATATATATATATATATATATAATAAAAAATTGGTTAGAAACAATTATTTAAGTTATAATTATAGATTTCCATAAATGAAATAATTAAAAGAATAGAAATCTGAGGTTCCTATTTACGATGATTCGATTTCATTATTATATATCATATAAATTTTGTGCTTTAATAAAATTTAATATACACAATTAGGTAATTTTTGGTGCAGAGATTGAAAAGTTTAATGTCGATGGAATCGAATGAAAAGAAGTGAAAAAAAAAGAACAACAAAACAATTTTGATTGAATTAAATGGAAGATTTCAGAAAAGGGTTAATTGTAGTTTATGGTTCAAACTTTGGAGTTATTTGTAAATATGGCCCGAACTTTAAAAAATACAAAAAAATAGCCTAAATTTTGAAATTATTTGTAAAAATGGCCTGAACTTTGAAAAATACAAAAAAATAGCCTAAACTTTGAAATTGTTTTACAAATGACTACAAAGTTCATGTCATTTTTCTGTATTTTTTAAAGTCTGGGCCATTTTAACAAATGAATTCAAAGTTTAGGTTATTTTTTTATATTTTTTTTAAGTTCGGGCCATATTTACAAATGGCTCAAAAGTTTGGGCCATAAACTACAATTAACCCTTTCAGAAAATGTGGAATCAGAAGTTATTTAGCAAAGCTATAGTTGACGCAAGGGAATCATTTTCTTAAATAATGAACTATATTATAAAGAGTAAAATTTTGAAGTAGCCAAAATGAAGCATAAAACACAATTTATGGCCACACATTGAAAAAACACAAATTTTGGCCATTTTTATTGATTTAGACGTTTTTACCCTTAATGAGGCGGACCGGGTAGGATCAGACACGCGGGTCGCGTGCCGGGTCGGGTTAGGCACTTATGGCACTATTAGTGCCATAAGTGCCAAGATTTTACTTTTGTTTTATTTTGGATTTTCGTTGGCACTTATGGCACTATTAGTGCCATAAGTGCCAACGGAAATTCAAAATAAAACCAAGTAAAATAATCATTTTGGGCACTTATGGCACTAATAGTGCCATAAGTGCCATTCTTGCAGCACAAATACAAAAACAATAACATCATTTAAACTATAAATGGATAATCTAAACCCTAAATGGAACATCTAAACCTCAAATGGATAATCTAAACCCTAAATGGAATATCTAAACCCTAGGGGGAAGTGTGCACTTATGGCACTTATGGCACTAATAGTGCCATACGTGCAGCACACAGATCAGATCAGATCTGCCATGGCTGAAATCGAAGGAGGCGGAGCTGCACAGATCAGATCAGATCTGCCATGGCTGAAATCGAAAGAGGTGGAGATCAGATCTGCCGATGGAGGAGGCGGCGCAACGATCAGATCAGATCCACCGCCGCCGCCTCATCAGACCAGATCTGCCGCCGCCGCCTCATCCTCTACTCCGATGAATTCTGCCCAGGCGGCGCGCTGGAGAGAGAGAGAGGGAGATGAGAAAGAGAGAGGAGAGAGCGGCAGCCGCTGGAGAGAGAGAGAGAGAGAGAGAGAGAGAGAGAGAGAGAGAGAGAGAGAGGGAGGATCTCCTCCACCACCGCCGCGAGAGCTCCGACGAATTCTCCAAGCTCGGCGCTGCTGCCGCGCAGCCGCTGGAGAGAGAGAGGGAGATGAGAAAGAGAGAGGAGAGAGAGAGAAGGGTCGAATAGTCATGACATACAAAAAATGGCCAAAATTTATGTTTTTTCAAATGGTGGATAAAATTTGATGTTGTATGTTGAATAGGGTCATTCGCCCTATTGTTTCTATTATAAATATGAATCCTTAGTTGGGCTAAGATTTATATTACTCCCTCCGTCCACGAAAAACATGCCACTTTGCTTTCGGCACGGGTTTTAAGAAAATGTGAGTAAAGTTGGTAGTGGAGTAAGGGTCCCACTTTAAATGTGAGTGGAGTTGTGTGGACCCTACTACTAAAAATGGAAGTGGCATATTTTTTGTGGACGGACGAAAAAGGAAATTGTGGCATATTTTTGGTGGACGGAGGGAGTATTTCTTTGTTTGGCCCATGAAGCAAGTGATGACTAGGTTTTGTTTATTAAAAGGCTTCGACGTGCACTAGAGATGGGCGGCTGAAGCTTCTGGACTTGAGAGATTAGTTTAGGAAATTGGACATTACTTTGATATATGAGAGTTCGGCGGCAGTAGGGACACACACAGATTCTGGCGGCTGGATATTGGAGCTTGACGGCTGAACGAGAGCAGAGACTACGTTTGGAGTTTTTTCTATCATTATTTGATAGTTTGTACTTTTGTTTTGATTGGGAGATTTTGGTGACAAATTTTATTTAATTTAATTCTTTAGATTTTAAATTATGTTTTCATTTTTTAATTTTATTGTATTTTATTTCAATAGTATGAATAGTTAATTTTCTTGATCATCATAGGTTAATTCAGATTAGTGTCAATTAGTTCTTCCAATTCGTAATTGTTGGAATCGAGCTAATTAGTGACGTAGCTATAGTATCGGTAGTAGGGAATAAATTGGTAGACGAATTATTACTTACGTTGGCGTCTACCGCTAACTAGTGTGGATTTATTTGAACCGAGTCCGTTTTATTTTTGATTTATCACGTATTTGCTATTTTACTTATTTTTCTTAGTTTTTATTCAATATCTCTCATATTTAAGGTGTGGTGGTTATACCAAACTTGATCTCTAGAAAATTGAGTGCATTTACCCGTTCTCCATGGTTCGACCCTACTTAATGTTATACTCATTTAATTCTGGGTAAGATTGCAGGAATTATTTGGTGGTAGACGACGACCACCAGAAAAGAAAGTAATCCTTACAAATTGAAAGTGTAAAATCCGTTTCAAATGCATAAGAAATTGAAATAATTCATGAACAAATGTGTTTCCTCATATTCCTGCTTCATAAAAATGAAAGGAGTAATGTAGAATTTGAAAAGTTGGTTTTAAACTGTCAAAAACTTTTTTTGAAAGGCAAAATTTCGTCAGAGTTTGAATAGTAATCGTCTCAATTAGTCTGGTTGGTAGTGTGCCGCGGCTCACGTTGCACAACTTGTTAGATTTCTACACTCTCTTTTGAATCATTGTGAATTTACTTCAAGATCTCAAAACGTTTTAACGTCAAATTCACACCTATGGTGGATGGAGGGTGGTGAAGCATCACACCAACACTTAAACTAAACATTGGAAAAGATATCGGAGATCACCTGTGTTGTTAAGACGATTCCAGAAAACTTGTAAAACTTGTAAACTCAAGAACTTCAGAATACTTTTTGCTATTTCATTCAACTTAACTTGTGAAAAAGGTTACAAGGAGTATATATAGGAGATTACAAGGGCAAAGGGTACATCGGACTTTACAATATAATTCACGTACTCTGCATGCTATGGTACGAACGAGGGTCACTATCTGAAGAATATTCTCTAATAACTAACTTGCAGCTTTTATAGATGCTACGTGTTCCTTCGGGCAGCGCAGACTAGTATCATGCCCGCCTGCGCAGGCGTCATCTTTCTTTATCTTCTCCTGACTTGTGTTTGGAGCCCATAATGTGTCCTCCGGCTACTAGAAATATTGTATGGTAGTCTGCGCAGGCGATTCCTTGATGAGGCTAGATTACTTCGACTCCACGGCTGCGCAGGCGCTTCCTCGGTACAGCTTGATTACTTCTAATGTAGGACTGCACAGGCACTTCTTTGGTGTGGCTTGATTATTTGGCCCTAAGGTTGCGCAGGCGCTTTATTTCCATGACCTCCATGCCTTGGCTATTGACCCATGGTTACTATAGTCCTGCATTTGTTAGTTTAATCACATAAACTTACATATTTTCGTATGTTTTGCGCTGATGAGATCCTCACTCCTCATCAGAAGGAGTAGTAAATTTTAAAAGTAACAAAGTTTGTTTTCGATATTTTACAAGTTAAATATTTAAATTCAAACTCATATATCATAAATTTAATTATTCATATTTAATCTAACAAATTTATCTATAAAAAATAATAGTAAATAAATAAATAAATACATAAATAAAATTGGCAAGAGCGTACGGTGGTGGTCGACATCGGTAGGGCAGAGCGCCGGTAAGACTGAGATGAGAGGCTAAGAGAGAAAGAGAGACTTACCTGTTGGTCGAGGGTGGTGCGGCGGTGGTGGCGCAGTGGCTGGAAAAAAAGGGTGGCGGGTCATACGGGGTCAGAGAGAGAGAGACAAAAGGGAGGGAATGAGACTTACCTTTGGACGGCGGCGGCGATCGGCGAGCGGTGGCAATCAGTGAACAGATAGAGGTAGGCGGCGGAAATGTGCCCTAATTGCTGGTTCTGCCCGTTTTGAGTACCAAAATTACTGACGGCAGGTGCGTGCCGTTGGTATTATCCGACCCGTTCCAAGTATACCGACGGCGACGACGTTTGATTATTAAAATAATAATTCATAATAAATTTATATCCACCGACGTTGCCCGCCGTCGGTAAATGTGCTATATCCGACCCGCCATTCATGTCGTCGGTAAGTAGTCCGTGATTACTGATGGCAAACTTACCCTCGATAACTTCTCTCGGTATTTGGCGAGTTTTTTGTAGTGACTTCTCCATTTCAATTATATAAGTTTATTTTCATTTTTCAAATATCTTAAATGTATAGATTGGTTTTCATGATAGATAATATGTTTTTAGTTTATTTATTAATAAAATTCTTTTTAATTTTTTAATTGAGTTTGGCATTAATGAATTGTTAAAAAAGTAAGCATGGATATATTGAGATGGGTGGATTTTGAAAATAGCCACTTTGGAATAGTAAATTTAAAAATTGGCCACTAAGATAAAAAAATTTAAAAATTGGCCACACTTACCATTTTACCCTTACATTTAAAAAATTTAAAAATTATCTGCGCATTCACACCCAGTCGAATTCACAACCAACATTCATTTTAGTTGTGAATTTAAGTAGTCTTGAATTTGAGTTTAAAGTTTGAATTCATAACTAAAAATAGTGTTAGTCGTGAATTCAAGTTTTAAAATGTGAATTCACAACTAAAAAATGTTTTAGTCGTGAATTCAAGCTTCAAAATTCGAATTCACAACTACTTGAAGTCACAACTAACAATAGAGTTGGTCGTGAATTCGAGCTTTAATACTTGAATTCACAACTAAAAATAGCAATTTAGTTGTGAATTCATCAAATTGGTTGTGAATTCAAATTTAAAACTCGAATTCACAACCAAAATAATTAATTGTGAATTCGAGCTTTAAAACTCAAATTCACGACTACTTGAATTCATAACTAGCAATAGAGTTGGTCGTGAATTTGAGTTTTAATTCACAACTAACACACTAGCAATTCAGTTGTGAATTCACCAAATGAGTTGTGAATTCTAGTTTTAAAACTCGAATTCACAACCAACACTAACGATTTGGTTGTGAATTCATCGAAATGGCTGTGAGTTCTAGTTTTGATTGTGAATTCATAGATGTGAATTCAAGAACATTAAGTTATGAATTCATAGAATTGGTTGAAAATTCAAGAACACTAATCAATTATCCAATTTTTTTTCTCTTTCTATTGAATAAATCTCTCCAATAAAATTCACAAACCATCACTGAAAAAATAATAAGGCTGCGGTATCTTTGGTTGTAAATTTATCTTGGGAAAAGAAAGGATAAACAAAATTTCACCCTTTAAATCCTTCATTTCTTTTCCCACATTTCCTACTTGACCCTTACCCATTCCTCATTTACACTGCAAATGAGGGATAATATTATCACACTATTTTTGGAGGGATAATATTATCTCTCATTTGTAGTGTAAATGAGGAATGAGTAAGGGTCAAGTAGGAAATGTGGAAAAAGAAATGAAGAATTTAAAGGCTGAAATTTTATTTATCCTTCATTTTTTCATGATAAATTTACAACCAAAGAGAACGCACCCTAAAAAGAAATGGAGAAATGAGATGGCAAAATGGAAATTATATGAAGCTACATCAAAATGGACGGAGTCTCTCTCCCTCATAACTGTCTTTTCGCCAAACACCCACATAAATTCGAGCCATATTCCCCCTTTCATGCAAAATCACCGCCACCGTCACTGGAAGGCCGGCGAGCGGCCGCCGTTCCATGCATCATGTTCCATCTCTTCTCTCAATTTCTCACTCTTTCTTCAAATCTCTTGAAGGTCCACAAAAGTGAAAAGCGCTAAATTTCACTTTTTTTAAACTGTCGCGGCTATGCTCGAATCCGGCATGGATGAAGGTATTGCCGGTGGCTGATACGAAACTAATAGAGAATTTTGACTAATCTAGTTGTGAGAAGAGCAGATCTAAAACTTCAGTTGTCAAAAGTTTCTCGAAACTAGTTGTGAAAGGAGCATATCTAAAACTTTAGTGCTTGATTTGGCCGAAGCTAATAGAAAATTTGGATTCAATATTTTAATTGTGTTTTTGCATAATGTCAAAGTGGTTGTGGTTTCATTCAGAAGCCGTATTCTTGTTTTATGTTTTGAGTATTTTTTTTTTCATGTGATGTTGTTCAGCGATCTTTCTACAAGAAGGAAGAAGGGTAATTAAGAGTTTTTAAA
Source organism: Salvia miltiorrhiza (assembly GCF_028751815.1). Classification (NCBI taxonomy): domain Eukaryota; kingdom Viridiplantae; phylum Streptophyta; class Magnoliopsida; order Lamiales; family Lamiaceae; genus Salvia; species Salvia miltiorrhiza. Next base: position 21,782,773 of record NC_080387.1, read on the forward strand.
TAAAAACTGGTTAAATTTTAAATTTTTTATTTGTGTGAACAAATTTTAAATTTACTATAATAAAATGGGTAATTTCATATTTTATTTGTATATTTTCTTTTTCAATACTTTTTTTTTAAAAAAATTTGTTTCAACATTCACACTCAATCAACTTATGAAGAATTTAGCCCCTCCACCCCCCACTGAAGTAAAAAGTATTGGGTACAATCGGGTGTACTATATAATCGGATTGACCCGTACCTAGGTTTTAACTCCCATTCTAATTTGAACTTGTATTTTGATCCAAATCGTGTAAATGATATTATTCGGTTATACAAATGACATTACCTGCAATTGACATTATTCTGTTATACAAATGACACTGCGTATAAATGATACTATAACATTATAAATGATATTATGTATTATTGACACTATTCAGAAATATAAATGACATTTCCTATAATGACACTATAAGATTGAAAATGACGCTATAATATTTTAAAATGTTATAGTGTCATTTATATAATCGAATAATGTCAATTATATACAGTGTCATTTATATAATTAAATAGTATTATTTACATGATTTGAATCAGAATGTGTGTTCAAATTAGAATATGGATCAAGGTCTGAGTGCCGATTAACCCAATTGTACAGTATATCTGATTATACCCAATTTTTTGTGAAAAAGAATTATAAACACAGAAAAATAAACTACTCTATACGTTATGACTTCGATAAATCATGGAGCCCACCAAATTCGGTGCTGCCTCAGACTTAGGTGGCGAACCTCAAGACTGGCCATTATTAAATGAATCGGTCTTTTGATTTAAACTTTAATGTATTCTTTATGAAATGGACTTTCTTCTTTTTTAAAACAAATGAACAAAATCATGGAGTTGGCAAAATACGTAGGTAAATTAGAAATATACGAACTTTACTTATTTTTTAGTATTTAACATGAATTTTAAATTTTAATTATAAATATATAAATTTTATTTGCTTTTGGTATTTAACATGAACTTTAAAACATAGTTATAAATACATGAATTTTAAATTTATTCAATTTTTGATTCGTTTTTCATTTTTTTTTTCAAATTAAAACTGGCTTGAAATGCCTGAATCTTGACGTGGACAATTCGGCGCTAATATACGACAACATCGTTTTTAGAGGAAAATAATCCAAAATTCAAATATGAAAATGAATGATAAAAAATTGTCTACAGATTTCATAAATTCAGAAAAAGCCAATTTTGTCTTTAATTTTTTGAAAATTTCAGAAAGTCAAATTCAGAAATTCAAAATATAAGAAACTTGTCAAATCTACTTTAATTTGAAAAAAATATGAAAAACGAGTAAATAATTTAATAAGTTTAATGTTCATGTATTTATGACTATATTTTAACGTTCATGTTAAATACCTAAATTGAATAAAGTTCATATATTTATAAATAGAATTTAAAATCTGTGTCAAATACCAAAAACAGTAAAATTAATGTATTTATATACCAATTATCCAAATATGCACGAAGCAATCATAAAAACTCCTTAAATTTGGCATTTTTTTAATATAAAAAATTGAAATAAATTTGATTTTCTTTTTCATTCGACTAATTCAGCAAGAGATCGGCTGAAAGAAGTCAATTTTAACTTTTGCTTTCGGAAGGAACTTCTCAACTTTATTTAGCTTAAACGGGTATGAAAAATCATTTAAGTTACGAATTAATGCAATTATGTGCTGTTATCACCTACAAAAATTCCTTAAATTTGGCCTTTTTTAATACGCAAATGTAAAATAGAAAATACAATTTAATACTGTAAGTTTGTAACAATTATTCAGCTTTTTATAATGAAATGTTCCATTATAAATATCTTATTCTTTTTTGACTATATTCTCTCATTATATAATATTTAAACAATTTCCAACAGTTCACTTACCAAATTGCATTTCGTATTTCTTATGACTAATTCAGCAAGCAACGTCCATCGTTTTCTTTTAATCTTTGAACAAGTCTAAATTCGTAGTATTATATCAAGAAAATAATTATAAATCTGCCAGTTTTTCTCATCGTCTTTGACTTCGAGAATGAAAATTACACAAAACGAAAAAAACGGGATATGACTTAAGATCCATCAATGGGCCAAATTCGATCAACCACAATCGAATGGGTGGATTTCGTATGAACAAACAATTTCAATACTAGTTATCACAATTTTTTATGATTCATCATTTTCAACAAAGAAAATGTCAAAATCCTGAAATCAATCGAATAAGACTTCCAAAATATAGCAGATTCTTTTAATCCACAAATAAAATTACGCTAGAAATAATAATAAAAGATCCAACAAAATTTCATGTTAAAAAAAATAATCTGCTTAATTAATTGCTCAACAATCAAGCAATAGTATAAAGAATGAAGTCAGTAGTGTCAATCCGCGCGAAACCCTTCGATCCCATCGCAGACGACGCATCTCTGCCAGAGGCGGCGGCACCTCCGCCGTGGTGGTGGCCGGAATCTTCGTGGCCGGCGGGAGGGTGGTAGTACAAGCGGGCAGTTTGGGGGCAGTGAGAGTGAAATCTGCAAGCCATCCTCACGCCGGCATCCAATAGCTCCAAGTACTTCACCATCTCTCTTTCTCTCTCTAAGATTTTTGCCCTAATTTTTTCTCCCTCTGAAAATTTCAACGAGAAAGGTTGGAAGAAAAAGAAAGGGAAAGAATTGCGGAAAAGGGTGTGCGATTCTTGCAAATCAAAACACGTCCCAACCCATGAAATGTAGAAATCTTAGTGTTTGATTGAGAGAAATTTGGAGAGCGAATGGCGGTTTATATAATGGGTTTTGCTGAGCTCTTTCTTTGCCATTTCCTTACGCACCGGCCGAAAATTGAGGATCAAGGAATTTGCTCTCATACCCCTCTACTTTTTACTATTTTCCTTTTTTTTTCTTTATGTTTATTTGGAATAATTATTTGGATTCTTATTTTGTGCCACTTCGAGAAGGATATGTAATTGCTTATAATTTAAGCAATAATATTAGTATTATTTTGTAAATATTATTTTATTTGTAATAATATATTAAACCAATAACTATTTGAAATATGATAACATTAAACTATATGTTTAAATTATTTTCTCAATATTTAATTATACATCAATGGATAAATAAATCATTAGCTATAGATCTATTATATAAGTAAGAATATCACCAATTTTAAGTCATTACTTGATTAGAAAGATGCATGATATGGATCATAATATTTGCATAGGCCTATAAATAATATATGGATACTTTTTCATATTATTATTCAATATTTATACCTAATAATATGTTATGTTGCATAGGTACAGGGGTGCGGATGCGGGGGCGATACGATACGAGTACAGGGATACGGGTTTTTAAAAATTATATGGTGCGATTCGGCAATGATACATCTAATTATTAAAATTTTATGATATATAATACTTATAAAATATATACAATTTGAATTTTCTTAAATTAATTATATGTAATTTACATTTTATTTTACCCAAAAGTTAAGCATTTTCAATTATATAAGTTAATTGAGCAACAATATAACGATTCAAATATTATTAATCCAATATATAAGCATAACTGAAAATAAAATTATCAAAATAACCTTGTGTAGGTCTTTCGTGCACGAGATACGTGAATTTCGCCTATGGAATTTGCGAATTCAGTTTATTTTTATAAATTAATTTAAAAAATACGCCACGTGGCGAATCGGGTGCGAATCTGAGAGAATCGCACCCTAAAAGAATCTGATTCGCCGTACATGCGAATTTTTGAAGAATCCGTGCATCATAGATAATATGTATTAAAATAAGAACCTAATATTGAATGTAGCAACAATAAAAAGAATTGAGCATGAGGAAAAAAGTGAAGAGAAGAGAAAGAAATGTGCCGGAAAATAAATTTCTGTTATAAGTTAGAAGTTAGAACTGTGATTTTATATTATATATATAATATATTGATTTCGTAATTTTGATATAAAGTTAAGAAAATAAAATTGAATAGAGCAAGGGAAAACAAAACAAATTGATTCAAACTAAAATAGAAAAGAATATGTAGAAAATAAACAAAAATTAAGTAAAACCAAAAGATGAGAGATGACAAGCAAAATTAATAAAAGTGAGATTTTTATGTTTCTAACTTCTATAAATTCTTATTTTAAATTCATTTTTAATATATATATATATATATATATATATATATATATTAAAGCACTTTTTAACACTAATAATTTTTTTTTTTTTCTGAGAACGAAGAAGAGCTATATTAATTCAAATCGGAAAGAGCAATATTCGAAAGCCAAGTAGGGAAACCTGACTTCCAAATCATTACATCAGATAAAGACAAAGCTAGTCTAGCAAGTTCATGAGCGGCTCTATTAGCCTCCCTACGAACATGTAAAAAATCCAACACCACCGTCTCACGAGCATGAACGAAAGCCCCATGCAAATCGTCACATAAAGAATCAAATCCAACACTATTAAATTAAAAGCTCTTGTTATGATTTTTAGTTCGCTAATTCTTGGGTGCGACCGTCGCACAGGTGTGCGACGGGTCGACCCGGATCCAAACCCGCCCTCCTGACCCGGAACCCTGACCCGCGTGGGTTTGACCCATACTCCTAATTATTACATTTGTTTATAACAATTGTTACTTTTAATAAACATAATATATACATTTGTTCATATAAATGTATATTGATATGTATAATGTTTTATATTGAATGAAGGTAAATATTTATATTAATATAAGTATACATTTGTGCGATCAAATGTATATCTTATGCTTATTAAAAGTAAATTATACTCCTATTAGGGTTTAGTGTTCAGGCTTAGGGTTTAGTTTTCACCTATTAGGGTTTAGTGATTCTTATTTTGTGCCACTTCGAGAAGGATATGTAATTGCTTATAATTTAAGCAATAATATTAGTATTATTTTGTAAATATTATTTTATTTGTAATAATATATTAAACCAATAACTATTTGAAATATGATAACATTAAACTATATGTTTAAATTATTTTCTCAATATTTAATTATACATCAATGGATAAATAAATCATTAGCTATAGATCTATTATATAAGTAAGAATATCACCAATTTTAAGTCATTACTTGATTAGAAAGATGTATGATATGGATCATAATATTTGCATAGGCCTATAAATAATATATGGATACTTTTTCATATTATTATTCAATATTTATACCTAATAATATGTTATGTTGCATAGGTACAGGGGTGCGGATGCGGGGGCGATACGATACGAGTACAGGGATACGGGTTTTTAAAAATTATATGGTGCGATTCGGCAATGATACATCTAATTATTAAAATTTTATGATACATAATACTTATAAAATATATACAATTTAAATTTTCTTAAATTAATTATATGTAATTTACATTTTATTTTACCCAAAAGTTAAGCATTTTCAATTATATAAGTTAATTGAGCAACAATATAACGATTCAAATATTATTAATCCAATATATAAGCATAACTGAAAATAAAATTATCAAAATAACCTTGTGTAGGTCTTTCGTGCACGAGATACGTGAATTTCGCCTATGAAATTTGCGAATTCAGTTTATTTTTATAAATTAATTTAAAAGATACGCCACGTGGCGAATCGGGTGCGAATCTGAGAGAATCGCACCCTAAAAGAATCTGATTCGCCGTACATGCGAATTTTTGAAGAATCCGTGCATCATAGATAATATGTATTAAAATAAGAACCTAATATTGAATGTAGCAACAATAAAAAGAATTGAGCATGAGGAAAAAAGTGAAGAGAAGAGAAAGAAATGTGCCGGAAAATAAATTTCTGTTATAAGTTAGAAGTTAGAACTGTGATTTTATATTATATATATGATATATTGATTTCGTAATTTTGATATAAAGTTAAGAAAATAAAATTGAATAGAGCAAGGGAAAACAAAACAAATTGATTCAAACTAAAATAGAAAAGAATATGTAGAAAATAAACAAAAATTAAGTAAAACCAAAAGATGAGAGATGACAAGCAAAATTAATAAAAGAGAGATTTTTATGTTTCTAACTTCTATAAATTCTTATTTTAAATTCATTTTTAATATATATATATATATATATATATATATATATATATATATATTAAAGCACTTTTTAACACTATTAAATTTTTTTTTTTCTGAGAACGAAGAAGAGCTATATTAATTCAAATCGGAAAGAGCAATATTCGAAAGCCAAGTAGGGAAACCTGACTTCCAAATCATTACATCAGATAAAGACAAAGCTAGTCTAGCAAGTTCATGAGCGGCTCTATTAGCCTCCCTACGAACATGTAAAAAATCCAACACCACCGTCTCACGAGCATGAACGAAAGCCCCATGCAAATCGTCACATAAAGAATCAAATCCAACACTATTAAATTAAAAGCTCTTGTTATGATTTTTAGTTCGCTAATTCTTGGGTGCGACCGTCGCACAGGTGTGCGACGGGTCGACCCGGATCCAAACCCGCCCTCCTGACCCGGAACCCTGACCCGCGTGGGTTTGACCCATACTCCTAATTATTACATTTGTTTATAACAATTGTTACTTTTAATAAACATAATATATACATTTGTTCATATAAATGTATATTGATATGTATAATGTTTTATATTGAATGAAGGTAAATATTTATATTAATATAAGTATACATTTGTGCGATCAAATGTATATCTTATGCTTATTAAAAGTAAATTATACTCCTATTAGGGTTTAGTGTTCAGGCTTAGGGTTTAGTTTTCACCTATTAGGGTTTAGTGTTCACGCTTAGGGTTTAGTTTACAGGATTTAGGGTTTAGTTTATAGAATTTAGGGTTTAGAAAATATAATACTGTATATTAAATGAAGGAAAATACCTATATTTATATAAGTATACATTTGTTCGCACAAATGTATATTTCATGCTTACTAAAACTAATAATTATTATAAACAAATGTAATAATTTAGAATTTAGGATTTCGGGTCTGGAATGCGGGCCGGGTCGGGCGCGGGTCGGGGCGGACCCATCGCACACTGTGCGACGGTCGCACCCAAGACCAGCCCTTTTTAGTTTGATATGTATTTTATCATTAGTCAAATTACTCAATTTTTAGAAAGAAAAAATAGAAAAGGAAAAATAAATAAGAAAAGAGCAAAAAGCAAATAGAGCAAGGGTTGGAGATTTTAGTGGAAGATCTAGAACGTTAGTTAACACATAGAGAGAAGACTTAAACACAGTCAGCGAAAAATTAGGTATTCTTAGAGAGGAAAGGGCAAAAAAAAAAACTGAATTTGTGGTAGAAAAATTGAGCGGAACGATAATGCAGTTGAAAAATAAAAAATTAGTAGTAATTTTTTTTTACAAAATAGCAAAAAAAGTAAAATTAAAACTGTATTTTTATATTATATAGATTTAAGACTCACCATATATGATTTACTACGAAAATTATACTCTTCCGTCTCATTACAAATATCTCATTATTTTTTGGCACATAGATTAATAAATGAGTAGAAAGTAGATAAAGTGCGTTGGTGAAAATTATTTAAATGTTAGGTATAGAAATAGAATATATTGTTAAAAAAGAAATTAGACATTTGTAATGTAACATTCTATTATGGAAAGTGAGACATTTGTAACGGGACGGAGAGAGTATATGTTTATATTTTATTCTTCAGAAAAAGTATGATTTTAATTTCCAAGACTCTTTTAATTTTAAATAAATTTGTATGCCCACCTTATGATACTCCTTCTGTCCCAATTAGTTTGATCATTTTTTTTTTCAGTACGAGTTTTAAAAATTTAATTTTTAATGTGTTGAGTGTGGTAGGTCAAAAAGTAAAAACGTGAATAAAGAAAAAAAAAATACTGATTGGAACGAGAGAGTATTAGATTTCACGAATAATTTATGTATCTTGCAGTAGTTCCGTTTTGCAGTATGAAACTGAACAATTCCATCAAGAGTACGAATTCTTCTCGTGAGGTCAAGAATTAAAGGAGACAGAATTAAAATTACTAATTGTAATTCTAAAGGCATATTTTCCTGTCAAAACAGAAACGAAAAAGAGAAAAAAGAAAATTTTAGAAATACATAAAAATACAAGGGCTATCCTGCAATAACGACAAATCTTCCCACTAGGGTTAGCAGAATTGATTCAACGGATGCGTGCCAAAAGCCGCGTCAAGTTTCCGCAAGATTCTAAGCGTGGAATATTGTGCTCGAATTTGTTAATTTACTTTAATACCCTTCAATTTGCATAACTACTAACTTGACTTTGGAAAAGCAACTTCGTCAATTTTTTTTAGCGTTACATAGATTCGTCATCAATAGCTATATACTTGCCGCTTTCTAAATTTCGAGTACTTAATTTTATAATTAAAAGAAGGGTCAGAAGGGTTATTAGTGCCTAAATACGTTAATTTTGAGAATAGTTTGATTTTACACATTAATTTTAAAATGTGTAAAAATACATGAATTTTAATGTTTTAGAAATTTTATCACAAATTCAAATATTAGATATTCAAACTCTATAAAAATCTTATGATTTACAAATTTAGAGATGTTGTATACGATATCTTTTAGAGATGCCCTATATGATGTCACAAATTCAATCTTTGCTCAAATTAAAGCTGACGTGGTAAGTTGAAATATCGACGCGTATTAATCGGACGTTTTAAAAAATGACATCGTATAGGACATATTTAAAAGATATCGTATAAGACATCTCTAAATCCGTAAATCGTAAGATTTTTATGGAGTTTGAATATTTAATATTTAAATTTGTGATAAAATTGATACAACACTAAAGTTCATGTATTTTTTTTACACCTTTTAAAGTTCATGTGCAAAATCAAACTATCCTCAAAGTTGGTGTATTTAGGCGCCAATAACCCTTAAAAGAACCAAGTATTTTTTTAGACAAATATTAAATTAATCACTTTGCTTATATAAAAATTAATTCTAATCGTAAAAATAAAAATATAATAACGATAAACACCATTATCCAAAATCCCAGTCTAAAGTAGAACTGGTAAAATGAGCGGGTTGGGCCGGCCCGGCCGACCCGCCGGGCTTATGGGACTGAGCGAGTCAGGCCGGCTTGGCCTGGAATTCGACCGAGTTGCAATTTTTTAAACTTGTCCAAGCCTCATTCGGGCCACCTGGCGGTCGAGCCAAACCGAGCAATGATCATTTTTCTACTATTAAATCTTGTTTTTATTTTTACACAAATTTAAATAGATTAGAATCAATTCAAATAATAATTATAAACAAAATAAAAGGTACTCATCATGCTACAATCAACACTAACCAATTCGGTTGCAAAAAAAAAAAAAAAAATTGATTCGGTTACTGTAGTGGGTAAAATTTGTATAGCCTATTTTTATAAACATCTGCGGCCCAAATACCTAGCCCATTACGAGAACTGAATTAATCTCAATTAATTCAGCCCATGCATTAAGTCATCAGGGCCCATCGACTCAAACCTTAAAAAGGGCAACGACTTGGGGAGGAAGGCAAGAAGAGAGGGTGAACGTCAATCCCACGAATATCGGAACAACTAGGGTTTAAGGAGACGTGCCAACAAAATCCTAACCGTCAGACTACCACAGTATAAATAAACATCAACTAGGTCAATAGTCCATCTATTCATTCGTACTATCAGCAACTCCACTTACTCACGTTCTCTATTTTCTTCACGCACTTGCTCAATCTCTCCGCCTCCACGCTCTCACGTTCTGGATTGGGGTTGCTCTGATCAGTCAGACAGACCAGCCAGACAAACCAATCCGACCGATGAGATTCACTATCTCACCTTTACTCTACCGTTCAATTATCTTTACGATTACATGCGTTGTTTCTATCAATTCATTCGAATTGTTTGAATGACTTGAGCGTCGGAGGCCCTTCCATCCACACCCCACCGGTGCTCCTAAGAGGGCTCGAACGTGTTTGTGGTTTCAGGTTGCTAGTGCCCGTCGACCTGGACGTACTTGACGTCCTATTTCGTGATTGTTGGATCCATTCCCAACAATTTGGCGCCCACCATGGGGCCCTAGCAATCAAGCGAATCAACGCACTTTCCGTAGATCTCAATGAGCATCAATCATGTCTAATGGTCGTGACGGATCTGAAACTCGACACACCCCACTTGACTGCTCAGGCCGACCTAGCCGCCCAGATCGCCGCCCTGACTGAACAGATGAATCAAGAGCGAGAGAAATGCAAGAAGTTGGAAAAGGAGAACGACAACTTGTATGACCGTCTCGAAGCTATGGAGCCTATCGAGATCATCGAACCTTCCGGCTTCCGAGCCCAAGTGTCTTCCATGCAGCCTCTAAGAGAAACACTGATCACTCGCAAAGACGGATCCAACCATCTCATGACGGATCCGTCATCTTTGGTAAGAAATCGCAATGTGATTGGTAAACAGACTGACCCTGGTCGTGCGACTTTGAATGTAGGTATTATCATGACAACATCCGCGTTGGAGCAAGCACGAGAACTTGGTCAATTCAACCCGGACACCAGAGCCGCAGGAACACTCCGACAGGATAGAATAACCATAACCGGAGGACAACATGCTCGAACAATCTTCACCACCCCGGGCATAGCAATGAGCAATGCCGCTATTGGAGGCACGCAAGCTACCATACTGGGGCTCAATCAGACGGTCACGCCTACCCAAGTTAACCAACAGGCTGACGGACACCGTCCAAGGGAGTTCACCCAGGACCAGTTGTTTACCAATGAATTCACCCAACCAGCCACAACTGCCCGTATGCAATCAGAGATGAAGACTTGGCGAGAAAGTTGGCGGAAATAGAGGCCTTGATCCAGCGAATTCCTGGTGTCCCGGCACCCATCCACAAAAGTTCATAGAACTTCTACGCCGACTCACCATTCGTGGATGGAATTTCCCTAGTGAAAATGCCCATCAAGTTTAGCTTTTCGAGCATGCGAATGTTCGACGGCACGACGGATCCGACCGACCACATCGCTCAGTACAAGCAAAGGATGTTTACCGCCGCAATTTCTCATGAATTGAGGTAGGCCTGCATGTGTAAGAGGTTCGGTTCTAGTCTGACAGGATCGGCCCTCCAGTAGTACACTAACCTTCCAAATTATTCTATTTCAAGTTTAGCTCAACTAACAAATTTATTTGTGCAGCAATATCCTAGTAACAGAAAACTTGAAAAGATATCGGAGGATCTTTACATCGTGGTGCAACAGCGTGGTGAGTCTCTTCGAGACTATATTAGTCGATTCAACAAAAAGAAGGTGTCCATCACCAACTGCAACACCCAAACATCGGTCACCGCCTTCCGAAAGGGTCTCCTGCCCGACTTAGACCTCTACAAAGATCTTACCAAATACCCTTGTAGAACAATGGAGGACGTTCTTGCCAATGCAAGGGCACAAATCAAGTGGGAGGAAGATTAATACAGCCACCACCGATCTTCACCAAACAGAAACACTAGAAGAGACTCTAGGGTGGATAGGAAGACGAGTGACAGGCGGTCTGAGCCTTACCCACCTCCACGACAAGAATACAGAAGGAGACAATATGACCAACCTTACAAGACGCGACCACGTGAAAAGGCCAAGATACTAGAGTACAACTTATCTATCTCGCTAGCCGAGGCGGTCTTAGCTATCAAGAATCTAGGCAACAAAGTCAAATGGCCGGAAAAGATGAGGGCACCAGCCGACCGGATAGATAGATCCAAATGGTGCGAGTTCTATGCCGACCATGGACACCGAATAGAGGATTGCATTGCACTACGATTGGAAGTGGCACATTTACTCAAAGAATGTCACCTCACCGAGTTTCTAACAGATAAAGGCCAACACACCTTAAAGCAAGGAAGGGACAGACGAGATGAGCACAGAGAAGTCACCCCACCTAACCCACCAAACCATGAGAGAATAGTTAATGTAATTTCTGGCGGATCAGAAGTCAGCGGGATTACACACTCTGCTGCAAAGAGACATACCAGGCAAGCCAGGTCTAGCAGAACGGGATAAAATGTGACTGGTCAAGCCAGGGCAGACCAGCCAACCCAGACAATCAACTTTCAAACTACAAAATCTGACAAGCTTCTTAACCCTCATCATGATGCTTTAGTTATTTCTATTTATATTGCCAATTGTTTAACAAAACGGGTGTTTATCGATAACGGCAGCTCTGCCAATATCATGTTTATTAATTCTTTCATAGAGATGGGTTTGGACGAGTCCAACATAACTAGGAAGACTGCTGTCCTCATAGGCTTCAGCGGTGAGAGCAAGACAATCGTTGGAGAGATCGACCTTCCCGTCTATGCTGAAGTGGTCAATTTGTCAACGAGATTCTTGGTGATTGATGTCCCCTCCGCATTCAACGTCATCATCGATCGCCCATAGATCCACGACATGGAGGCAGTCCCTTCCACCTTTCATCAAGTGGCGAAGTTTCTGACCAAGTAGGGAGTCAAGGAGATTATGGGAGGACAAAAGGACTCCAGATCCTGCTACCAAACCACCATGAAGATAAAATAGGCTTTGTAGCAATTCCAGGAAGATGGTTTATCCAACCCCAAGACGGACCTGTTCGCTATTTTATTTAACACGCCGCAAGTGTACGGGTGCAATTGTGTACAGTAGCAAGCAAGGTCGTATTCCACAGAGACTGAATTAACCAATTCCTATCCTAAATTATTTTACTCTATCTGGACAAACGAAATTTAGAGTTTTAATTTTTGAAAATAAATTAAATAAATAAACACTAAAAAGAAAATAAATCAAACTATGAAAACGCGGAGTAACAGATAAGAGAAGATTTCCCAAGGTAAAGGTTTCAACGGATTATCCTAACTAACATGTTCAATTCAATTAATAAGATGATTCCTAAGGCAATCTCTAAACTAGTTCATACCCACTCCCGTGGCATACAAACCGTTGATTACATGCAAGGCTACCATCCCTGGATCACACTTCTAACATGTAACTCCTAAAAGTTCCTAGGATTAATGCTTTCACAATTATCAATTCCCTTTAGAATTAAAATAAATGTGTTCTATGTTCTTAGTTCAGGTAATAATCATCATCTCCCGATCTCAAATTAAAACCTATGATTATGCTAAATTGGTGATCAAGCAATAAAACAAACAATTATAACAAGAACATAAAAATGAATAACAATCTTATTAATTTAATCAAACAGTCAGAAATTCAAATCAAGTCTACTCCCTAAACCCTGGGAAAAAGAGATTCTAGCCACACATAGACATATGAACTAGAATACAAATCTCAATAAACAAATAAACATTCAACAAGAAAAACCGTAGTAAAATCGAGAATCTTCAGTCTTGCTCTTGCTCCGTTATCCGTCTCTCACAGCTCTCAGGAAAAGTAAAATATGATGAAAGACTGATAAAAGGTTCAGAGAATAAGTTCTTGGGAAGTATTTATATGCCCTAGGTCTTCTAGCTCTCAAAAATATCCAAAATCACTAAAAAATAGAATTTTTGGGCGGAAATACAGCGACTCGCGCGGCCGCATGGCTGGCCCGCATGACGAAACAGAACTCTTGACAGCTTTGCGCATCAATTTTGTTTTGGTTCGTTCTCCCTCTTCCAAACTCCAATTTACAATCCGTTTGCGCTCACGAACTCCTCTCGAGACGAACTACAACTTGTATTTCAGCCAATTCTTCCAAATTCTGCTTCATTATTTCTGAAAATTCGTTCAAACAACAAGAAAGTGACAAGTTCTTGACCATAAACCAATATAAGCTCAAATAAATCATCAAACACACAAAATCCTCATAACTAAACATCAAATATGACACACCAAGAGGTAAAAATGCATGTTTATCAGGACCAGTCACCACAACTAGAGCACCATGTGCAGCATGATCGACGAGACCAACCTGACAAACCCGACAATCGAAAGTGGTCTGCCAGCTTTTTTGAAGAAGAAGCTGTGGAGATAGACGAAGTCCAAATCAATATAGACTATCCAGATCACAAAGTTCGGATAGGGGCACAACTCGATCCCAAACTCAGAGAGAAGCTCATTTTATTTCTTACTGAGCATTATGATTGTTTTGCTTGGTCCCATGAGGACATGACAGGGATTGATCTGAATATTATTGTTCACAGCTTACAGGTAGACCCGAGTTACCCACCAAGAAAATAAACACGGAGAAAGTTTGCTCCCGAAAGAAATCAAGTCATCAACGAAGAAGTTACAAAGCTCTTGCTCAACAGACTTATCCGGGAGGCCCATTACCCTGAATGGCTTGCTAATGTGGTAGTAGTGAAGACGAAGAATGGTAAATGGCGGGTGTGCATCGACTTCACGGACCTCAACAAGGCATGCCCAAACGACTCATTCCTGCTATCGCACATCGACATGTTGGTAGATGCGACAGTAGGACATGAGCTACTAAGCTTCATAGATGCATACTCGGGATACCACCAAATTCGAGTGCACCCTGATGAAGAGGATAAGACAATATTCCTGACAAGCCTTGGACTTTATTGCTACATCTTCATGCCATTCGGGTTAAAAAATGCAGGGGCAACATACCAACGCCTAGTCAACAAGATGTTCAGGAGTTTAATTGGGCATACGATGTAGGTCTACATCGATGACATGCTCGTCAAGTCCATCTAGGCGAAGGATCATATTGATCATCTCAAACAAACATTCAACATCATAAGGGAGTACAATATGAAATTAAACCCTACTAAGTGTTCATTTGGTGTAACTACAGGAAAATTCCTAGGCTACATGGTGACACAGAGAGGCATAGAGGCCAACCCTGCTCAAATTGATTCGATCCAGAGGATCTCTTCACCGACGTGTGTGAAGGATGTCCAAAAGTTGACTGGGAGGATAACCGCACTTAGTCATTTTATATCAAAGTCATCCGAAATGTGCAACCCATTCTTCAACACCTTACGAAAATTCAAATCGTTCGAGTGGACAGAGGAGTGCGAATCCGCCCTACAGGAACTCAAGCGGTATCTAACCAGCCCACCTCTTCTAGCCAAACCAAAGGATCATGAAGCCTTGCTGGTCTACTTGGCTGTGTCCGATACAGCCGTGAGTGCGGTGTTGGTTAGGGAGGACGACGGAAATCAATCTCAATTTACTATGTGAGCAAGTCTCTTTTGGATGCAGAAACACGGTATAGCCAATTGGAGAAACTAGCTCTCGCTTTGGTACACGCTGCGAGAAAGCTACGCCCTTATATTCAGTGCCATCCGATCCAAGTTATAACCACCTATCCAGTCAAGGCCATTCTCCACAAACCAGAACTCTCAGGCCGACTGACCAAGTAGGCTGTGGAGTTAAGCAAGCATGACATAACATTCAAATCACGCACGGCTCTTAAGTCTCAGGTATTCGCAGATTTCTTAGTTGATTTTACTCTTAACCTTACCATGCAGGCCGACAAGGAACTCGGTTGCATGACCAAGCAACCCAACCAAGTCGGAGCTTGGAGACTATATGTAGATGGGTCCAATAGTATACGAGGAAGTAGACTAGGTCTTGTCCTCATTTCACCACTAGGCGATGTGGTAGAGCAGTCGATCCGCTGTGAGTTCAAAGCCACCAACAATGAAGCAGAGTCCGAAGTCATGCTAATCGAACTCGGATTGGCAAAGAAAATTGGAGTCAAGCGAATCAGCGTGTTCAGTGACTCTCAGCTAGTGGTCAACCAAATATAAGGCGCTTACCAAGCCAAGGATGCCAAGATGATTGCCTACCTAGGCAAAATCAAAGAACTTCAGTCTAGCTTCGAGGAGTTCACTATAACCTAAGTCCTAAGAGGAGACAACGGCCACTCAGATGCCCTCGCCAATCTTGGGTCATCTATCTAAGCCACAGAGCCCATGATAATCCCGATCATCTGCCTCAAATGGTCTTCTATTCAGAAGGATAAGGAGGACCAGGTGGTGGAGGTATCACCCGAACAAACATGGATGACCCCTATAGTGGAGTACTTGGAGCACGACAAGCGACCAGACGATAGGAATGAAGCTCGCCGACTTAGGGCTCAGGTTGCCCGATTCTCCATTATTCGAGGTAAGTTATACAAATATTTTTTTACTGATCCATACTTAAAATGCATTAACCCTGCAGAGGCAAGGTACGTCTTGTTCGAGTTGCATGAAGAAGAGTGTGGAAACCACTTAGGTGGGAGAAGCTTAGTCCACCGAGCTATAACCAACGGATATTATTGGCCTACCATAAAGGCTGACTCAGCCAGTTACGTCAAGAGATGCGACAAATGTTAACGGTTTGCTCAAATGTCGCACCTATCCCCAGAACCACTAACCGCCATTATATCACCATGGCCGATTCTCCAACACAAGTGTCACACCTATCCCCAGAACCACTAACGGTTTGCTCAAGTGTCGCACCTATCTTCCCTTTCCCAATTTTCTCAGATATCAGATTCATCTCAAACGTCCTCAACGATCCAATGAGTTCTTCAAGCTTCATATCACTGACATCTCTTGCTTCATCTATGGCATTGAGTTTGTAGTCAAATCTTTCAGGTAGAACACGCATCACTTTTCGGACAAGCTTCTCTTCTGGAATTCTCTCTCCAAGAGAGAAACTTTCATTAGCAAGGGCAAGAAGTTTGCCATGAAAAATGCTAATAGTCTCATTCTCGTCCATCTTTAGTTCTTCAAATCTGGTGGCTAATTGCTGAAGACGCTGTTTTTTAACTTTAGAATTGCCTTCATACATACTCATCAGTACATCCCACGCCTCTTTTGCATTAACATACATGGATATAAGAGCAAACACCTCTATGGTAACTGCATTCTGGATTGAATTTAGTGTTTTTTTATTAGCGTTGGAAGCAGCCAATTCAATCGTCGTCCACTTGTTCTTGGGCTTGGGTTTTTCTTTCTCATCACATGGGGCAGTCCATCCTTCTTCAATCGAGGTCTAGGCCTTCTCATCAACAGCCCGAATGAAGGACATCATTCGCATCTTCCAGTAGATATAGTTGCTTCCATCAAGTAGAGGTGTGATGCGTCTTCGACTTTTGGGCCATTTGGCCCTATTTTTTCTCTTTTGTTTGTGTCAGTTCAGGTTTTTTCGGGAAGAAACCAAGTCGTAATGGGAAAGCAGCCCAGTAGAGCGGAAATGAAGAAAATGTGGTCGGAATGGGCATTACCAGCCCAGATTGCAATGTCATGTTTACCAGCATGGAGCCTAGGCGCAGTACCTCTCAAGTTTAACTTGGAGTATGGGAACCTGAAGCAACCCACCTGGTATGGATCAAACTGAAAGAAGCAATCCGTCTGACCACTACCAGCAGAAGAAGCCAGCCATTGCCAGATTGTGCAGTGAATTACAAGGATGAGAAGGATGATCGTGGAGAGAAGGAAGAAGAAGGTAGAAGGATCCAGAAGGCGGAGGAGTTGACCTAATCTACTGCGGAAGGAAAGAATCAGTCGAATCTTCAATCAAATCATTCACAATGGAGCCAAAAAAGGAAAGAAGATCATGCTGAAGATTTGAAGATAGGCGCAACTAGGGTTAGCCCTCCACTAGACGGCAGTATATAAGGAGTAGCAGTCGCAACTTTTAGAAGCTCTTGGCCCGCTAAACTTTTTGCTTTTACAGAGTTTAGTACTTTTAATTCCTGCCGATTTGTGGCATCTAAACAATTTATATTTCAGTACTTTATTGCTTTCATTTTGATTCACGCAAGAAACAAGATCAAGGCACGTGGCCTTTGGTACTCTTTTATTAATTCAAGTATTTCCCTTTTGTTATATGTTGTGTTTACATCATATTGCGTTTATGTTTACTGCTATGTGTGAGTAGTCCTATTGGTGAGGTTTGAGGGGTGGAAATAATTGTTGTCAATATGTAAGCATTCGTGAGGCATTTGTTCTTTCGGATGAGTCTCGTGGTTCCAGACGGATCTGTGCCAAGCCATCGACAGTAGGGGCCTAATGGGTGATCTCCGTTCGGTAAAACGTTGTCCGTGTTAAGAAAAAGCCAGGGTATACCAGGGCGTGACAACTGGTATACCCACGACCGAGTAGTTGAGCAGCGTCAACAAAAGGCGTTGTAGATTCGGAAAGTGGGAAATGGATTGATGGGATACACTGTCCTTTCTCAGTTTTGGGCTTCTCTAGCGATTACCCATCAACTGTGACGAGGCATAAAGCAATGGTTGCCAAACGAGGAAATCAACTACTACGCCGTAGCATGTCTATGACTGGTCGACTAACTAGCCAGAAATGGTTGTGTCCAGGAGGCATGTGTCACTCAAAGTGCGGAGTTGGGGACCTCGGGAGAGAAGGTTGGTGAGGGTCATACTTGGTGAGTAACGGGTATGACTACTATCTAATGAGAAGTGAAGCACTGCCTTGTGACCGGGGAATGTGCGATCTTCGGACCAAGCGATTACAATGGACTTAACCATCCTAAGTGTGAAGTATAACCTCTTGAAACGCCCCAATGTCTTTGGGTCACGCATTGAGTTTATGTGGATCATGGACGGATCATCAGTATGCCTATGACCGAAATAAATATTGACAACAGTTATGACCTAACCGTAAACCTTACCCATTTATTATTATTGATCTTTGTTTAGTTTCTTGTGCAGAGTATACAGATTGATACTTGTGGCACCTCAGTTTATCGTTGGAGAATAAAGTGGTTCCTCACTCCCTGTGGGATTCGACCCTATACTTACTACTAAGACTTATTTCTAGTTGCGAGAAGTAAGAGCGTGTACTGTCCGTCTGGGGCATACACAGGTATTTTGATCGTAACGCACGACGGGTGCGTGTCAAGGTGGTTTCACAACGGATCCACCTTCTCTTTGCAACGCCATAAGCACACGAGCACAGCAGTGGAAAAAACAGGATAGATAAACCAGGGATCAACACCGATAGATTAGGTGTCCCTGCTCTGCTACCAATTGAAAAAGTACCTATCCAATGTTCATATGTCTCGTACACACACAAAGTCAGATCAAGCAGAGACACTTAATTAAAATCGTGCAGAAAATAAAGAACATAAGAACACCAACAATGGTTACCCAGTTCGGTGATAACACACCTACGTCTGGGGGGCCACGCCCAGTATAAACCGTTCACTAGTGATGATAAGATATACAAAGGACTTACACGCGAAGAACCAATCTCCCTAGCCTCTATATCTTCCCAAACCGTGACCTACGTGAACAAAACGAAAGCAAGATAGCAACTTACTCCCTAAGGCGTGATTGCTACTCAATCCACGCTTAACACCAACCAACAATATTACTCCAACAGGCTAGAGCAATCGAGAACTCAAAAGAACAAAGTAACCCACGACCCACGCTTACAAAAGAATAAGCAACGAACTAGAGCACGCTCAACACAAACTGTATGCTCTCCAATCTGCACGAAAATACTCTCACAATTAATCAGAGTGACAATAAATGCAGAAGCCGCCTCTAATCTTCATGAACTCAATTTATACGTAAACCCTTGAAGCGATGGATAAAGCCCATGGCCCGCCAGTCAGAGAAGCAAGGTGTAACACCCTAATCCAATTAAGGAGTTAAATAAAACTTTTAAATAAATATTTAATGCGGAAGTCTTTAAAAAATTTAAAATCAATTTTTAAAAATAAATATTATGGGGAAAACAATTTAAGGAAAAATAAATCCTTAAATGAAATAAACTTTTAAAACGATTTAAAAGAAATCAACCTTTTAATAATATATTCAAATACTACCTTTGATTTAAAATCGACAATCAACATCCTGTCCCAAAGCATGACATATAGATGTCATGAAAATATTTAACTATAATTAAAACTTTAAATATTTGAATCAACTATTTTCAAAATGACTTGAGGCGGCCATTCGACTTTCCACGCGTCTCCAGCTGCAATAACCTGAAATGTTAATAATGAGATGAGCATACAAAGTATACTCAGTGTGGGATATCATGCAATAATTGTCCAAGATAATAACACAGTAACACATACAGTCACTTCATATATATCCTCAATATTCGCACTGTGGCAACCCAAGGACTGTGAAGTCCTGGACCCTATTTACGGGCCCCTGGCGACATCCTCAAAATAAACCTCAAATCGCATTGTGGCAATCTAAGGACGGTGAAGTCCTGGACCCTATTTACGGGCCCTTTAGCGATATCCTCAAAATATACGTCATAACAAATATGGTAAACACATTATTAAAATGGACAATAAATAACCACGGCGTGTATTTAAAGAAATCTCACACCTGAAAATTTAACTTGAACGTCAACTTCAACTTGAATGCTAACTTGAGTAATTCAATTAAAATTCATATCCTAGTCGCGCCGCACTTAGTCAGATAAATTCAAATAATAAAACGTAAGGGCCTAAATGTGCTTAGAAATAATTTAAAACTTGAGAATTTCTTTTATAAAATCATTAAAATCCTTAGTCCAAAATAAATAAAGATATTTTCTTTTAAATATTTAGCTTTATTAGATTTAAAAACTAAGCTCAAATTAAAATCTTATCTCAGATCCAAAATTTAATTAAAAACTGAAGCCCAAAGATCTAGTTATATTAAAAGCAAACTTCAGCCCAGCCATAGAATTAAAGTTGAAACCCAAACTTAAAGCCCAATACCTTCCCTCTTCCTCTCTCTTGAAACACGCACAACACCCTCATTCCTTGCTTCTTCTTCTTCTTCTCCACCCTTTCTCTTTCAACCCCTCGCCCCCTCTCTTTGAATCCGACGCTGCCGCCGCCACCTCCGGCGAATCCGCCGTCGTCGTCTCATCTCTCGCCTCTAACCTCTCACCTCTCGGCCCTCCCTATCTCTCCTTCACAGAACACGCACACCAACACATGTCCAAACCCTTCTCCCTCTCTCTTCCTCCTCTCGCCTACACCGCCTACCACGCTCCGGCGGGCAGCCACGACGATTGCTGCCGTCACGCCTGCCGCCTCCTGCTCCAGCCCGGCGTCGCTCCTCATCTCCTCTCTCCCCTGTTCCCAAGGCTGGACAACGTCAGCGGTAGCGCTGCCGTGACAGCAGCGGCTTCGCCGACCACCATCATATAGCCGCTGCAACTCCTTATTTTCTTCTCCTAGCTTACCCCCTGGTTCAGCCCCTCAATTCCCAATCAATAAAAATGTTTTCTTTTCTGTAACATAGTCTTATTCTACTTCTTCTTGCTTCTAATTTGTTTTTAATTTCGATGAGTTTAAACAAATGAAATTGTTGAGGGCATCAGATTATGTATGGGCGTGTGTATTTTCTTTAACAGAAGTTTGGTGTTTGATTTGAGAATAAAAATGATCTGTGAGAGGCATATTGTTGGTGTTGTGGAATTGCTTGGAAAGATAATCAACGCAGCAAGAACAGAAAAGAAATGAACGCAAACGCAATTTACGTGGTTCGGATTTTTCAATCCTACATCCACGGAGAAGAAACAATCAACTCTATTTCACTATGAACACTCAAGAACTTTACAATTACAATTACAATTGAGAACTCTCAACACTAGAAGAAGTGTATAGCCTACAAATCTATCAAGATTGCTATAATTCCTCACTCTCAACTAGTTTTACAGTAATGGAAATACTTCAGCTAAATTAAACATTTAAACAAGAGAATACAACAACAGAGAAGGTTGAGTAATGGAAATACTTAAGCTAAATTAAATATTTAAACAAGAGAATACAACAACAGAGAAGGTTGAGCTGCGAACTGAATTTTTTGAATGAAGGAACAGATCCGTTGGATTTTTTTTAACTACTTTTATCAACCTTTAAAAGAACTCTCTTAACTCTTACTAATTGCTAACTGACCCCTCAGCTATAAACTAATTGTATGCAGATACTTTACTCACAATTCTCCACCTTATCTAATACAATTAGAATACACCGAGTTACCTGCATGTACCTGCATAGATTAGATAAACAACTTGCTCTCCTCAAGAGAGCTCATACCAATCAAAGAACAACACTTTTGGAACTTAGCAGTTGGTAAAGATTTAGTAAGCATATGTGAAGCATTATCATCAGTTGACACTTTCTCTATCACAACTTCACCTTTTTCAACTAAATCCCTAACAAAATGAAATCTAACATCTATATGTTTAGACCTCTCATGAAAAGATTGATGTTTAACAAGGTGAATGGCACTTTGATTATCACAAAGAATAGAGAC
Source organism: Salvia miltiorrhiza (assembly GCF_028751815.1). Lineage (NCBI taxonomy): Eukaryota > Viridiplantae > Streptophyta > Magnoliopsida > Lamiales > Lamiaceae > Salvia > Salvia miltiorrhiza. The sequence continues at coordinate 21,804,998 of NC_080387.1, forward strand.
TACATGTTGATTAACACCTAACTCAGATAGCATACCTCTCAGCCATATGCCTTCTTTCACTGCTTCTGTGACAGCCATGAATTCGGCTTCTGTGGTGGAAAGAGCTACCATAGATTGTAATGTAGATTTCCAGCTCACTGCCGTTCCATAAAGAGTAAATACATATCCAGATTGGGACTTCCTTGTATCTATACTTCCTGCATAATCAGAATCAGTAAAGCCAACTAGAGCTTGACTTAAATCAGTAGCTCCACCTTGAAATACAATTCCTTTATTCATAGTAGCTTTAAGGTATCTTAAAACTCCTTTTAATGCAAGCCAATGTGGTTTTCCTGGATTTGCCATAAATCTACTTACAAGACTAACAGCATGAGCCAAATCAGGCCGAGTACAAAGCATAGAATACATGATGCTTCCTACCACATTTGCATAAGAAATAACACTCATGTCTTTAAGCTCTTCACTAGTAACAGGACATTGACTACTAGACAACTTAACATGTTGAGCTATAGGGACCTGAGCAACTTTTGCTTCATTCATATTGAATTTTAACAATACTTTCTTCAAGTAATCAGTTTGACAAGCATAAGTTTCATATTTTTCCTATCTCTCTTTATATCCATACCAAGAATTCTTCTAGCAACCCCTAGATCTTTCATATCAAATTCAGCACTCAGTGATTGCTTTACTTTATCAATTTCAGTACTAGAACTACTAGCAATAAGCATATCATCAACATACAAGAGTAAGTAAACAACCACAGACTTAGCAACTTCTTTCAAGTATACACATCTATCATGCAATGTTCTCTTGAAACCTATACTTATCATGAATTCATCAAACCTTTTATTCCACTGTCTTGGACTCTATTTCAGTCCATATAAGGATTTTTTCAAGAGACATACCTGACCTTCACAGCCAGCTACCTCAAAACCCTCTGGTTGATTCATGTAAATAGTTTCCTCTAACTCACCATTTAGAAAAGCTGTTTTAACATCCATCTGTTGCAATTCTAAATCTAGGTGTGCAATTGGAGCAAGTATAAGTCTAATAGAACAGTGTTTAACAACAGGAGAAAAGATTTCATTAAAATCTATACCTTCTTGCTGAGAACAACCTCTAGCAACTAACCTGGCTTTATACTTGATGATCTCTGCACCATTATGAACCTCCACATTTTTCTTGTATAACCATCTACATGTTACACATTTCTAGTTCTTAGGTTTGTCCACCAAGATCCAAGTCTTATTTTTCAATAAAGACTCTATTTCCTCCTCCATAGCTTTGATCCATTGCTTGCTTTCAGAGCACTGAATTGCTTCTTTATAGGACTTAGGCTCTTTGTAATTTACCTCTTCAGCTACTAAGAAAGCAAAGCTAACTTGATCTGTTTCAGAGTATCTGGCTGGAGGTCTGGTAACTCTCCTAGCTCTGTCACAAGCTAGATGATAATCACTGAGATCCTCAGTATTATCCTTTTGTTGATCATCTTCCTCCTGTTTTATACCTGTCACTTCTGATACTCTAGACATTTCATCATTAATAGGTGTGTTATCACTAGTTTTATCAGTGTTTACTTCAACTCCTTTACTAGTATACTCAGTAGTAGATTGCTCTTTGAGAGGCATTATGTTTTCTTTAAACACTACATCTCTGCTGACTAGGAGTTTTCCCTTTCCAGATTCTATGCACCAGAGTCTGTACCCTTTAACCCCTGTTGGATAACCCACCATAACACATCTCATTGCTCGGGGTTCCAACTTATCCTGCCTAACATGCATATATGCTAAGCATCCAAATTTTCTCAAGTTTGAGTAATCAGCAGCCCTACCGGTCCACAGTTCTTCAGGAGTTTTAAAATCAATAGCACTAGAAGGGCATCTATTTATAAGATAAGCAGCAGTGGTGACTGCTTCTCCCCAAAATTTTGGTGGCAAACCTGAGCTAGAGAGCATACACCTAACTCTCTCAAGGAGAGTTCTATTCATTCTCTCTACAATCCCATTCTGTTAGGGATTTCCAGGTACTGATTTATGTCTTTTTATTCCCCTTTCTTTACAATATTCTTGAAATTTTTCAGAGGTGAATTCTAAGCCATTGTCAGTCCTTAAACATTTCAACTTACATCCCTTTTCATTCTCAACAGCACTACACCACTCAACAAATTTATCAAAGGCATCAGACTTGTGTTTTAAAATGTAAACCCAGACTTTCCTAGAGAAACCATCTATTAGAGACATGAAATATACTCCTCCACATATAGTGGTGGTTTTGGATGGGCCCCACAGATCACAATGAACATATTGAAGTGGTACAGATGAGACATGTTAACCAACAGGATATGGAAGTTTCTTGCTTTTACTTAATTCACATGCATCACAATTGTTTAGTGTTGCATCAGCAGATAAACTCAACATACCCTGTTTCTTTAGTTCAATTAATCATTTTTCACTAACATGCCCAAGTCTTTCATGCCACAATTCAATATCACAAGTGGAGGCAATTTTAGACTCACCAACAATAGTTTCAGCAACTAAATGATACAAAGTCTGTTTTCTGGTTCCTTTCAAAACAATTTTATCTTCTTTTAAGACATATATATCATTAACACATGATTTAAACTCATATATATCAAATTCCTTTTTAGACTAGGAATATATCTAACTTCGGTTAGGAGCCTTACAGAATTATCATGTAGCTTTAACTTGATTGCACCAATGCCTTTGACAGGGCAGACTTGGTTGTTTCCCAAAACTACAGATCCCAGGTCCTTCATTTGCAAATCAACAAACCAATTCAAGTTAGGACACATATGGAAGGAACACCCTGAATCTAATATCCAATTATTTTCAGTTTTAGAAGATGTGATGTTTAAAGCTTCAGCTTCTTGGAAATTTTCAGCAAGGTCTGCAGTGTCTGATGAGCCTTTTTGAGCTTGTTTTCTTTTCCAGCTGTAGCAGTCTTTCTTGATATGCCCTGGCTTCTTGCAATAGTGTCATTTCTTGTTTTCTTTCTCATCATCCTCCTTCTTCCCTGATCCTCCCTTCTTTTCTTTGAAAGGCTTCTTGAATTTTCCTTTGTTGGACTTTGCTTTGACATTAAGGCTTTCACTTGTGGTTTCTTGCCTGCCATCAGATGCCTTTTGCAGCTCCCTAGATTTCAAAGCATTCATGACTTCGTCAAGAGAGATAGCAGTCTCCCTACCATACAGCATGGCATCCCTCATGTTGTCATAGGATTTGGGCAGGGCACTAAGGAGCTGGATTGCCTTGTCTTCATCTTCTAGCTTTACATCAATATCAGCCAAATCATCAACGACTTTATTGAATTCATCCAGTTGATCAGATAGATTCTTCTCCTTTGAAACTCTAAAAGAGTACAGCCTCTTCTTCAAGAAGAGCAGATTTGCCAGAGACCTAGTCATGTAGAGGCTCTCCAGTTTAGCCCATACTGCAGTTGCAGTGTCTTCTTTTGACACCTCTCTCAGTACTTTATCTCCCAGATGCAGGATGATAGTGCTATGAGCCTTCTTTTGCATTTCAGCGAACTTCACCTTCCCATCTCCTTCTTTAGGTGCCTTCTCTTGGGTCAGAACATCATCTAGGCCCTGTTGAATGAGAACGACCCTCATCTTCATTCTGAAGGAATATTAAACTGAATTAACGTTCCGCTTTGCCCGATGATCATTTCTTGGTTATTATTAATTTATCATACAACGATTAATCCTAACATGCTCCTATGAATTTAACAGCTGCACGTTGGAGTTCAGAAATACCTGAAGAATTTAGAAGAATTCGCAGATTCGTATCTGAACAGACCAGTCAGCTTCAAGCCTTCGTTTGAAGCCTCAAACGTCCTTAAATCGTATTTCGCCCAGAAATACGACTTCTTCGTCTTCGAGAGAGCTTTCCGTGGCCGCCTGATTCGTCTGAATCGGAGTTCTGTGGAGGAAGTTATGGTCGTTTTACGGAGACTGCCAGAACTTGGTTTCCTGCGAAAATCTGACTCCAGCTCAGATCTTCTGAACTGTATCCCGCTCAGCTTTCACCGTTGGATGGACAACGATCTATGAAAGTCCCAAGAGAGAATGTTCCACACATTTTCCTGCGCCTCCCACAGCTCTCAAAACACTAATTTTTATCAGTCTGTTTTCCTGAGAGCCGACAGCTGTATTTAATTAAAATTAAATACGTGTGGGACGCTTGGAATCTGTAATAGGCGTTCCTTCTCTCCTTCTAGGGCTAGGAGACTTTGGGCCAGTCCAGGGACCAGATACAAGGAATAAAGATGGGCCTCAAATAAATTAATTTATCTATGGTCAGCCCAGACCATAATTAATTTATAAATATCAGTTCATTCCACTAGAGAACCGATACTGACTTACCCCTTTATTGCCGGTGATGAGTCGGGGGCTTGTATTTAGACTTATTAAATCTCCGTATTTAAAATATCCGACATCCATTAATTAATTAGAGCTCTGACAGCTTAAATTAATTAATCTCTTTATAAATCCTTAAGTAGTACCACTCAAACTTTATTATTGCGCCTGAACTTAATCAACCTGCAGGGTTTAGCGCAATAAACCATATTGAGCTCCTTAAGGGGATGTCATTATCCTATACCGGATACGGGTACTAATACAGATAATCAAATATCATATATTAACCGCTATCACCCAAGATACAGAGTACTCGAGTTAGTATATAACTTTCACCCATAGTAAGTCAAAGTGATATACGAATTAACATATATATCTGAATACTTATTAGTATTAAGATCTTATAAGTCACCGAGATCTTGATTCTTCACTTAAGTCAGATAGAAGAATACATCTCAACTGTGGTCCTATCAATACGTAATGACGTACCAGTATAGACAAGTAGCCAAGACAAACTACTTCCATCTATACTGCAGCCTAAACCAATAACTTGTCCTAGAGTTATTTCGGCTGTGATCATATTATATCTCTTAAGGTTATTCCAATTATATGGTCTTCTGTGATCTACAACACACCATATAATCTACTTATATAGAGATAAAGAACATACATATGCAATCATGAACACAATCAGATAGGAGATTAGATAGTGAACTTAGGAAACATTGTATACAAGCCTAAAACGTTCTTGCTTTCAGTATACAAATCCAACACATTCTCCACAGGGAGAAATCATTCTTCCCTGTGAATTTCTCGGTGTCGAATTTAGCAATCGACATTTGGTTGATCTCCAGTCTTGAGATTCAGCACGATGTAGCAGTGAAGAGATTGACGATTCCTCTACTGATCAAGAACTCCTCTGATTCAGATTTCCTCCGATTCAAATCTCAAACAGTTGGTGTGCGTCGATCTTCATATTCCCACAGACGGTGCCACTTGTTGTGGAATTGCTTGGAAAGATAATCAACGCAGCAAGAACAGAAAAGAAATGAACACAAACGCAATTTACGTGGTTCGGATTTTTCAATCCTACATCCACGGAGAAGAAACAATCAACTCTATTTCACTATGAACACTCAAGAACTTTACAATTACAATTGAGAACTCTCAACACTAGAAGAAGTGTATTGCCTACAAATCTATCAAGACTGCTATAATTCCTCACTCTCAACTAGTTTTACAGTAATGGAAATACTTAAGCAAAATGAAATATTTAAACAAGAGAATACAACAACAGAGAAGGTTGAGCTGCGAACTGAATTTTTTGAATGAAGGAACAGATCCGTTGGATTTGTTTTAACTACTTTTATCAACCTTTAAAAGAACTCTCTTAACCCTTACTAATTGCTAACTGACCCCTCAGCTATAAACTAATTGTATGCAGATACTTTACTCACAATTCTCCACCTTATCTAATACAATTAGAATACACCGAGTTACCTGCATGTACCTGCATAGATTAGATAAACAACTTGCTCTCCTCAAGAGAGCTCATACCAATCAAAGAACAACACTTTTGGAACTTAACAGTTGGTAAAGATTTAGTAAGCATATGTGAAGCATTATCATCAGTTGACACTTTCTCTATCACAACTTCACCTTTTTCAACTAAATCCCTAACAAAATGAAATCTAACATCTATATGTTTAGACCTCTCATGAAAAGATTGATGTTTAACAAGGTGAATGGCACTTTGATTATCACAAAGAATAGAGACTACCTGTTGATTAACACCTAACTCAGATAGCATACCTCTCAGCCATAGGCCTTCTGGACCCAGCGCTCGTGTCCAACGAAGCCAGCGCTCGCTGTGGCGCCGCGGCCGCTGGCTTCTTGGTTTGCGGTTTATGTTCATTTGCGTAAAAGATTCCTCTACTTCATTTAACAATTTCAGAGCTGAAATTTTGGAGTTATCTCAAACTCATTTATTGTGCCTCTATGCCACGCCAAGCGCAAATTAGGAAGTTGCGCCAACATTGACACGTGTATACCCCTATATTTATGAACATCAGTGATGTACACGCGTAGAAATGTGTGGGAATTTCTTTAGGGCAGACAAACCAGATTTTCTTCTCTCTCTCTATGGTCGCCGGAAAATGGAGAGATGCGGTGGTGGCCACGATTTAGGTGCCGGTGATCTGAGTTATGTTTCTGTTTTTTGTCAGAATTAATAAAAGATATAGTAATTGATTTGTATAAAATGCAAATCTGATTTTTCTGCAACATGATGGTTGGTCTTGAAGATGACTATGGAATTTTGTATCGTGTATATGCGGAGAAAGAATTCTTCAACCATCTCAATCTTCTCGTGAGATTTCAATCTTTTCTTCTTTAGAGGAATTTGACGTTGAATCTGTAGGTTTATGATTTAGGAAGTGAGAATGGGTTATAAATCATCACTTGCTTGTAAATCAATATCTTCTTGTGTAATTTTGCACAGTCAACTTAAGGGGGGGGGAAGAAAGAGGAGAGAGAAACGAAGAGGAGTGGAGGAGAGAGAAGCAGTGAAGAAGAAATTTCAAGAAGCCAGCTATCGCTGGGCTTCAGCGAGCGCTGGGCCTCAAGCGCTCGCGGGGCCTGTAGTTCTCGCGAGGTCTCCACGCCCGCTGACTTTGTGGATTTCAACTCCGAGAAAATCACGACAAATTCTTGCCAATTCATTAAAAATCTGACCAAGAATCCATTCAAAATCATGAAGAATCCGTGAGAATTCTATAGACTTTTAAAATCCACGGACTTTAAAAATCTAGATAAGTCTTGAACTAATACACCCACTTAAGTATTTAAACAAGAGAATACATCAACAGAGAAGGTTGAGCTGCGAGCTGAATTTTTTGAATGAAGGAACAGATCCGATGGATCTGTTTTAACCACTTTTATCAACCTTTAAAAGAACTCCCTTAACTTTTACTAATTGCTAACTGACCCCTCAGCTATAAACTAATTGTATGCAGATACTTTACTCACAGTTGGGTTTCTGCATAAGCTATGAATGAGGTAGCTTGTGTGATGAAATAAAAGTTTATTGAAACAATGAAATTACCGATTTATATTTTGTAGAGGAAATTAGGTTGATGTTCTGCAGAGGAAACTGTGAGCTGAATGACGAGATATTTTGCTGAGCAAATTTTCACAAATGAAATGGTTTATGTTGGAGAAGGAATTACATGGTGAATCACTTGATGAGAGACGTGGCTGAATTAGGAATAGGTGGCTGGAGTAGAACACTAAGACCATTTCCAATGGTACACCAAATCCCATTTTGGTGTACCAAAACCTCTCCAATGGTACACTAAACTCAAACCCATAATGGGTTTGGGGCCACCATTTGAATAGTATTACACTAAATTTGGTGTAACACTATTCACTACACTAAAACACTTTATAGAATTTTAAGAATTGCAAACTAACCCCTCTTCTTGCTAGATATTGTTTTGTTAATTTAGTAGGTTTAAATGATTAGAATGAAAGTTAATTTTTTTTTTGTTAATTTCGTAGGTTTATAAGAAAGGAATGAAAGTTATAATAATAATAATAATAATAATAATAATAATAATAATAATAATAATAATAATAATAATAATAATAATAATAATAATAATAATAATAATAATAATAATAATAATAATAATAATAATAATAATAATAATAATAATAATTTGGTTGAGAATAATTTAGTTGAAAATAGAGTTTTAATTTGCAACAATAAAATAGATTAGTTTTTAATTACATGACATATTAAAATGTATAATACTAGAATATTTAAAATAATATCAATAATATAAATACCACATCACATAAAAACAACATAATTAAAATTACACAACATAATTCGAAAATCAAGCAGACGCAAATAAATAAACTACACGAGAAATACGAAATTAATCTAATAATTCTAAATGGGCTACCCTTGTGCAAACAATTAAAGAGCCTCGTACTCAAAAATTGAAACATTTTGCAATGAAACAAGAAGCATGCAGAAAAGACGTAGAACGTGCATTTGGAGTTCTCCAAGCACGTTTTGCAATTGTAGCTGGATCAGTGCGTTATTGGGATAAAGAAGTACTACGTGCTATAATGACCACTTGTATAATATTGCATAACATGATAGTTGAAGATGAACATGACCTTACTACTCCAATTCAAGTTGCTAGAGATGCACCACTACCGGAGGTTGAGATGGCGACAGATGAAAATGCTCGATTTCAAGAATTTCTATCTCGCTATAGAGCCATAAGAAATAGAGATGCTCACTTCGACCTTCGGAATGAGTTAATTGAACATTTGTGGGAAGAATATACTAATTCTGTGTCTTGAATTTTATGTGGATGTTGGTTTATTTGTTGTATTTTATTTTCAAGTTATGCAATATTTAATTAATTTTATTTTAAAGTTTAGTTTTTTTTGTTGCTTATTTAATATAATAATAATAATAATAATAATAATAATAATAATAATAATAATAATAATAATAATAATAAAATTAATTTCCGTATAATATTTATTTTAATATGAAATTATTAATTAAAAAATTGGGGCAAATGTATAATTTAAAAGAAATACATAGGTATGATTGAAGAAGTATAAAAAGTAAGTGGAAAGATTCAAAAAATATTATTTTGGGTTTGAGTTTGGTGTAAATGGTTTGAGAAGAATTACTGTTGGATGTGACATATACTGTAAAATGGGTTTGGGTTTGGTGTAAATGGTTGGAGATGGTCTAACACGTAAACTCCCTCTTTAAAACATAACTAGTATACGTCCATTCGTGCGATACACGACGGGCATCGAAATCAAACGATAAATTTAAATAAATAAATAATTATAAATAATAAAAAAACTAAAATATAAAAAAATACAACATATGTTTCAAAAATATAATATAATAATTCAGATCAATTACTCAATAAAATCATGAATTTAAAAATATAAATTTTCAATTTATACAAAGTGCAATGATAATTATAATTATTAAATAAATTTAAAAATTATTCGATAATGAAAATTTGCATTATGCATAATATTATATAGAAACAATCCACCCAAATGGCCATAATGAAGAATGAAAATCAAATTTTGTCCACCATTTGAAAAAACACAAATTTTGGCCATTTTTATTGATTTGGACGCTTTTGCCCTTAATGAGGCGGACTGGGTAGGATCAGACACGCGGGTCGCGTGCCGGGTCGGGTTAGGCACTTATGGCACTATTAGTGCCATAAGTGCCAAGATGGCACTTATGGCACTAATAGTGCCATAAGTGCCATAAGTGCACACTTCCCCCTAGGGTTTAGATATTCCATTTAGGGTTTAGATTATTCATTTGGGGTTTAAATGTTCCATTTAGGGTTTAGATTATCCATTTAGGGTTTAGATGTTCCATTTAGGGTTTAAATGATGTTGTTGTTTCTGTATTTGTGCTGATGACCATTTTACTTAGTTTTATTTTGAATTTCGTTGGCACTTATGGCACTAATAGTGCCATAAGTGCCAAAATGACTATTTTACTTGGTTTTATTTTGGATTTTCGATGGCACTTATGGCACTATTAGTGCCATAAGTGCCATCTTGGCACTTATGGCACTAATAGTGCCATAAGTGCCTAACCCGACCCGGCACGCGACCCGCGTGTCTGACCCTACCCAGTCCGCCCAATTAAGGGCAAAAGCGTCCCAAAGCTATAAAAATGGCCAAAATTTGTGTTTTTTCAATGTGTGGCCATAAATTGTGTTTTATGCTTCATTTTGGCTACTTCAAAATTTTACTCTATTATATATTATTACACATCATAATAAATATTTTCATACACAAACATCAATAAAAAGTTGTAATTTTTAAATGAAGAGATAGAAAATAAAATATTTTATACTTTTCATAACTTATTCGTTTTAAATTCATTTTTGATGATTTTTATACTATATTGAATTTAAGATCCATATGATTATTTTTTCATGAATCAAATTTGATGATGTTTTAGAAAATAAATAAAATATAATAACATAAAAAGAAAAAAAGTGAAAAATTGGTGGAAAAAGAGAGAGAAAAAAAAAGAGAGGGAACACATGGAAGGGAAAAACTCCTCTTTTATTACTCCGTACTATATAGACTGTCAATTCTGAATCTAATATTAAATTTAATTAAGACATAATAATAACAAATATGTTAATATAAATAAATATAAAAATTCATACAAAATTTTAACAAATCTAAACAATATTGGAAATTCTTTTTTTAAGATTTAATTAATTAATTATCTATAAATTTATATTAATATAAATTACAACTTTTAAAATTTATTTTTAAGCTAAAGAGTTCTACAATGAACAAATATAAGTCTAATCTTTTTAGTTACAATAAATTGTTATAGCAAAAAAATAGAAATAGAAAATATTAAAAATGATGTCTAACAAAAATATAAAAAATAAAATAAAATAAATATTAGAAAAAGAGCGAAATAGGGAAAAAAGAAAAAAGAAAAAAAAATGAACGTGATATTCAAAGAAAGGAGGTAGGATAGATGAGAGAGAAAAAAAATTAATTTTGTGACTTTAAATTATAATAATTTATTTATTTTAAATTTACTTTTTATAATTTTTACACCAAATTAAAGATCTTATCATTATCTTTAATTTAACATCCATATCAAATATTTTTTTATAAATAAAAGTTCATGATTTCTAAAAAAGAATCAAAACAAAGTGAAAAGAGAATTTTTTGTAGAAAAAATTCACGCATGTATATATATATATATAGATTAACTAATAGATGTGTAATGAGTAAATTGTGGGATTGATTGTGGGAGAGAGAATATAGTTTTTTATGGGAAAGAGAAAAGATGGTGGTAAAATTTTACCGTTAAACTGCTGTTTTAAATTATATATAGATTTAATTATAAATGGGCTGGTAGGATCAAGTTGGGCATTTCAATTTATAAGGCCCAAAATTAAAACTATGAATATATTTTATTAAAAAATCTAACATATAGATATAATAGAAATAATACTTTATTCACTGATCACATTAAATGTAAGGCCCAAAATAATAAATTTATATAAATATTTATTTATAGTCTAAAATTGACTTAGATGCTTGAAAATATAAGACTGTATTTTCTAAGACATGATCTTCAAATTTATTTGTCTAACTAGGGACGCGATTAGATAGTTCATAAGTTTGACGTATAATAAAATTCTCCATGACTTCACATTTAAATACTTCAAAATAATTAAAAATCTAAAATAAATAATTTTGGATAAAAGATTTAATCTCAGGCTGTCACACAAGGGCCCAAGTAGGTTTACATTAGGCAGCTCATACTAGGGTTCAAAGAGACCCTATTAAAACGAACTCCCAAGCCAACAAAAGATCCGGTAGATATCTATCCATAAATATAACAAAGACAATCTCCACCAAAAACCCACAAGTAAAGGCTTTAGGAACTTGCAACTGTTAAAAGCAACTCAACAAGAAACAGATAGTGAAACTCCTTAAGACACTCCATTTGATCTACACAATGACAACTAAACTTAGAGTAAAGAAATACTCTAACAGTAAACATCCTAACCTGAGCATTGAACACATGATCTTTAGAGACTGTTCTCCATTGTAATAGTGTGTTCACTTAGTTGGATCAACTCCCCCCTCCCCCCCCCCTCTTAGTAACCTCTCACCAAGTTGTAAAGATGAAGTGAAGAAGTAAGGAGAATTAAACGAGTAAGCTTCAAGTGAAGTCTGAAAGTAGGCGAAATAATGGGATCGCAACCGTACAAATTGCCAAGAACGGTATTGCAACTGCATAAATTGCTGACAGACTGCAATTGTGGAAATTGCTAAATATAGGATTGTAATCGTGGAAATTGCTAAGTAACAGTATTCAAATGTGGAAATTGCTAAGTCAAGGTTAAGGGATTGCCCTGAGTGTCAGGGTCGTGGATGTAGGAGTTAGACATGGCCAAAAAAATAGGAACCGGGAACTGAACCGTGAAACCGAACCGTCCGGGACGGTTCTGGAACCGGAACCGTGTCATACGGTTCCGAACCGGAACCGAAACCGTGCTTGGCCGGTTCGGTTCTGGTTCTAATTTCTTCAAACCGCCGGTTCTCGGTTTCGAACCGGAACCGAACCGTGGAACCAGAAACCGTGCTAGAACCGGGCTGGAACCGTGAATCGATGGTTCCACGGTTAGAATCGGGAACCGTGGAACCGTCTGCAGAACCGTGAAACCGTCTGAGAACGCTTATAAGTAAGGAAGTATATAAGTATAACCACTTATTTACTTTATTATCAAATACATTTAAAATATTAATTTCTTAAATTTTATGTTAAAAAGAAGTTGATCAATTTAAGACGGAACGAAGGGAGTTTATATCAGTAGCTCCATAGTATTTATTATTTTGGGAACCGAGTTGTTTTGGTTACAAATGGAGGATCATGCGTGAGTTGTAAAAATATTTATGTCGTTAGTTGTTGATTAGTGGTATATAGGTTAATAGTTATCAGTTAATTGGTTTTAAAAAAAATAGTTATCCGTTAATTAATCCATAGTGGACTTTGATACTTTCGGGATACGTAGGCAACTCAATTATAACTTAAATGTTATAATTAAGCTCAAGTCCTATTTTCTTTATTTCTTTTTTTCCCCAATTACAAGTTGTAAACTAAGTTGCCTTAATTTTATTTTAGCATTCAAAAGTTGTACTCCCTCCATCCGCCAAGATTATGTCACAATTACTATATCGGGCGTCCGCCAAGATTATGTCACTTTCCTTTTAAGGCAATGGTCCCACCATCCTCTTTAATATTTTATCCTTACTAACACTCTTTATTTACAAAAAAACCCACCCAAAATTCAATCTCAACCACACATCTTATAAAGTGGTGGGACCCTTTCTCCACTACATCAAAATCATCACCAATTTTATTAAATCTCGTGCCCAACCAATTTGACATAATCTTGGCGGACGGAGGGAGTAATTTGTAAATTGTATTATAAGAGTTGTAAGGTGTAACTTCGAATTATAAGTTCAATTTAGAAAATAAAGTATATGAAATTTATATTTTCTTGTGTCTTTTATTTTATTAAAACAAATTTCATTAAATTTTACACAACAATACATATAAAACAATACAAATTGCATAAAAAAAAAAAAAAAACAAATGGACGGTTCTAACGGTTCGAACCGGAACCGCGGGTTCACGGTTCGGAACCGAAACCGTGAGGGTTATTTTCCGGTTCGGTTCCGGTTCCAGTTTTTGGAACCGAGAACCAGCGGTTTCGGTTCCGGTTCGAACCGGAAACCGAACCGTGGCCACCTCTAGGAGGAGTTGCTCCGAACCACGTTAAAATATTTGTGTGTTGCACTTAAGTTTTCTTTTATTGTCTTGTTGGTTCCATACTTAGACTTACTGTGGTCAAGCCAACAAGGGTTTAGTAAAAGAAAATTGATTATGGTTTTACAATTTGTATTTAAGTTCTATCTTACTTTATCTATCAAACCTTTCAGCAAGCATGCCTCATGCATCACAAATTGTGCAAGTATAAACTCTTTATTAAAACCACATCAGCTTGACTCAAGTCATAGATGTGACGATTACTCAATTTTTTTTTCATAAATATGAGTCTCATAGCACACCGAATTCTGCATGATATATTGGACAGAAAACTCATGTTTGTCTGCTAATAGCTTACTTGCGTGATGTATCAGTAAGACGACTATCAGTCAGAAGACATATCTTTAACTTGTTGACTCATTATCAGTAAGTTGATCAATACTTTAAGAAAATGAGCTGAAATAGAAATTTTATTAAAAAGGAAAAAAGATTGTATAGAGGCCAAACAAAATCAGGCGAAAACACCCGCAAGAAACCACGGGTAACAAACCAAGACTAAGAGAAAATATTTAGAGGGTCGTCCTCGTCCAACACATCTTCCCATCTTTTAGAAACCACAGCCGACATAGATCGAGCAACGTCGGAAGAAAAATGGATCACAAAATTTTGCAGAATCGCGCCTTTAGCTTGAGTATGTTGCACTTTATTGAAGAACTCCACCGACGCGAAGTGTCAAGAACTGTGCATGTGCCCTGCACGACACCAACAACACGGCTCTTACTCATATCTAAAGACATACCATTCTTGATTATACGCCAGAGCCGGCGCTTTATAGAGGAATCAAAAACCCTCCACTTCTTGGTAGCACCCTTCGGACGCCCATGGCCGCGAGTTATGGGGGGATCCTCCATCATCGCCTTTCCTAGCGTCACCATCAAAGCCAGATCTGGACTGCTACAGTGCGTCGGGGTGACATCAGGCACAGAGTCTGAATGATCAACCGCCGGAGGAGGCATCCCATCCGATGACTCATGCCGACTCGGTTCAGAAGCAGCCGACGATTGCGGGACCTGATGCAGAGTCGCCGCAGAAGAGGGAGACCTGGGTCGGGCATCAGGGACAGGCTGCCCTCTAGAACCCGTCGAATGTGGCTGCCGAGGTGAGAGGGACGCAGATGGGGAAGCTTGATGCTTAATCGGCCCCTTAGGCAAAGGTTGCGTGCCATGCCGCTCAGGAACAATATCCAAATCATCTCCCAGTGAAGGATCAACAATACTCAAATCATCTAAAACCGCGAAAGGATTTCAATGGGTGATATCATCATGAGCGTGGGTGTCCCTCTGCAACGGGAGAGAAACACGAGGTTGGGTATCCTTATCATGAGGAGCGTGAGTGCCCCCTCATTCGTGGTGTGGGCGGTGACAATCACCGCCTTATGTTGCCCAACCTGTCTCCAATTTGACTTCGGATTTCTGTTATCCAAAAACCCCTAGCTTTGCTCTGGGCCTGGCCCCGCGTTATCTTTGTCAGATTTAGATCACCATGCAATTGTTAGTAGCATGTTCAACAACATTGCAAGTATGACAAAAGTATGGGAGATCCTCATAACCAAATTTAATATAAAAAACACGGCCACCACATTGCACATCCATAAAATCAGGAATGGCACCAGAAACATCCATCTCAACCAAAACTCTAGGAAAATGACCAACAGAGGCATGCGCAGATAAACCATCAACAATAATAGGGGTACCAACTTGCCTAGGAATGCCGGAGAGCACCTCCGGGTGCCAATATTTATGAGGGAGATTGAATATACGAATTCAAACCTGGGATAGGGAGAAGGCAGCCCTGTATGGATCGAAATTAGGGACCCAAGCCTATAAGTGAAGGATACATGTTCGTAATCGCCACGTTGTTTTAGCAAAAGCAATCGCTAAATCCTCGGGCGAAGAGAATTTGAAGGTGAAGTACCCCTTCCCGAGGGGGATGATCTGCCAATTCAGGTTCGGCCGCCAAACAAGGTAGAGCTCAGCATGAAGATTAGCGGTGAATCTAGGATGATCCCATTTGTGAAGTATAATTCTCTCATGAAACGCGTGGTTGAACAATCGCACCTGCCGTTGATGGAAAGCTTCTGACACAAGGAGGCAGGGCTTGTCATTAATGATCGTCGGCTTGAAACTGTAAAATCGTGAGCTGAGACGTCTGCCGGACGGCCAGCCTTAGTCTTGACTGTATCGACGAAGAACTGTTTAACATTAGAATACTTCAGCGGAACTGGGATCTCTGGGAAAAGCATCCCGGTTTCATTGAGTCTTGGTGTCTCCAAGATTCTCAACCGGAAGCTCATGATCGGCACGGTGGCCAGCAAACATCATCTGGAAGGTCTTGATGAGAACCCTAACCGCACTAGGGTTGGCTGCAGTCGAAGCAGTCGGTTGCATGAACTTAAGCAGCGTCCGCCGAAGGGTGGCAGACGAGGTGGTGGCTGCGGCAACGGGACCAAGAACCCCAACTTGAGCGTCAAAAACCCTAGCAGCACTAGGGTTTACAGAATCTGAAGATGGCGGTTGCTGTATTGCAGCAGGAGAACCCTTCGATCCAAGGGCGACGGTCGGAGGGAGGGCGTCGACAGGGACGAGGGTAGCCCCAGCCGCCTGGTGTTGAAACGGCGGAGAGATTTCCGCGGAAACCCTAGTTTCAAGCGGCGGCGGCGCTGAAGCCCTAGAAGGAGAGAGTGGCGCTGCCAAAGCCGTTTCTGGGAAGAGGGCTGAGATGTCGTCGGCTATAAAGGGGCCGGTGACGGAGGCGGCGGCCATGCTAGACACCGACAGAGGGAGACTTGGTGTTTGAGAGTGACGACTGGAAGAATCAAAATTGCACGAAATAACGGGAAGATACGGAACAGTTGCCAACGCCGTTCCAGAGAATGCCATAGCCAGACAGCGGCGGTGAGATGTGGCCGACAAACTAGCAAGTTAGATGAAGGAGTCTAGAATCAAGAAAGAGAGAGCCATCTCCCGTCTCCACTATAAGAAAATGAGCAAACAACAAAAAGCTGCTAACTAGTGTATTTCCCCCTCACCATACACCAGTATATACTCGTCCGGGACAAACACAATTAATTATCATTATTAATACTACCTTTTAAGTGGGACCCTTTCGCTACTCACAATTACCTCAATTGTTTTTATTAAAATTTGTGACATTCTCTTTTATGACTATCTTTTGTGAGCGGAGGGAGTAAAAAATAATTATGTACTCTAATCGAATGAAATAAATCCTAATTAATAATCACAAAATTAAACTTGATGGAAAAATATAAAAGAGGTCTCAAAAAGAAAAAAAAAAGAAAAAAAGATGAAAAAATATGCAAGAAAACTAAAGAAAAAATAAATGTAGAATATAAAATGAAACTCCATTAATATGGTACACTGAATCTCAATTGCTTATCTGAACACTTTATTGTGGAGGAATTGCGACCCTACCAATGAATATATACATGTTATTTTCTTTTATGTCCCATTTTCAATTATGTTTATTTTCTTATATATCTTTTCTCTAATTTCAACTTTGTATGCTTTAATTTAATTTTTTTTTATTATCAAATAGGGTTTATTCCATCTAATTAAAAATTTTAATTTTCTGAAATAAAAGTTAAGTATAATTCATAGCATCACAATAAATTTTATTTTTATAAAAACTATTATTAAAATACTAATTATAAGAATCGGGCATAGTGGTACACATAAAATTGTGGGACACTGAATCTCATCCCATTATGTATATATATATATATAGGGGTGGGCTACCGTGAGAGCACATCTTAAAATAAGAAATAGGAGCAATTTTTAATGTATGAATTTTATGTAGAACACGCATGAATTCGCTGTATAAAGGTATGAATTGTGAAAAATAAATTTTTCCTACCTTTGAGATTCGAACTCAGGACCATAAATCCATCCAACAGGATTACGAATCAACTGTAGATTTTGATGATCTAAGGGCTAAAAATTATTCTTATTTTATATCCTAAGAAATGCTCTTATTTTAGCCCTTCCATATATATATATAGGGTTAGGTTTTATTGAGAAGCTCAAATGTGTTGAGAAGTTGAGAAGCAATCTAATAGATGAACATGTCAATTAGTTTTTATGAACACTAGTTTGATTTGAGGTTCGATCCTTGGCGGTGACGTATTTTTTAACAAATTAAATAGATTCGTATGTTCGTCAGTTATATTTGGTTCAAAGAATTTATTGATCTAGGGTCTAATTGACATGTTCATCAAAATGTACTAACATGTTCATCTATTAGATTGTTTTTCAACTTCTCAACACATGTTCATATATAGTATATGTTTAGAATCTATTACATATCAATAATTTTGATGAACATACCAATAATTTTATTGAATAAGCATTTTAGTTTGGGGTTCGAATCCTGTAGTGAGAGATTTTCAACAAATACGTCTTTGCAACAGATACGTCCGTTCATCAAAATTATTAAAATGTTCATCAAAATTTGGACACTGGATTTAGAATTGATCATATACTGTTAGATTATGTTAATTGAGTGGATGAGATTGTTTTTTCTTTCTAACAACATTTATATTTCTCCATTGAACATTTTCCTATATATATATATATATATATATAGGGGTGGGCTACCGTGAGAGCACATCTTAAAATAAGAAATAAGAGCAATTTTTAATGTATGAATTTTATGTAGAACATATATGAATTCGCTGTATAAAGGTATGAATTGTGAAAAATAAATTTTTGCTATCTATGGGATTCGAACTCAGGACCATAAATCCATCCAAGAGGATTACGAATCAACCGTAGATCTTGATGATCTAAGGGCTGAAAACGATTCTTATTTTATATCTTAAGAAATGCTCTTATTTTAGCCCTTCCCTATATATATATATATATATATATATATATATATATATATATATATATATATATATATATGAAACTATCCATTTTGCTATAGTAAAAATAAAAAATATTCAGTCACATAAAAAAATTTAAAAATTAGTCACTTTTTGTGCAAAAATACATATACACCTCTGCCATAAATTTGAATTTATGAGCTTGAAATTCTTATTCATGACTTCCCCTCAGATTTTACAAAACAAAATCTGATATCTCTTCTCTCTCTCTCACTCTCTCTCTCTCTCTCTCTATCTTCATGTGATCTATTTCTTTCCTCTATTCTCTATCTATCTCTCTTCCCTTCCTCTCTCTTCCTGCTCTACTATCTTATATCTTTCTTCACTATAAAAAATCAGCCGATTAGCGATGGAATTTTTCATCGCTAAAAATAAAAATTCCGTCGCTAAAAAAATTAACGATGATATAGTGATTGATTTTTTTTTAATATAAATTCAAGATTGCTAGTAAAAATAACGACGAAAAAATAGTCTGTTACTAGATCTAACGAAGGAACATTACAGCGCTAGGTAAGTTGTCGTCATTTGGTTGTGTATATTTAACTTCGGACAAGCGACGAAATTTTCTGTGGCTAACAGTGATGAAATTTATTCTGTCGCAGTTTAAAGGCAGACTAACGACGAAAATTTCTGTCGCTAGACACGTAGTTGTAGTTTGGTTGTGTATATTTCACTACGGAGTAGCAACAAAAATTATTATCGCTGATTTTATTCTGTTGCAATTTTAGTTCAAAATTTTTGTCGTTATTTTGTCGTTGAAAGAAATAGATTCTGTAAATATTTTTTTTCTTTTACTTATATAAAAGTATGTAACCTATTAACACAATATTAACCAACATACAACAAAATATAAACTACAAAGAGTCTAATATCACATTAATTAATAGAAATCTAACAAAAGACCATATGTTCAGTCTCCAACATAACAACAATATTTATAAAAAAAGTTAAAATCCAATTGTTCAAATTAGTTCCCTACCAATATCCAGAAACAACGGGAATCAAGAGCAAGATGGTGCATGTCTTCTATCTCTATCTAGCTTAGATAGAAGTCGCTCAAGAGCCTTCTATTAGGTTCGTAGCTGAGCCTGAATCTGCGCATGTGCCTCATCTCGCGCCCTCAGCTCAGCTCACATTCTCTCCTTGTTTTGTTGGCGCTCCTGTGTTGTGAATTCGAGTTTTAAAGCTTGAATTCACAACTAGAAAACTTTAAAACTCAAATTCACAACTGAATAACTAGTGTTGGTTATTAATTCAAGCTTTAAAACTTGAATTCATAACAAACACTATTGCTAGTTGTGAATTCAAATTTTAAAGTTTGAATTCACAACTAGAAATAGTTTTAGTCGTGAATTCGAGTTTTAAACCTTGAATTCACGACTAACATTATTTCTAGTTGTGAATTCAAGCTTTAAAACTTGAATCCACGACTAACACTATTTCTAGTTGTGAATTCAAGCTTTAACCTCGAATTCACAACCAACACTAGCTATTCAGTTGTGAATTTGGGTTCAGTGGATAATTTTTAAACTTTTTATGTGAAGGATAAAATGGCAAGTGTGGCCAATTTTTTAATTTTTTTTTATCTTAGTGGATAATTTTTAATTTTACTATTTCAAAGTGGTCATTTTTAAAGTCCACTAAAAAAAGTAAGGAATCACGAACAACTCAACCCCCACCGCCCTACCCTCCCCCTACCTTCAAATCCATTTTCCCCCAAATTTCCTTCTGTAATTACACTATTGGAGGTTATATACATTCTTCTCTTCGCTTCGTGCTCAAGCTCCTCCACCGCTGTCTTTTTCTCTCACTCTCTCACCACCACTGGAGGATTCTCCACCGAATTAGTTACATAATTCTTCACTGTTATTTTCGAAAATGGCATGATTAATTGCACCATAAAAAAAGATGGATATAAAAATTGATGATACAATTGGCTGGTGTCGACGGCGGTAGTGATGCAGGCAACGTGAGCTCAGTGTAGCAGAGGGGGGCGGGGGAATTGGATTGACAACGGTGAAGGATTAGGTGGTGGAGAGGCGACGTGAATTTTTCTTTTGTGGCGGGTAGGGATGTCAATCGGGCCAGCCCATCGAGTTTTCGGGCTAGCCCTATCGGGTTCCGAGTTAATCGCGTGCGGGCTAATCGGGTTGAAGATTTTTTCGGGTTGTAAATCTTCAACCCTAACCCTAAACATTCGGGTTTCGGGCTAGCCCATCGGGCTAATCAGGTTAAAGGCGTAAAAATAAAATTATCATTTGTATTTTATTATTCTCAATGATCTAATGTATAATGTATAAAATATGCATAGATATTAAAGATATAAATTATATAGCAAAGCATGAAATGCAAAAATATAAGATATTCAAGATTACATAACATATAAAATAAGTTCATAATAATAAAATGTTCAACTTGTTAAAAAATTAAAAATAAAATATTCAACAATAATTTAAAATTAAAGAAACAAAGCATCTCAAAAATAAATATAAAGTCTAAACATTTGACTAACAATCTTCTTCAATATTGATAATATTTGGTGCTTCAACTTGATTCCCCTATTTACACTAAATTATATAGCAACTAGCAAGCATGAAATGCAAAAATATAAAATATTGAAGAAGGAAAAAAATCAAGATTACATAATATATAAAATAAGTTGGTAACAATAAAATGTTCAACTTTGTTAAAGAAAAAACAATAAAATATTCAACAATAGTTTGAACTCATAAAATCAAAGCATCTCAAAAATACAGAAAAACGAAATTATGAGACTTTATAATATTTTATCATTTTTTAATTTTTATATCTAAATAATTTATGTTATGTATTCAGGTTTTCGGGCTAGCCCATCGGGTTCGCCGGGCCAACCCTATCGGGTGTCCGATTATTCGGTTACGGGTTAATCGGGTTGAAAATTTTTAACCCTAACCCTCTCGAATTAACGGGTTAATCGGACCAGTCCACGGGTTTCGGGCTGGATTGACATCCCTAGTGGCGGGGCAGGGGGAGGTGGAGGGGGAGGTGGAGGTGGAGGTAGAGGTGGAGGCGGAGAGGGTGGGGATTTGGGGCGGTTGAGGATTTTTTGAAACTTTTTGACTTTTTTTTTGAAATTTCAGTTTTTATAATTTAATAATTAATTATTTAAATTCTTTATAATTTTAAAAATGAAATAATAATAAATGATATTTTGGTATGAATGTTTATTATTAATATAGTATTATTTTTGTGGCTACAATTAACTTTTAATTAGTTAAGTAAAATAATTAATATTTTAATATTTGTCTTTTTTTTTTCTTTCAGATATCCTAATTATATTTTCTTTTAATTTTATTTTTCCTTTTATAATAATGTCATTAAGGATAAAGTAGTATATTTACATTAAAAAATGATTAGAATTAATATATTTTTATTTTTTGTGATTAATATTAACTTTTTGTTAAACAAAAATGGTTATTTAGAGATATTAACCATATAATATAAACCAACTATAATATAAACCAAGCTAATTAAATGGATTCTATATACTATAGATTCGAGGATTACAATTATTTTGTCGCACAAAGAGAAAGCTGAGAAGGGGGGCTGGTGGAGGCAGCCACCAGTCACTAGTATCTAAAAGCAAGGCATCCCCGTGACTGTACAGCTTTAATCATTAATCATAAATTCAAAAACAAGAAAAAATCATTCTAATTAATCACAACAAGACAAGCAATCACGGACTCAAGATCACTTTGCTGTTTGTTTCCTTGTCATTCTTCTCATTATGAATTGAGAAGTATAGCAAAGCACACTTTCACTGCCACCTTCACTCCCTTTGCCACTCCATGGAACCACCGCCGCCGCCGCCACTTTCCCATACAACCTACACCCTCACGGCCTCCACAATCTCCTACGCCAAACCCGCACCCACCTTCCTCTTCAAGCCCTGCAGCTCCACGCCACCCACAAACATCCTCAACAACGTCTCCCTCACCGCCCACCCCTCCGAAATCCTCGCCATCGTCGGCCCCAGCGGCGCCGGCAAATCCACCCTCCTAGACATCCTCGCCGCCCGAACGGCGGCCACGACCGGCGCCCTCCTCCTCAACTCCGCCCCCCTCAACCCCTCCGCCTACCGCAAGCTCTCCGCCTACGTCCCCCAGCACGACGCATGCCTCCCCCTCCTCACCGTCGCCGAGACCTTCGCCTTCTCCGCCGCCCTCCTCAACCCCAAAAGCGCCAACATCCCCGCCATCGTCTCCGCCCTCCTCGACGACCTCCGCCTCACGCACCTCGCGCAGGTCCGCCTCGCCCACGGCCTCTCCGGCGGCGAGCGCCGCCGCGTCTCGATCGGTCTCAGCCTACTCCACGACCCCGCCGTCCTCCTCCTCGACGAGCCCACCTCCGGCCTCGACAGCCGATCCGCCCTGAGCATAATGCAAACCCTGAGATCGGTGACCGAGACGCGCCGCCGCACCGTGGTCCTCTCGATCCACCAGCCAAGCTTCAAAATCCTCTCCACCATCGACAGAATCCTCCTCCTCGCACAAGGCAGCGTCGTCCACCACGGCACCCTCTCCTCCCTAGAAGACTTCCTCCTCTCCAACGGCTTCACAGTCCCCCCGCAGCTCAATCCCCTCGAATACGCCATGGAAATACTAAACCAGCTCCAATCTCCACCTCCACCTCCACCTCCTCCGCCGCCGCCGATTGAAAGCGGAATCGGCGATACGATGAGATCTAGATACAGAAGCTCTCGAATCCACGAGATCACACTCCTATACTTGCGATTCTGGAAAATAATTTACAGAACGAAGCAATTACTGGTAACCAACACGCTGCAAGCATTAGGAGTGGGAATCATTCTGGGCACAATCTACATAAACATTGGATTAGACAAATCAGGGATGGAGAAGAGATTCGGGCTGTTCGCCTTCACCCTGACATTCCTCCTCTCCTCGACGACGGAGACGCTCCCGATCTTCATCAACGAGCGCCCCATCCTCCTTCGAGAAGCTTCGAGCGGCGTGTACCGCCTCTCCTCTCACCTGATCGCCAACACCCTGGTGTTCCTCCCGTACCTCCTGGCCATCGCCGTCGTCTACTCCGTGTCCGTCTACTTCCTAGTAGGGCTGTGCATGACGTGGCAGGCGTTCACGTACTTCGTGGTCGTGATATGGTCGATCGTGCTCATGGCCAACTCCTTCGTGCTGTTTCTGAGCTCCGTGGCGCCAAATTTCATCGCCGGGACGTCGCTTCTGACGCTGCTGCTGGCCGGATTCTTCCTCTTCTCCGGCTACTTCATCTCGAGGGACAGGCTGCCCAAGTTCTGGCTCTTCATGCATTACATCTCCATGTACAAGTACGCCTTGGATGCGCTGCTTATCAACGAGTACTCGTGCCTGCTTTCCACGTGCCTCGTCTGGTACGACAAGGGGAGCAACGCCTGCATGATCAACGGCCGTGATTTCTTGGAGAGGAGAGGCCTGCATGAGCGCCAGCGCTGGACTAATGTTTATGTTATGATCGGATTCTTCCTGCTTTATCGCCTTCTCTGCTTCATGGTTCTCATCAGAAGGGTTTCCAGATCCAAGAAATGAATCTTCTTTTTTCTTTTCTTTTTTGCTGTTACATTTTTGTTGTTACGTGTTTGTCCAGAATAACAATAATTTGTTTTTTTTTTTTTTCTTTTTTTTTTACTGTATATGGGAAACATAATTTAACTGCACAGTCTGCACTAGCTAGCTAGTCGCATGCATGCATCGCTTGGTTAGTTGCAGAATTTATTTTAAATTTGCGCTACTAATTATCACAATTATTTCATGATCACGAAAAAAATTGTGTAGTTTTATATTTGGATAAGGTTTTACGCCAACTTTGGACGTAAGTTTGAGGGGTTTATCTAAGTCGCTATCGTTGAATTCATTAATGTTGAACGTGATAAGTCCAACTCACGAGGTATTTATAGATATACAAATGGAATATTATTAAACACAACAAATGTGTATCTTTCAATCGGGATATTATCAGATAGAATCCCATGTCCACAATTTAGGGGGTGTATTCGTTGTGGATTTCCACAGACTTTAAAAAGTTCATGGAATTTAAATTCCATGGAATTCACATAAATTCCAGACAACTTTCAAAGAATTCGTGGTTGGATTTCACCCCGATTTTCATTGATTTTCGAAGACTTTACGGGATAATTTTGGAATTAAATTCCATGAAACCAGCGCCCGCGGAGAACCAGCGCCCACTAGAAGAGACCCAGCGCCCGCGCAGACCCAACACCCGCTGGAAACCCAGCGATCGCTGAGTTCCAACGAGCGCTGGAAACCATATATGCTTGATTCGAAATTCCGGAGACAAAGATCTGCATTGCTCAAATTCTTTAATATGGTCGCATCCCCCAATGCAAAGATTTTTTATTAATTTAGGTGCTCGATTGAGATGAGAATAATTAGTCTGTACATTAAAATAGTTATTTGAATCTCTGCATGCAAGTCAAGTTTGTGGACTCTCCACGTGTTCTTCATCTTTGCATGCTAGGTACAAGTTTGTGGAGCTTGTTGTAGTTTTCCATAATCTTTGATCATTCATTAAACTTTTCTGATCAAGTCCCAGCGCCCGCTCAAATCCAGCGCTCGCTGGCTTCTCAACGATTGCTGAGTTCCAGCGCTCGCTGGCTTCTTGGCCGCGGGCGCTGAAACTCAGCGCTCGCTTAAAACTTCATGGATTTCAATTCTCGTGATTCTTGGTCGGATTTCGTCGTGTGTATTTTTTGGATGAAATCCATGAAAATCATTCCGGATTTTAAGTCAATGGAATAACGAATACACCTAGATTTGTATGAATTTTAAAAAGTCTGAAACGAATACATCCAAATTTATATGGACTTTTAAAAGTCTTGAACGAATACACCCAGATTTCTGCAGACTTTTAAAAGTCTTGAACGAATACACCCAGACTTTTAAAATCCACAGAAATCCATCAAATTTCAGAACCAATACACCCCCTAGTGTGTATCATTTTTAATTAATTTATCTATTTTATAATTATTTGTTATAAAAATAAAAAATATTATTATATTATAAAGGATTAATGGCCGGAAAATACACGAAGTTTCACCAAATTTGCATTTTGCACATAACCTTCAAAAATAGCCTCACAATACATGAACTATTGATTTAATTGCAAATTGCACACGGCGAAGTTCCGATTAAAATTCATTTTTTTTGACCGGCGATGACGTGGACAATATTTAATATTACATGGCATGACACATGGTTTTTTTTTTATACACTGGCACGACACATTGGCAAAACGACATCGTTTTGAATAGAAATTAAGTTGTCTTCTCTTTTGATAATTTGAAAAATTTCCTTAAAAAAGAAATTGAAGAACTCCTCCACCAACACTAAAAGAAAACCTTCCCAATTCTCGAATCTGGTCTTCCCTGGCACAAACCAACTGCCGCTTGTATCTCAAGCGGTGGCGCCGCCTCCCCATTTTCCCAAACCCTAGATCCCCAATTCCAGTCACCACTACTTCGATTCTCCCTCCCCTCTCCTCTGTCTCTCTCTATTTCTTGTTCATGGCCAGAGAGCAAGAAAGCCAAAGAGCTGGAATGATTAGCGTTGAACGTGATAAGTCCAACCCACCAGGTATTTATAGATATACAAAAAAAAAGATATACAAATGGAATATTATTAAACACAACAAATGTGTATCTTTCAATCGGGATATTATCAGATAGAATCTCATGTCCATAATTTAGTGTGTATCATTTTTAATTAATTTATCTATTTTATAATTATTTATTATAAAAATAAAAAATATTACTATATTATAAACTCTAATTAATATTTATTACTAAAAAATGAAATTTAAATAAATATATACTTTAACTTTAAATTAATTAACCCAAATAATCAATCATTAATTCAAATAAATAATCTCTTTGTCCCGCGAAGCTTGAGCATTATTCTTTTTCGAATTGTCCCACGAAGCTTGAGCACTTTCTTTATATGACAAAAGTTTTTCCCTTCATTCACCTTTTCAATTTTTCACCTATCACATTTAACACACAAAATACTAACTCCTTAAAACTCGTGCCGAAAAAAAATGTCTCAAACTTCGCAGGACGGAGGGAGTAAATAAAAATAATTATAAACCTTAATTGGATGAGTGAACCCTTGTTAATTATCTTTTAATTATATTAAAACATAACAAATTAAAATTGAAGTAAATATAATTAAAAACTATACAAATTAAGAGTGGTACACGGTGATACACATTAAATTGTGGGACAAAGGATCCCATGTGGGATACTAGAAGTTGGATTTGTGTGTAGATATATAAAAAGTATATATATAGAGAAATGATTCACTGAATGGCTAAATATGGTGATAAATGAGAATGAATTTGGGATTTGAGATATTCAAATTATATTCCTCATATTTATTCGAATTAATTATGTGAAATGACAATAACGAATAGCTAATATAAATGTACGACTAAGCTGCTTGTAATGTATGAGTAGTCATTCAAACCTGAGTTCGAATATTGGTGGGAACAAAAATTTTACCACATTAACAAAATACGGCTACTCTTACATTACAACCAGCTTATTTGTAGATTTATATTGAGTTATTTATTATTCTTATTTCTTATTGACAATATATATATATATATATATGGAGTGGGCTAAAATAAGAACAATTTTAAGTGTATAAAATAGGATAAATCATGTCCATTAGATTTTGGTTGATCTTGTGGCTTGAAATTTGCCTAATCAGAACATAATTCGTAACAAAAGAACTTTAGATTCATGCATAGAATATAATTCGTAACAAAAGTACTTTCAATTCGTAATAAGAAAAACGTACGAATTGCAAGGAAACAGTTACGAATTTTGGATCTCCATATAATTTGATTTGGGCCATTAATTTATTATGATCTAATGGACAAGATTTGTTCATATTTTATACACTTAAAAGTGTTTTCATGGTAGCCCACCCCCTATAAAATAAAAACATCTTCTAGAATATAAAATAAGAACTGTTTTTAGCCCTTAGATCATCAAGATTTACGGTCGATTCATAAATAACAAAAAATTTATTTTTCGCAATTCATACATTTACACAACGAATTCATACGTGTTCTACATAAAATTAATATATTTTAGCTAGTTCGTATTTTATATATTAAGAAGTGTTTATACTGTAGCCATATGTGTGTATATATATATATATATATATATATATATATATATATATATATATATATGGGGGGGGGGGGAATCCGGTGATAAAGGGGGGGAAAGTTTCATTTATTTCGAGTGTAATAATTTTATACGTCAAATATAGTGTTATCACATTCTCATAAATATGAGGCCCGATGATTTTCTGTTCTCTTGACTTGTATTCTTTTTTCTCCTTTTTTCCCATCAATAAAATTGTATTTTAATAACATTCTCATAATAAATGATTTTTTTTAATAATAAATGTAATTTTTATAATAACTATTTTTTATTAAAATTTGAATATAGGTGTTGCATTCATCCATCAAAATAATATATATATTTCAAATTTTTATAATCAAAGATTGAGAGTAATTCACAATAATTTATTATTCTCATTTAAACCCTGTCATGTATATGTATACTGTGGGCGATTTGGTTCGTGCTCTGCGTCGTCATTAATTAAATATCCTTAAAATCTAATCTGACGATATCACTACTCAACTCAGAATTGTGTATATCAGTATACCAACTCATGTTGTATGCTTGAGAACCCAAATATATATCACAAATTTTCTACATGGGTAGATATCAATTACTGTATATCACATTCCTCCACATGATCCGAACTGAACAACAAAGGCTCTCATCCACCAAAACTTCCACATGCGCATATCACGGATCTCTGTCTCTCTCTGGAACGGATGTCGTGGTTGTATGAATGAAAATGATTGTAGGAACATTGGGGCATGAGAGAGAAAGAGAGAAACAGTGGCTGAATGACTCAGAAATGTTGTTGTCTTTTTGTACAGAATCAGTGCTAATTGGTTCACGGGTTAATTTCGACTCCCACATGTGATGAGGTGGAATATGGCGTTGGCTTTGCTCCTTCAATTCCCGCTATATTTAATTCACAAATTTGCTCTGCCATTCCTAGTAATTTCGTAGCTGCGGCCTGCAGCAACTTAGTAGTATAAAATAAAATAAGAGTTGCTTTCGAGGCGAGTATATTTTCATGTACTCCCTCCGTCTCTCCGTCTTAATAATCTTGTCTCACTTTCCTTTTTGGTTTGTCTCAATAATTTTGTCTCACTTCTTTTTAAAAAAAATTTAAGACTTGATTAGTTAATTAAACATCATCCTAATTAACCCACTAAAACAAATCCACCCCTCATCCTACTCTCTCACCCTCTCTATTTCTCACACACACCATCACAGACGGGAAGAGAAGAATTAAGCCGCCGCCGTGGCTCCTCTGCTCCTCTTTCTGACGACGCCAGCGCCTCTCACCTGATACCACTTCCCCCACCTGTCACTCCTCTTGCGCCATAGCCGCCGCCCTCCCGCTTCCGCCCGTCGGCTGCCTCCCCTCCTCTCCTCTATTTTTTTTTTCAGAAATCAGGGCTCGCCGGAAATTAGGGCTTTTTTTTCTTCATCCCTCTCCTTTATTTCTCTCAACAATTAAAAGATTCTATTTTTTGATTTTTTGTTGTTGTTATTTAAGGATCTCTGTGTTTCTTGGTGTGTTTTATCTTTGGTGGGCTCGAACGAAGGGAAGAAGTAGATTGAAGATTTGAGGCTCGGCGGCGGCGGCGGCCTTCTGGTCGTGCGGTCGCCGAATTTCGGGCATGGGAGATTTGGGGTGTTAGGGCTCCAATTTAAGGCTACTCTTTTGCCGTTTAGAATTGGTGCAAGAGAGTGAGGGGTTTTCAGATTCGGCTAGAGAGATAGGGGTGATAGTGGCATCTAGCTGCTGTCGACTAGAGATTCAGAAAGAATCGGTGGCGCTCTCCGCCGTCGAAGGGAGAAAAGAGGGAGACGGGAGGCGATGTCTGGTTCGGTGGGATCATGCATCCGAGGTCGAGTCAGAGAGTGAGGGAGACAGAGGGTGAATGGTGAATGGTGGACGGATGGAGAGAGGCGGCGATGCGGCTGGTGGCCGTCCGACACCGGGGAAGGAGACGACACAAGTGTGGCTCCGCTTATTATTGCCGTCGCGGGGGTGATAAGGAAGAAACAAGGATAATTAAGCTATACTTAATTTCTTCTTAAAATATGGGGCCTTCTAGTTTACAACACTAATTTCACACTCCTTCTAGTTTATAAAATAGTGATCAGTTTGGAATTATATTTGGAATCAAAATCTTTTTAAAGCTTTGATTATTATTATTGTTGTTCATTTTTATTTAAATAAATATTATTTTTTTCTTTTATTTATATTTATATTTATTTTATTTTATTATTTTTTAAAATATAAATACTCCATTTATAATATATATATATATATATATATATATATTTATATATCGAATCGAATATTGTAATTCTCGAATCGTATTTGATAACTAAACGAATCAAAATAATAAAATATTTTTATTCGTATTCGAATCATAAAATTTCGTATCGAATATAAAAAATTCAAATCAAATATCGAATGAAATCAAAATTATTTGATTCATTTTCATCCCTACACACCAGGGATTACTACTCTAGCCTTTATCAATTTTTTGATTTATCTCATTACCTTTCTTTTTTCTTTTTCTTTTTTATCATAAAATACATGAATTTAAGATTGATTTTGAATCGTCTCACGATTGACAATTTTGCCCAAATTCAATCTAAATAATCCACTAATTAGGGGATTTAAGCAAAGCCGTAGACCAATAATATGATGGAATTGGACAATTTCACCCAAATTCAATCTAAATAGTCTCACTATTTGCAATTTCTCATTGAACCATTAGATCGGATTTGGGCGAAATCATTTGTCGTATATGATTCAGAATCAATCTTAAACCATGTATTTTCTGACAAAAAAAATGATATAAACCAAAATATTGACAAACTTTGAGTAATTTCTGACAATAACCCCCCTTTTAGCTATTAGGGATTTATAAATTAAACTACCCACTTTTTGAAATGTGTCTACCAAATATACCAAAATTTTCTATGATCTACATCTCATACCCATTTCTTTATTTTATTTTATTTTTTAGGAAAAAGCCAATAACTTATATTACGAAATATCAGCGGAAACAAGGTCCCCAAGTCATTTGGGGAAATCATGAGTCCAATAAACGGACTCAGTGCGCAACCAAATTAGCTTCTCGATACACATGTTTAACATTAGAAAGGAAACTATGTCGAGCCGTGTGAAGGATATCAACAATATCTTGTGGGCAGGCCTGTACCTGAGGACATGCTCAACCAGGGATGGCAATCGGGTACGACGGACATGGATAGTAGATATTCATACCCATACCCACGAACTAAATGGATAGTGGATTTTAACCACGAAATTATCCGTGGATATCAAATGGTACCCAAATCACCATCCGCGGATACCCGCTACCCGTCGGGTATCCGTTAACCCGCTACCCGTCGGATATTCGCCATCCGCTATTCGTTGGATACCTTAATACAAACAATAAAAAATAAAAAAATAACCACCAGAAATCACATAGTTCAAATCCACATATTTCATTCATGTTCAAATTCTACAAATGACAAAGTTTAAATCCAAAAGTTAATATCCAAATTCATCAACTAAAATATGGAGTAAAATTTAATAAAGTTATATTATTGCTTAATACTAGTAGAAATAGAGACCTCTTCATTGAACTCTTCTTCTTCGTCTTTAAGACATGTTCAAAAACTTTCATTCTTTCCTTGACATATGTTGGCCCATATCTGATATGTATATCCAAAGCCCATATTTTAAGAACATTTCGTGGGTATTTTATGAGTATTTCACAGGTAATTCGCGGATATTTTTCGCGGGTAAACGGGTTTCGCGGGTATGGATAGTAAGTATCTGTAATACCCGGGCTTTTGATGACGTGTTTAATTGCTTGAGTTTGAGTAATTAGGGTTTAGATCCCTTGTTTGATTTACTTTGTAAATAGATGAGGAGTTATATGAAGTTTTCTTGTTATTTTTTTTTAAGATGTTGAGATGTTCTTTTGATGATGTGAGGATGATGTGTGATTTTATATCCGTAATTGAGTTTGAGTATTTGAATAATTCGAGATAATTATTTGAATGAGAACGGTGAACTCGGAAGTGAGATCTGAGTCCGTTAAGACGTTTTTGAAAATTTTGACTTTTTGATGATGAATAGTAAAATACTGCTATTTCGTCTTTTTGTCGACTTTCAAAATCTTACGTGCACGTCGTCGAGAAATATTCTTAGTTTTTCGATACAAGTCCAATAATGAAAGTTTTTATTTTTGGACGACGAGTGAATAGTAAATCGGGATTTCTCGATAAACGAACCGAGCTCGTTTATCAGAATTTTGAGAACGAGCTTGCGTTTTCTATATTTATATAGAATTACGAGTGCAATGAAAGTTAGTAGAGGTTGAGAGGGCGAGTAACAAAGAGTATGGGTTGTTAGTTGTTAAAACGAGACGAGACGAGATATTTAACGACTAACGGGTTAATATCCTAAATATCTAACCTACCCTACCCCTAACCACCCCCAAACCTCCCAAAACCCCTTTCCCCTCACTAACTCACGCTATATCAGCCCACACCACACACACAACTCACATATTCACACACACAACACCTAAAACACACACTACACACGCCATTTTCCATTTAAGCTTGGACGGAGCTTTTGACCTCCGATTTGAGCACCGAGACGAGCGCCGATCATCTTTTCGATCACGTATCTAAGTAGGTAAGATCTTTACCTACGTTTTGATGGTTTTATTTTCGATTTTTGTCGACGTCGAAAAACGTCGATTCTCGACTTTATTTTGAAACGACGTCGGATCGTCGTGAAATTTTAGTATGTTGTTCTTGGGTAAATGTTGAGCATGTTTAATGAAGGGAGTAAGAACGGAACGAACCGTAGCTATGAAACCCATGAGGGCAGCCCCGTTTTTCACATATTAGCTTGTCTTTCGATTTTTGTTTGATCGTTTTGACTTGATATTTGTGCTTAGGGGTATGCTAGAATCGATATATATTAAATTCGTATTTTTCCAAGCACGAAAATTGTATAAATTTTTAGAGTATGATTATTTAAATTCGTGAAGTTTGAGACGTTGCATAATGAATATTATTGCGTATATGTGTTCTACGATATCACATGAGCATGCTAATTGATTTACAATTTATGGATGATAATTGTTGAACGAAATTAAAACTGGAATTCTGTCAAAATTTTACAGCAGTTTCAAGCTTATGTTTCGATGAGTTTTCATTGCTTGATGGCTCTGAAATTTTAGTATGTTTATCTATGATATGTGTATTTCGTTTCTGCAAAATTTCATGTCTTTTGGATGATGTTTGCTATTTTAAAGATATTTTGAAAAATCCTTGACAGAATCTGTCAACTATTGGTAGACTTCACAAAAACGTTTATATCTATTAATCCATGAATGATTTTGCATCACCGTTTTTTTTTAAACGAAACTAGACTTCAATACTTTTCTAAAAACATAAGATTTCGATTTTTATGACCTCTGAAACAGAGCAGTTTATTATTTCAAAAATGCCCTGTTCTGCTGTCATATTTGTCCAACAGTAAAAGTGTATGAGTTTCATTGTTTATTTGGCAGATCATATGAACGTTTTCTCTTGTGAAATTTTAACCAAATCTTCAAGGATACCTTTAGTTTTGGATGATTAAATTTGATGGAATTTTATTAAGGTTTGCCTTGGTTTCTAATGGCCTAAACAAAATTGGCAGAAACTGTCAATCTTTGACAGCCTGCACTAAAAGAGCAATATCTCCAAAAATCTTTAACCTTTTTGGTTAACTACCATTTTTAGAGTGAACTACACTTCATGAAGTTTTTGAGATCAATTGGTATGAGAGTTTATGATGATTGAGTTGGTTGTTATGAATTTTTAAAGATGACACAAAAACAACAAAACTTTCTAGAAAACAACTTGATTATATTTGTTTTGATGGATGATACGATATGACTAAATGGTGTGAGTTGTGAGAGTTATGATTAACGCGCATAAATGTTGGTATCTGACACTCGAACAATTGGTGTCGAGTATAAATGATAGTTTACTGATAAAGAGTTTTGATGATTTTGAATTGTTTGGTTTGCGTTGAAAAGATGTCAAGATGTTAAGTTTTGAGTCGAGAGACGAGTTCACGTAGTGAGATTCACGCGTTGAAATCTCGTGGCTGACATTATATATGAATAGGTCATGCCGAAATTTTTAGTGAAATTAGAATTTGAGCATAGTCAATTCTTGTTGACCCGTGACTCAAATACATGCCTAATGGAAAGTTTAACTTTCTAATCGGTTAATTAGACGAGATGAGAGCGAATAGATCTGCTAAGAAAGTGGACTTTTCGATGTGTTAAATATTTCTTTTAATTGAAGCGCTGTTAATTATAACATAAGGATGTTATAATTAATGAGTAATGACGAGAGATAATAATTGTTATATTGATTAACAATCAAGAGAGATGAACATTAGAGATACTAATGTTTCATAAAAGAGATTAGATTATTAATCGAGGTTTCTTTTATAACTTCTCACCAATTCTTCATAACGATGAAGGTCCTTTTGGGAAGTAATGACTTGAGGGAGAGAGTGACGTTACTCATTGATACAGAGACACAACGAGGTGGGCATTACTTTTACTATACGTATATAGAGATCCCCTGCGTGTCGTAGGCCTCTTATACGAATGAATGCATGAGATGATTTAACTGTTAATTTTAGTTTTATATATATCTATCAAATGAGTTTAATGTTACATTTGAGCAAGTTATTTCGTTACAAAATATTTGAGTTAAAGTTATTTCAAGTATTGTCTTGCCATAAAATGTTTAAATTTTAGTATGATATCTATCTGCTTTGGCTTTGCCAATGATGCAATCGAATTCGGGTCCTGAGCAGTTGATAGCTATCCTGCCAGGGCTAGTGTACACCAGTGACCGTGAGTCATCTAGCGGGTTGGCCGGTCAAGTGACCGTGAGAGGTGGCCACCTCTCCGGCACACAGTTTCAGATATGATAGATTACAAAAGAACTTAGTCTGATCAGACGAACTTTAAGAATCACAAATGAACTTAGTAAGCTTGGGCCTTTTTAGCGAAAAACTCCCTTGCTGTACTGATTATGATGGCATGACAATTTATAGTTTTGAAGCATGTATTTTTATACCTAGGCATACGTGCCCACTGAGTGCTTTTGTACTCAGCCCTGCATATGTTTTCTAAATGTGCAGGTTGAGCTGATGTGATGATGGTGCTGCAATGAGCGGAGTCTCCAGGGTTGTTAATAAATAGTTAACCTGTCTAGAATATGTCTTCATACATATGTCTAGCTACTTTCCGCTGCAAGATGTTGTTGATGTTATAGTATGTTATGTCATACTTTGAGTCTTAAGAGAATGGTTGCATATGATGTATAACTTGATTAATGATATTAATTAACTTTTATGCAGTCTTTCATAGACTGTTTTCAATTGAGTATTAATGAATAAAAATGACGAGTTTAATTAAGATGAGTAAGTTTTACGGCTATAAATGACGCCCCTTTTCTTCCCCTTCTTCTTTAACCCCATCCCTAGTCGTGGATCACTCGGCCTAACTATCCCTAGTTAGGGCGGGCTGTGACAGAGTGGTATCAGAGCGAAGGAAAGCTCTGAATTAGAAGTCTTGAGTTTAGTCTAGAATGAGTCACTAGACTAATAGTTATTAACAACCGTGAGCTCAGCGCACCATCACACCAGGCTCAACGAGGTATGTAAAATTTCAAAGTTTGTTTGACGTTAAATTTTGAAGAGCATGTTGTTGAGGTTATATGATGAGTTATGATGTTATACTTTGAAGATGCATAGTTTGAGTTTGAGGATTACAACATGATTAATAATGAGTTATTATGTTGTAAGAGCATATGTTGACGTTATATGATGAATCATGAGAGCGTTTATATCATATGATGTTATATGATTGAGGATGCATAATTATGAGTTATGATGTGATGTATTTGAGATGTTTTGTGATGAGAATTGTTTGAGCAGTTGTGATAAGTCACGATGATTTAGATGAAGGAATCTAATGTCATTGTTAAGAGAGATTTTCTTTACTAAGTAGAAGGATGAAATGAGAACTTAGAGCTAAAGCTTGAGAGAATTAGCAATTGCTTTAAGTACTTGTTGGTTTGAGTTATGAGTTTGAGTTATGAGCTTGAGTATAATAGCATGATTAATGATGAGTTATTAGCATGCTGCAATGAGATATTGTACGATATGTTGAGTTGTTTTGTGACGCGAGTTTTGCTCACGCAACCTTAATGGTACTTGAGAAGGTATCATGAGCCATAGTCTTTGGAGATGGCTTTGAGAGAGAATTGTTGAGTTGTCTTACTGAGTCACGATGATTTAGATTAAGGGATCTAATATCATTGTTTAGAGAGATTCCCTACTGAGTAAAGATGGGACGAGATGAGAATTTAGATGTTTTGAGCTTGAGTTTTAAGATAACAGTACTACTTAATAGGAGTTTTGCTAAGTTATGTTTTGTTTATTTCTGTTGCTGGAGCCAAGTAGAGTTAGTTCCTAGAGTCACCTTTAAGTTCTCCTTATAGGTTGGCCAGGACTGTTGGCACTGCACGAAAGTGGACTGTTGTGAGATCGAACTCAGGAAAGATCGGATACGAGGACGAGGCGTACAGTATGTGGTACAGAGATACCCTAGCAGATTTTCAAACACATGTTCATAGACTATGAAAGGATTAAAGTCTTATGGTTGTTACTAGACTGGATGGCATCGTGCACCTAGTCCCCGTGCTACCAATCGAGTGGTAGGATTGAGCAAGGAAGAAAGCCACTCAATATGATGGGACATGTTGTCTTGAGCATTGGACCCACAGGAGATGAGATTTGTTACAGATACCCAGATTTTCTATGCGGATCTACTGACCGGATGCTTGTTTTCTACCAGGGACTCTAGAAGAGTGTAGTAGATATCGAGTCGATCCTTGAGTATCAGTTACCAACGATGATAAAATGATAAACGATAATGAGGATGAGAAGTAGCCGAGGAGGGCTAGAGTTGATGAGGATGAGAAGAGAAGTCGATGTAGGCTAGAGCTAAGGATGATCTTGAGAGTATGCGCGGTACACCCTCGTTTTTGATTAGTTGCAATTACATTGCGATGTATATAACTTACTTAGGAGATACTGGTACTTGAGATTTTGACATGATGATAGATAAGCATGCGAATATAGTACCCTACTGATGTTAAGTAGATGGATGTTCCTAGTGTGCTAAAGTAGCAACTAGATGAGTTAACTGGTAGCAATTACCGTAGGAGGTCCAGACCGAGACATAGTACTATTAATGGTGTCGGTTTAGAAGGGACATTACGATAGATACTATGGTTTTTGTAGGGTTTAAATAACCCCTTTATGTAAGTCCTCTAAAAAGAGGCATTCTACTGATGGAT
The DNA here is from genome assembly GCF_028751815.1 of Salvia miltiorrhiza. Classification (NCBI taxonomy): domain Eukaryota; kingdom Viridiplantae; phylum Streptophyta; class Magnoliopsida; order Lamiales; family Lamiaceae; genus Salvia; species Salvia miltiorrhiza. Next base: position 21,842,388 of record NC_080387.1, read on the forward strand.
ATATTAGGTAGACCAGAGTGGTCTTTTTGTTAGCATTTCGTGAGTGCTTATTGCCTTATAGATGAATGTTAAGGTGACCGTGAGGGTTTCCTTAAAGTTGAGTTAGTAAATTGAACTTGAGTTTCGAGGATGCATAGAGCGTTGGTCGAGTTGAGTTTTCCTTTTGTGATTTCAAAAATGCCTCAAAGATATCATCAAGAGTGTGATGTGAAGGATAGGCGGGATAATAATCCGCCACCACCACCGCAACATGAGAGGAGAGTCGAAAAATATTGAACTTTCGAAACAAGAGTTTAGAACATAGGACCCTGAGTTTAAGCTTTTAGCTTGCTGGTGTGAACTTAAGTTTTGTTATGTATAGTATGTTGAGGATTTAGAAGACACAGAATTTCCAAGTTCGGGATAGTATATCCCGTGTGACTGGGGAGTGATTATGTTGGACCTGGCCAGTCCGCATGATCCAAATCTCAGTAGACGTGTTTTGGGTTTATAAACCCATGTGTTTCAACTTTCGGTTGAAAAGCCAGATGGGTTCTTACTCTAGGTCATTTTTGTTCGACCTGGTAGTTACTTCATTCTACCCTCTGGTCATTCATTTGAGTCTCTTGAACAATTTGTTTTGATGTCATTCTAGGGTTGAACCCTTACAACTTTTGAGTTATCCTAGTAGATTCTTTTGATGTATAAGACTAGTGAGAGGCACGTCAGAGGACTTTAACACCTGAGCAACTGGAAAACTACACTTGAGAACAATTGAAGACTACTCTTGAGAAGTATGTACAGAGGAGTACAGTAAGCAGCGAGAGGCTGATTATCGAAGTTTGATGCAAGGAAAGAAATCGATTGTAGAGTATAATCGAGAATTATGTGAGCTAACACGTTCGCTCATCAGAAGATGGATACTGATGAAGAGATGTCTGAGTTTTAAGTGCCGGTTTAAGGCAGGACTTTAAGGTAGTATGGGCAAGTTATTGGATGCACCAGTTAGAATCCTGTTTAATACAGGAGCCTCGCATTCTTTAATTGGTTGAAGCATGTTACCTTCAAACTCGAACCAAAACAAGCTAGTCCCGAGTTGAGAGTAATCACTCCTGTAGGAAGAGCTACTACAGTTTCTCACATGATTTCTAACTTAGAGCTTGAGTTATGATCACTAAAGATGAAAACAAGAACCTTGCACTTAATGCCTATGTGGAACGTAGACATTATTCTAAGGATGGACTGGTTAGAAGAGAACTTTGCCCCGATTGATTGTAAGAAGAGACAGATAACTTTCCAACCACCTGGGAAGGAACAGACATGTTTTCACGGCATTGATAGAAAGAAGAGAGTTCCAATCGTTTCGGCACTTCAGGCGTCGAAATTGGTAAAGAAGAAAGGAGCACAAGCTTACCTAGTTTACTTGAATGATGAAGGAGAATCAAGTAAAAAAAAAAAAACTTTGAGGATGTAGCAGTGGTAAGGGAACATAGAGATGTATTTCCCGAGGTCTTACCAGGATTGCCACCAACAAGATAGTTGGAGTTCACTATCGACCTAGAACCTGGATCAGCACCAGTGTCGAAGGCACCCTATAGAATGGCGCCTAAGGAGCTACAAGAGCTGAAGATTCAGCTACAAGAATTTCTCGAGTTAGGTTTTATTATACCTAGTGTATCCCCGTGGGGAGCACCAGTCCTTTTTGTCAAAAAGAAGGATGACACGTTGAGAAGGTAAAAAAATTATCGAGAACTGAATAAATTGACACTCAAGAACAAATATCCTTTACCGAGGATAGATGACTTGTTTGATCAATTAAGAGGAGCGAGCTTTTTCTCGAAAGTTGACATGAGATCAGATTACCACCAGTTGAAATTTTGACAGAAGAATATACGTAAGACAGCTTTTCAAATGAGGTATGAGCACTATGAGTTCATAGTTATGCCATTCGGTTTGGCGAAGGCACCAATAGTTTTCATGGATCACATGATCGAGTGTTCCATCAATAACCGGATAAATTTGTCCTAGTTTTCATAGATGATATTCTCATCTATTCGAAGAATGAGCAGGAGCGCCAAAACATTTGAGAACGATGTTGGAAACGCTAAGAGTTGAGAAGTTTTTGCCAAATTCACCAAGTGCGAGTTTTGGTTGAACGAAGTAACTTTTCTAGGACATATTATTTCATCCGAATGAATTAAAGTTGACCCTGCCAAGGTACAAGCTGTACATGAGTGGAGATCACCAACTACGCCTAACGAGATTTGCAGCTTTTTAGGCTTAGCAGGATACTATCAGAGGTTTATTGAAGGATTTTCCACGATAACAAGACCGATGACACAATTACTTAGAAAAGAAGCTAAGTACAATTGGAAAAATGAGTGTGAAGAGAGTTTTTAAGAGCTTAAAGGAAATTGACTACAGCACCAGTGCCGCTAGTCCCGGAAATGGATAAAGAGTATACCATCTACACAGATGCGTTAGAGAATGGGCTAGGATGTGTTTTGATGCAAGAAGGAAGAGTTACAGTCTATGCATAACGATAACTTAGACCCCACGAGATAAATTATCCAACGCATGATTTAGAGCTTGCAGCCGTTGTGCATGCCCTGAAAATTTGGAGACATCATCTCTACGGAGTTAGATGTGAGATTTTCACGAACCACAAAACTTTGAAATACTTTTTCGAGCATAAGGATATTAACATGAGGCAAAGGAGATGGCTCGAATTAGTAAAGGATGTTAACTGCGACATTAATTATCACCCTGGCAAGGCCAATGTAGTAGCCGATGCATTGAGCCGAAAGGTCTCGTCAAAGTTAGGATGTCTTCTCACGAGAGAGGATGAGCTTATAAAGGACTTTGACAAGATGAGGATAGAGATGATAAAACCACCAGGGACGATAGCGAGTATTGTTGCGACGATGCCTAGTTTGAGGAAAATGGTGATTGAAACACAAGGAAAGATGAGACAATGAACAAGTTACGAGAAAGGATAAGAGCATGAGATCTCAAGAGTTACCAAAAAGCATCAGACAATGCTATCTTATTTGAGGGGAGAATATGCATTCCTCGCGATGATGAACTTAAGAATACGATCATGAGTGAAACTCATGACACGCCTTACACCGCCCACCCAGGAGGCACAAAGATGTATCAGGTTGTGAAAAATAGATTTTTGTGGGACGGAATGAAATGAGACATAGCTTCGTTTGTAGAGCGATGCTTAGCTTGTCAGCAAGTGAAAGCATTACACCAACGACCCTATGGGAAGTTAAAACCGTTGGAGATTCCCGAGTGGAAATGGGATCACATAGCGATGGATTTTGTGACAGCTTTACCCAAAAGTCAAAGAGGAAATACAGCAATTTGGGTGATTGTAGATCGACTAACAAAATCTGCACATTTCATACCGATCCTAATCGCGTATGGACCAGATAAGTTAGCACAATTGTACGTTCGTGAGATTATAAGATTTCATTGAGTACCGGTGTAGATCACCTGAGAGAGAAAAAAAAATTATTACATCACGTTTTTGGATGAGTTACAGAAAGAGTTGGGTACAAGGATGAATTTTAGCATAGCAGACGATAGAAGATATGATAAGAACTACTATCCTTGATAGAGGAGTACATCGGGAGAATGTGTTGCCACTAATTGAGTTTGCCTATAAGATGTGAGACAAAGTTTCGAGATAGGAGACAAAGTTTTCTTGAAGGTTTCACCCTCAAAGGGGATGAATAGATTTGGAGTTAAAGGACAGCTTAGACCCAGAGTTATAAGTCCTTACGAGATATTGCAAAAGATAGGTCCAATAGCGTATAGGTTGGCTTTGCCACCTAGCTTTGGAAATGTGCATAACGTGTTTCACGTGTCACAATTGAGAGGATATATATTTTCGACCCAAACCATGTGGTTTACTAAGAAGAAATGATCTTAGAACCAGACTTGAGTTATGAAGAGAGACCTCAGATGATGCTAGATCATAAAATTCGGCAATTGAGTAATAAGTCGATTGCATTGGATAAGGTCCAATGGAGATATGATAGTTAGAAAGAAGTGGAAAGAGAGCTTGAGGATAAGATGTGAGAGAAGTACCTGAAACATTTACAAGAGGTACAAATTTCGGGACGAAATTTATTTTAAGGGGGAGGGTATGTAATACCCGGGCTTTTGATGACGTGTTTAATTGCTTGAGTTTGAGTAATTAGGGTTTAGATCCCTTGTTTGATTTACTTTGTAAATAGATGAGGAGTTATATGAAGTTTTCTTGTTATTTTTTTTAAGATGTTGAGATGTTCTTTTGATGATGTGAGGATGATGTGTGATTTTATATCCGTAATTGAGTTTGAGTATTTGAATAATTCGAGATAATTATTTGAATGAGAACGGTGAACTCGGAAGTGAGATCTGAGTCCGTTAAGACGTTTTTGAAAATTTTGACTTTTTGATGATGAATAGTAAAATACTGCTATTTCGTCTTTTTGTCGACTTTCAAAATCTTACGTGCACGTCGTCGAGAAATATTCTTAGTTTTTCGATACAAGTCCAATAATGAAAGGTTTTATTTTTGGACGACGAGTGAATAGTAAATCGGGATTTCTCGATAAACGAACCGAGCTCGTTTATCAGAATTTTGAGAACGAGCTTGCGTTTTCTATATTTATATAGAATTACGAGTGCAATGAAAGTTAGTAGAGGTTGAGAGGGCGAGTAACAAAGAGTATGGGTTGTTAGTTGTTAAAACGAGACGAGACGAGATATTTAACGACTAACGGGTTAATATCCTAAATATCTAACCTACCCTACCCCTAACCACCCCCAAACCTCCCAAAACCCCTTTCCCCTCACTAACTCACGCTATATCAGCCCACACCGCACACACAACTCACATATTCACACACACAACACCTAAAACACACACTACACACGCCATTTTCCATTTAAGCTTGGACGGAGCTTTTGACCTCCGATTTGAGCACCGAGACGAGCGCCGATCATCTTTTCGATCACGTATCTAAGTAGGTAAGATCTTTACCTACGTTTTGATGGTTTTATTTTCGATTTTCGTCGACGTCGAAAAACGTCGATTCTCGACTTTATTTTGAAACGACGTCGGATCGTCGTGAAATTTTAGTATGTTGTTCTTGGGTAAATGTTGAGCATGTTTAATGAAGGGAGTAAGAACGGAACGAACCGTAGCTATGAAACCCATGAGGGCAGCCCCGTTTTTCACATATTAGCTTGTCTTTCGATTTTTGTTTGATCGTTTTGACTTGATATTTGTGCTTAGGGGTATGCTAGAATCGATATATATTAAATTCGTATTTTTCCAAGCACGAAAATTGTATAAATTTTTAGAGTATGATTATTTAAATTCGTGAAGTTTGAGACGTTGCATAATGAATATTATTGCGTATATGTGTTCTACGATATCACATGAGCATGCTAATTGATTTACAATTTATGGATGATAATTGTTGAACGAAATTAAAACTGGAATTCTGTCAAAATTTTACAGCAGTTTCAAGCTTATGTTTCGATGAGTTTTCATTGCTTGATGGCTCTGAAATTTTAGTATGTTTATCTATGATATGTGTATTTCGTTTCTGCAAAATTTCATGTCTTTTGGATGATGTTTGCTATTTTAAAGATATTTTGAAAAATCCTTGACAGAATCTGTCAACTATTGGTAGACTTCACAAAAACGTTTATATCTATTAATCCATGAATGATTTTGCATCACCGTTTTTTTTTAAACGAAACTAGACTTCAATACTTTTCTAAAAACATAAGATTTCGATTTTTATGACCTCTGAAACAGAGCAGTTTATTATTTCAAAAATGCCCTGTTCTGCTGTCATATTTGTCCAACAGTAAAAGTGTATGAGTTTCATTGTTTATTTGGCAGATCATATGAACGTTTTCTCTTGTGAAATTTTAACCAAATCTTCAAGGATACCTTTAGTTTTGGATGATTAAATTTGATGGAATTTTATTAAGGTTTGCCTTGGTTTCTAATGGCCTAAACAAAATTGGCAGAAACTGTCAATCTTTGACAGCCTGCACTAAAAGAGCAATATCTCCAAAAATCTTTAACCTTTTTGGTTAACTACCATTTTTAGAGTGAACTACACGTCATGAAGTTTTTGAGATCAATTGGTATGAGAGTTTATGATGATTGAGTTGGTTGTTATGAATTTTTAAAGATGACACAAAAACAGCAAAACTTTCTAGAAAACAACTTGATTATATTTGTTTTGATGGATGATACGATATGACTAAATGGTGTGAGTTGTGAGAGTTATGATTAACGCGCATAAATGTTGGTATCTGACACTCGAACAATTGGTGTCGAGTATAAATGATAGTTTACTGATAAAGAGTTTTGATGATTTTGAATTGTTTGGTTTGCGTTGAAAAGATGTCAAGATGTTAAGTTTTGAGTCGAGAGACGAGTTCACGTAGTGAGATTCACGCGTTGAAATCTCGTGGCTGACATTATATATGAATAGGTCATGCCGAAATTTTTAGTGAAATTAGAATTTGAGCATAGTCAATTCTTGTTGACCCGTGACTCAAATACATGCCTAATGGAAAGTTTAACTTTCTAATCGGTTAATTAGACGAGATGAGAGCGAATAGATCTGCTAAGAAAGTGGACTTTTCGATGTGTTAAATATTTCTTTTAATTGAAGCGCTGTTAATTATAACATAAGGATGTTATAATTAATGAGTAATGACGAGAGATAATAATTGTTATATTGATTAACAATCAAGAGAGATGAACATTAGAGATACTAATGTTTCATAAAAGAGATTAGATTATTAATCGAGGTTTCTTTTATAACTTCTCACCAATTCTTCATAACGATGAAGGTCCTTTTGGGAAGTAACGACTTGAGGGAGAGAGTGACGTTACTCATTGATACAGAGACACAACGAGGTGGGCATTACTTTTACTATACGTATATAGAGATCCCCTGCGTGTCGTAGGCCTCTTATACGAATGAATGCATGAGATGATTTAACTGTTAATTTTAGTTTTATATATATCTATCAAATGAGTTTAATGTTACATTTGAGCAAGTTATTTCGTTACAAAATATTTGAGTTAAAGTTATTTCAAGTATTGTCTTGCCATAAAATGTTTAAATTTTAGTATGATATCTATCTGCTTTGGCTTTGCCAATGATGCAATCGAATTCGGGTCCTGAGCAGTTGATAGCTATCCTGCCAGGGCTAGTGTACACCAGTGACCGTGAGTCATCTAGCGGGTTGGCCGGTCAAGTGACCGTGAGAGGTGGCCACCTCTCCGGCACACAGTTTCAGATATGATAGATTACAAAAGAACTTAGTCTGATCAGACGAACTTTAAGAATCACAAATGAACTTAGTAAGCTTGGGCCTTTTTAGCGAAAAACTCCCTTGCTGTACTGATTATGATGGCATGACAATTTATAGTTTTGAAGCATGTATTTTTATACCTAGGCATACGTGCCCACTGAGTGCTTTTGTACTCAGCCCTGCATATGTTTTCTAAATGTGCAGGTTGAGCTGATGTGATGATGGTGCTGCAATGAGCGGAGTCTCCAGGGTTGTTAATAAATAGTTAACCTGTCTAGAATATGTCTTCATACATATGTCTAGCTACTTTCCGCTGCAAGATGTTGTTGATGTTATAGTATGTTATGTCATACTTTGTGTCTTAAGAGAATGGTTGCATATGATGTATAACTTGATTAATGATATTAATTAACTTTTATGCAGTCTTTCATAGACTGTTTTCAATTGAGTATTAATGAATAAAAATGACGAGTTTAATTAAGATGAGTAAGTTTTACGGCTATAAATGACGCCCCTTTTCTTCCCCTTCTTCTTTAACCCCATCCCTAGTCGTGGATCACTCGGCCTAACTATCCCTAGTTAGGGCGGGCTGTGACAGTATCCAAACTCATATCCACGAACTAAATGGATAGTGAATTGTACCCACGAAACTATCCGTGGATATCAAATGCCCCTCAAACCCGCCCTAGCTATTAGGGTCGGGTTTTCGTGGTTATCCGTTACCCGCGGGTAAATTGCCATCCCTATGCTCAACATGCTCCCACATAGGGCCCCAAATTTTTGGGGGCCCAATTATATATATATATATATATATATATATATATATATATATATATATATATATATATATAGGGGGCCGCTCCAATGAAACCCCCTAATTTTAGTGAGATCTAGGACACGATCTGGTGCGTTTATTTTATCAATCCTATGGCTGATATTGTATCTGGAAGGTGATTTTTTTTCGCAGGGTTCGAATCCTGGAGGGAGCAGAATATTTTAAATTTTGTTATTCATCAGTATATACTGAATTGTTCATCAGTATATACGGCCCTGTTCATCAGTATATATGTCTTATTCATTACGAATTTTTAAAATTTTATTTTTCATCAGTATATACATCTTGTTCATTAGATATACGTTTTGTTCATTAGTATTATATGTCTTATTCATTGTACTCATGTTACACGAAAAATAGGGGGTCTCACTGGAGCGCGCCCCTATATATATATATATATATATATATATATATATTATTTTGGTTAGATATTGTGGGGACATATATTGCGTTCAATACTGCTGATATGGTGAACCATATCATAAGGTATTTATTTACAGAGTTTTATCTTATGAAAGTTCTTTTCGTTATTTAGATCATAACGTTAATGTTGAATTCTTAGTAACTTATCTTTTCTTCTCTTTTGGTTAAAAATTCTTTTGAATAGTTGGTTGAAAAAGTTTATGTTAATATATTATTATTGTTTCGTCGATATATAAAAAAAATTATAAGGGCCAATTTTATAATTTTTTCTTAGGAATTCTGCACTGGTGACTACTCGAAAGAAACTTTTAGGTTAATTGTGTTTGACTTAGAGCACTACTAAGATGGGTGATCCACTGAGAAATTTGTCAAATCGTATGTAATAAAAGTCAAAATACATTACAAATATCAAAATACTTGTGGGATGCAAAAATTTAAAAAAAAAATCGAAAAAAATATATTATCATTTACTTATATTTTGAGCTACTTATAAATTATATTTTATAATATATAAGTTTAGTTAAGATGTCATTTAATTATTACGATGATAATCGTGAAATATTTATAGGTGGTCTGGTTAACCTCTCACGCTCCCGATGTTTGTTTAAAAGAAGAAAGTCTTATTCCATTATACTTGTTTAGTTAAAATGATCATTTAATTATGATGATGATGGTACAATGGTGCGGGTGAACGTGGTATAGTTCTGAAATTAATTAAATAAGTATATAGTTCAACCATCAAGTCTATCTTCCATTTATATCTACATCCCATTCCCAGGCCTCAAACCAAAAACCATTATATATATTCCCAGTGGAGGCCAACATTACACAAACACATGCATAAAGATATTGAGAGAGCATTATTAATTGTGTGAGATGGCCACATACGAGTTTGTGTTGATGATAGCTCCAGTGCTTCTTGTGTGGTACTTTGCAATTAGAAGAGGCAAGAAACCCTCGGAGCCGACGACGTGGCCTGTGCTGGGGATGTTGCCGGCGGTTCTCCTTAATCTCCACCGGGTACACGACTACGCGACGGAGGTCTTAACCGAATGCGGCGGCACGTATAGGGTGGTGGGGCCGCGGATGGACATGCTCTTCACGTGCGACCAGGGGCGGAGCCAGACTTTTGATCCAGGGGGTCCAATTTTTTTTAAATAAAAGTAATAATTAAATTAAAATTAAATTAAATTAAAAATAAATAATAATCATTAATATAATAATAAATATTATTTAAATTACAAAAATACATTTCGAACAAATTTTCAAGTTCATACAAAACAACTTTAAAAAATCAAGATAGATAAAACTTGGGATTTTCGATTATCGAATTGTTTGACTTTGGAGTTTATGTCATTATGTGGATTAATTCTCCACGTAATGTTCATTTTATGATATAGTTTGCAATAAAATTACTAGATATTGAAAATTATGGTGCAAATACTAGATACATCCCTTTCTAATTTGAAGATTTTTTTAATTAAAATTGTACGAAACGACGTCGTTTGGGCCTCACAAAAACGACGACGTCTGTGCTAATCCACATAAGCTCCAATTCTAACGCTTACATATCGATTACAGTATAAAATAACTCAAAACAATAATGATGAAGATAAAATCATACTCCCTCCGTCCACGAAATGAGTACCCATATTTCTTTTTTGGTCCGTCCACCAAATGAGTACCCATTTCCTTGTTTGGTAAGTGTACCCAACACATCCCTCTCACAATAAAAGTGGGTCCCTTATTCCACTCACAGATACTTAATCAATTTCTTAAAACCCGTGTCACCCCCAAATGGGTACTCATTTCGTGGACAGAGGGAGTATTTTTTTATTTTTAATATAAAATTACGAAAATATACCTACTATTTTTTAAAATCCTAGGGGTCCCAGTGACCCCCCTGCCCCACCTAGGGATGTCAATGCAGCCCGAAACCCGTGGGCCGACCCGAATAACCCGACAAAATTAGAGGGTTAGGGTTGAAAAATCGCAACCCGAAAAAACCTCCAGCCCGATTAGCCCGCACCCGACTAACCCGGAACCCGATAGGGCTAGCCCGTAAACCCGATGGGCTGCCCCGGTGGGCTGACGGAATTGTGACTGATGCATCCAGTTACAACTTCTGCTATGTTTAGATCTATGTATATATATATATATATATATATATATAGGCAAAGGTTCAATGAAAAAGGCCTAAATATAAGAGAGAAGAGAGAAGAATTCCCATCCCTTGGATTTCCATCAACGGACGATCAGGATTAATTTTCTTGTTGAAGTTGATATTATGATCGAAGGGGTATATATGTATTTCATTATTTAATGTAACCGATGCTTTCCACAAAATCAGGGACGTGTAGCTTCATATCTTTGGCATTATGTTCGAGTATTCCTTTTTAATGCATTATCAATAATAGTTATTTATTATTTTATGTTATCCAAATGTCAAGTAACGTTTATCACCCAATATGTTCGAGTATTCCTTTCTTTTTCCTCATAATTCATCGATTTATGATACAATTAATGAATTTATTTGATATACGACCAATATAATTGAGTAACTACTTAGTTATTCCGATGAACATAATGAGTGTTAGTTGAACTTTTTTAATATAAGATAAAATGGTTGTAGTAATACGTTGGTATTTAATGCATGTCGTTATGTATATTATAATTTTGTATGAATATTATTGTAATTACGATGAACATGTCGTAAATCTACGTATATTCACAATTGTTTTACCATATTTACGCTAATCAAGATCTTTTTTATCTAAGGTAGATATTATACAAATCATTCATTTACGTATAGATTTAGAAAACTAATAATCTAATGCTGCTTTGAAACCCAATTCACTCATATTAAACACTTTATTTCAAAAAATCTCATATTTCATTAAGAAAATCAATGGATTATATTGTGCGTTCGTTATATTTTTTAATATGTTCGTCATAATTATATATTGAACACGATTGTATATTGTTTCGAACATAACGAATGTCATCTGATTTTTATTGAACACGATTGTATATTGTTTCGAACATAACGAATGTCATCTGATTTTTATTGAACACGATTGATTTTCAGAATTATATATTGGACACGATTGTTTATTGAACACGATTGTATATTGTTTCGAACATAATGAATGTCATCTTATTTTTATTGAACGCGATTGTATATTGCTTCGAACATAATATTTAAACATAACATTTTCCTGCATTGAAATTTCACAATTTGGATGAATCTCATCACCAATGGGTGTGCTCTCATCAATATCATCACTCCTTCCATGAGTCTCTCTATGATGATGTGATTTGTGTTTCATTGATTCATTGCCTTCCTTGGCCTTTTCAACAAGGTTTGGTGGCGTATTCCCCTTTGTTTATGCCAATATTGGAGCATAATCATTAAACAATCTGAATCAGGTTTCATGTTCGTCGGAAATGTTATCTGATTTTTATTGAACGTGTATCACAAAGTAACGAACAACTCACTTTGTTCGTTATATTTTTTTAATACGTTCTTTAAAATTATATAATGAACATTATCTGATTTTTATTGAACTATATCACACTATTTAACGAACTTTATTAATGAACATATTATATATTTACGTTGAACTTAATTTCACTGTTTGATGAATCTTCAACTTAGAATATTTAGAATGATACAACATAATAGATCTACCAATTTTCTTTTCATATTCATCACATTCTTTTAGTATTTATTCATAAAAAAAAGTACAGTGTTCACTAAATTACATTAATAAGTGCAACGCAAATTCTAAATAACAAATATGCACTTCACATTCATCTCTCTTAACACTCCCAATCTTCAGATCACCTTGCACTATGCACCGGCTACAAAGGGCTTGTACTGCTGTGGCTCATCAAATCTCCTAACCAACAACCAAACCTAAAACAAAAAAATATAATTATTCATATTTGCTTCAATTTCGATATGAAATTATATTAGATGAACACAACAATCTCATTCTGTCTTTAACGGATTCAAATAACATTATAAGAAGCCAAGAAAATCAAATCCTTAAATTTGAAAACAAAACAAACACCATATCTCTCTGTCTAAAGATTTGAGCTTTTCGCCTATAAATTATAATCAGATCTAGTTGACATGTGTTTTACATTTTCAAACTAAAATCCCAACAAAAAAAAAACAAGAGGTCAAACATAATTTTTCAAATTTTATTCATGTGCTCTATTTTTGTAATTTACTTTGATTTTAAGCTTTAATTCGCAACAACCTCAATTCATATGCATGATTTCCATTTGTTTCAGGAAATTTCGTTAATTCAATTCGTAAATTGCCTGCTTTTGCACTAATGTTTCAAGAAGACAGATCTTCATCTGTTACCTCATCTCCGCTGCAAATGTTTCCGACGATGTCGTCATCGTCTCCGCCTAGCTTGATGTCACCTTAATCATGGCTCAAGGATCTCAAGCCTGAAGAGAGAGGATTATACCTAATCCCGCATCCCTGCGATCCATGGCGTAATAATTCGTCGAAGAGCAGATGTGAAACAAAAAAAAAATTGCAAGTAAATATGAGGAATGGTAAGATAGGAATTCGTTGAAATCTCAATCTGATGGCCATCTATAATGTTGGTGCGAAAAATAAGGGATTTGATGAAATTTACCATAATCTTAACAAACCCAATTTGACACATATGACCTTTTCGATTCAAAAATCAATTTACAGCACAATTTTAATATCTTAAATTTAATAAGCCATTAAATCTGAACGGTTGGATCTATTAGAATAAATGGACTAGATTACTTCTTACTTCTTACTCTAAGGGGGCTTTTCTATAGAAGCTGACCCTATATATATATATATATATATATATATATATATATATATATATATATATATATATATGTAACCTCATTAAAAAAAGTGAAATTAATTGGTTAGAATATATGTGTGTGTGTGTGTGCAATCTCATTAAAAAAAAGTGAAATTAATTATGGATTTTTTGTAGAAATTGATTATTAGTATCTCATTAGTTAAAAATTAATTATTAGTATCTCATTTTAAAGTGATACCAATTTTTTTTTTTTTTCTGTCAATGAGACTGCATGGCAAATCCACTAATTATTCAGTAATAATCTAGATTGATTCTAGTGCATTGATACATGTTAAATTTTACTATCTCATTTTAATATAATTTTATTTATGTAAACTTGAATATCTTATATTTTTGCATTTCATGCTTTGCTATATAATTTATATATTTAATATCTATGTATATTTCATATTATACATTAGATCATTAGAAATAATAAAATACAAATGATAATTTTATTTTTACGTCTTTAACCTGATTAGCCCGATGGGCTAGCCCGAAACCCGAAAGTTTAGGGTTAGGGTTGAAGATTTACAACCCGAAAAAATCTTCAACCCGATTAGCCCGCACCCGACTAACCCGAAACCCGATAGGGCTAGCCCGAAAACCCGGTGGGCTGGCCCGATTGACATCCCTAGCCCCACCCCTAGCTCCGCCCCTGCGTGCGACCCCGCCAACATCCATCATGTTTTCAGCAGAAACTTCTCCAACTATTCCAAGGGCCCCGAATTCCACAAGATCTTCGACATCTTCAGCGACGACATCTTCCGCGCCTATTTCGAGCTATGGGAGATTCACCGGAAGACGACGCTCGCGCAGCTCATGCATGGGGATTTCAACGCCAACCTGCAGAGGAACGTTTGGCACAAGGTGGACACCGGCCTCTTCCCTGTTCTCGACCATTTTAGCGGCGCCAGAACCGATCTGGATTTGCAGGATATTTTCCAGAGGTTGGCTTTTGATAATATCTGCAAATTCGTGCTGGACTACGACCCATGCAGTTTGCGCCCCGATTTGCCTTTTCTTCCTTGCGAGAAGGCTTTCAGCGCGGTAATGGAGGCTCTGCTGCACCGGCATGTATTCCCCGAGTGGATGTGGAAGCTGCAGAAGTGGCTCAACGTTAGCGACGAGAGGAACTTAGCTAAGGCGGCAGTAGCCTTCGATGATTTCATCTACCCGAGAATCATTTCCGGTGTGAATGTTTTGAAAGCGTTCGAGAAGGTGTACAGAGAGAGAAACATGGCTTCCTCAAATGGAAGTCTGAGAGATTTCCTCAAGGACACGTCGCTGAACTTGATGTTCGCCGGTAGAGACTTGACCAGCACGTGCCTCACGTGGCTCTTCTGGCTCGTCTCTCAGAACCCGGCATCGGAAACCAAGATTCTAGAAGAAATGGAAGCGGAGCTCCGTCTCAAGGAAGACAAAAAATTCAGATTCTTCAGTGCACAAGAGTCGCACAAGCTAGTTGAAAGTTTCGCCTATCCATAAACATATAAACTCGCACACATAGAAGTTAAAACTGACAGAGAGATTGATGCAGCAACTCGTGCAAAAGTTATAACTCACAGAGAGACACTAACTAAAGCTTGTGTAGAAAATATGAAGAACACAAGAACACCAACAATGATTACCCAGTTCGGTGATAACACACTTACGTCTGGGGGGCCACGCCCAGGGTAAATTATCCACTAGTGATGATAAGATATACAAAGGAATTACACGCGAAGACTCGTTCTCCCTAGCCTCTATATCTTCCAGAACCTCTACCAAGATGAATAATTAAGAGCAAATTAACAACTCACTCCGTAAGCTTGAATGCTACACATTCAACGCTTAAACCCAACAAATAAACTTACTCCAACAGGTTGGTGCAAGGAATCAAAGTACTAAACCAACCCACAACGCTTACAAGATTAAATGAGCCACAAACTAGAACACACTTACATGAAACATGTGCCCTGAATAATACCCACGAAAATACTCTCAATAAGCAGTAGAATTGCACGAAAATCAGCAGCCAATTCGAAATCTCTTCATCACCAATATATAGCCAAACCCTAGAAGAAGTTTGGGCTCTTGGAAGTTTGGGCTCTTGGCGGGCTATAGGCTCTAGGAGGCGACCCATAAAAAAGGAAACCCTAGGAATGAGAACTCCCTTTCAAACGCAGCAGCAGTAGATATATGTCCATAAGAAGGCTCATGTATATCTCCCAAAATATCTCCAAAATCCCGCAAATATAGAAAGCTCATATGTCTTCAGAAAGTTGAGACTGCAGAAGCAACTCATGTAGAAACGACATAAAGAACTCCAGAAGACACTCATGCTAGTTTACACAATGACAATAAAACATAGAGTATAAAAATACTCTAACAATCTCCCCATTTGTCATTGGTATAGACAAAACAAAATTATGCTCAACACATGAATACACAAGCATAAACGAAATTGAGTTATCAATAAAACTCCCCCTCAATATGATCAGCTCCCCCTCAAAACAATAATCCATATACTTCCCATTTTTGTCATACATCAAGGACAACTCTCCCTCAACAAGAGATAGATGTGTTCTTATGAAAGAACATTTTGAAGAACATACTTCGGAGTAGAGCCTTCATAGCAGGATCAAGTGACTTATGAACAATGGCGGGAGCGTCTTCTGTAACAGCTGTTGGACCAACGAAAAGAGCAACTTCTGTAGCAGTTTCATTCATAGCAGGAGCATCAACAATAAATTTGCTTGGATAACCCATAACATCAATAGGAACACTCTCTGTTTTAACATTTGCAGAGATTTCTGTTTTAACATTCTCAGAAACTGAAGAAGAAACTCGTACTCATTTCTGCACCCATTTCTTTCGAATTTTTCTTCTTTTCTTCTTCTGGTTATCCTCAAGGTATGATCTGCAATTAGGTTTAATATGACCTGGTTTATCACAATAGTGGCAGATAGGACGCCAAGCACTTGCAGATGATCTATTCGAATGAGGTTGACCAATCTTTCTTCTGAAAAAACCAATGCCTTCTTTGCCGCGTTTTTCAGTAATATGAGCTTTACTTGCCTGATAAGTTCTTGAATCCACCATCTTCCTTCTATCATCAAGATAAAATCTGCATCGAGGTTTGATGTGTCCACGATGATTGCAATAATGACAAATAGGAACAAAAGATTGAGAATTGTTCCTTTTTGGTGGAAGATTCCTGTACGCAGCAGGTTTGTGAACATTCTAAGGTATATTCCGATTTTTCTCCTTTGATGGATTGACATCTGGCTTGATAACATCGGCTTTGGGAATCCCTCATTTTTCTTCGAAACCTATTCCCGCTTTGTTGTTAGAATTCTGACCACTCTCCAGAATTTCTTCAAGCTTGTCAGTACTTGTGTTCATCATTTTGACAAGTTTCTGATGATGTTCCAGTTCGCCAATCTTCAATTCCATATCTTGTTGGAGAACGGCAATATCTTTCTTGAGACTTTCAGAA
Organism: Salvia miltiorrhiza; assembly: GCF_028751815.1. Taxonomy (NCBI): domain Eukaryota; kingdom Viridiplantae; phylum Streptophyta; class Magnoliopsida; order Lamiales; family Lamiaceae; genus Salvia; species Salvia miltiorrhiza. The sequence continues at coordinate 21,859,324 of NC_080387.1, forward strand.
AGATCCTTAAACTCGTCACGTTCTTTGGAGACATCACTAAGTCGCGATGAGAGAGATTTGTTCAATTCAAGCATTGCTAGGCATTTTTTATACAACATCTCATAATTGTTAGCCAAGTAGTTCTCATCAAATTCCTCATCATCATTGTCAGTATCCTCATCAGTCGTAACATTGAAAGCAACAGAATTTTGAACATCTTTGATCTTGGCAGAGTAAGCAACAACATCAAAATCAGTACCTATATCTCCGGCAGTTGAAACATCGGCAGAGATACGTTTGGAAGCATACTGTCCTTCTCTGTGGGTAGCCATCAAACGCAGCGATAGGATAGGCGGCGGAAGCACAGGATCAACACCGATAACTTGGGTCACCCGCTCTGATGCCAATTGAAAGTTTCGCCTATCCATAAACATATAAACTCGCACACACAGAAGTTAAAACTAACAGAGATACTGATGCAACAACTCGTGCAGAAGTTATAACTCACAGAGAGACTCTAACTAAAGCTCGTGTAGAAAATATGAAGAACACAAAAACACCAGCAATGATTACCCAGTTCGGTGATAACACACCTACGTCTGGGGGGCCACGCCCAGGGTAAATTATCCACTAGTGATGATAAGATATACAAAGGACTTACACGCGAAGACTCGTTCTCCCTAGCCTCTATATCTTCCAAAACATCCACCAAGATGAATAATTGAGAGCAAATTAACAACTCACTCCCTAAGCTTGAATGCTACACATTCAACGCTTAAACCCAACAAATAAACTTACTCCAACAGGCTGGAGCAAGGAATCAAAGTACTAAACCAACCCACAACGCTTACAAGATGAAATCAGCCACAAACTAGAACACACTTACATGAAACGTGTGCCTTGAATAATACCCACGAAAATACTCTCAATAAGCAGTAGAATTGCACGAAAATCAACAGCCAATTCGAAATCTCTTCATCACCAATATATAGCCAAACCCTAGAAGAAGTTTGGGCTCTTGGAAGTTTGGGCTCTTGGCGGGCTATAGGATCTAGGAGGCGACCCATAAAAAAGGAAACCCTAGGAATGAGAACTCTCTTTCAAATGCAGCAGCAGTAGATATATGTCCATAAGAAGGCTCATGTATATCTCCAAAAATATCTCCAAAATCCCGCAAGTATAGACTGCTCATATTTCTTCAGAAAGTTGAGACTGTAGAAGCAACTCATGTAGAAACGACATAAAGAACTCCAGAAGACACTCATGCTAGTTTACACAAAGACAATAAAACATAGAGTATAAAAATACTCTAACACTAGTGTACCTGCATGGAGCTCTGTGTGAGTCGCTGAGGCTATTCCCGCCGGTGGCGCTGGAGCACAAGGCCCCAGTCCGCCCAGATATTCTTTCGAGCGGCCATCACCTCCACGGTGACAAAAAGCTCATAATATCATTCTATTCTGTGGGGCGAATGGAGAGCGTGTGGGGGAAGGACTACTTGGAGTTTAAGCCGGAGAGGTGGATTTCTCCGAGCGGGAAGATCAAATACGAGCCGTCGTATAAGTTTCCGGCATTCAGCGCGGGGCGGCCGAGGACATGCTTGGGGAAGGAGATGGCGTTCGTGCAGATGAAGACGGTGGCAGCGGCGATACTGTATAGGTACATGGTGAGACTGGTGGAGGGCCACCGGGTATCTCCTCGGGTCTTGATCACACTGCAAGCTAGGGATGGATTGAAGGTGTTGTTGTCTAAGAGAAATTGGATATGAACCGTTTCATTAGAAGATGCCGATAAGCACACCACTCCAAGGATTACTACTTTAGCCTTTATCAATTTTTTGATTTATATCATTTTCTTTTTTTTAATTAAAATATACATGAATTTAAGATTGATTATGAATAGTCTCCATTTGATAATTTTGCCCAAATTCAATCTGAATAATCCACTAATTAGGGAATTTAAGCAAAGTCGTAAACCAATAATATGATGGAATTGAACAATTTCACCCAAATTCAATCTAGTTAATAGTGTCACTATTTGCAATTTTTCACTGTGTCATTAGATCAGATTAGGGACGAAATTATCCGTCGTAGATGATTCAGAATCAGTTTTAAATTCATGTATTTTCTCACAAAAAAAAGAGTCATGATATAAGTCAGAATATTGGCAAACTTTCAGGATTTTTCTAACAATAACCCCTTTTAGCTATGAGGAATTTGTAAATTAAACTACCCACTTTTTGAAATGTGTCTACTATATATACCAAAATTTTCAATTATCTACATCTCATACCCATTACTTTACTCTTTTTTTTTTTTTTTTTTTTTTGAGGAAAAGCCAAGAACTTATATTACAAGCGGAAACAAGGTCTCCAAGTCAACTAGGGAAATCATGATGGGGAAATCATGAGTCTAATAAACGGACTCAGTACGAGTTCTAGCAAATTGAGCAAGCCTATGCGCAATCAAATTGGCTTCTCGATACACATATTTAACATTAAAAAGGAAATTATGTCGAGCGGTCGAGCCGTGTGAAGGATATCAACAATATCTTGTGGGAGTTCATCTTCTCTTTCCTTCCTCATAGCGCGGGCAGCCAGCACCGAGTCATTCCACCTTGTGCTCCACGCACACCATGATACCATGCACAATTGCCATAATCTCCACCATCATCACGATTGAGATCAGCCTTAGCTTCTTTGCTCACCACCACTCCTTTTTGTATCTCGCACCCATACTCCCCTTTATCCGTGTCGAACAAAGCATCCACATCAACTCTGAAACACCCATGTCGTGGCCTGCTCCACTTCTTTTACCCCACCTGAATTACCTAACCCATTCTCCTCCTTATAACTATTCTTGGCGTCCATGTATGAGTCGAGTAAAGCTTTACACATTTCCTCGCTCGGTCATTTCTTTACTTTAATATTTATTTGCCTCAACATGTCATAGTCGAAAATATATGTGTCAATACCTGATTTGGACTGATGTCGGCAACAATAATTTGCATTGAGAATCTAAATTATTTATATTGGTGCAGACCCTGAAATGAAACTATTATGTGCTCCTTTCAATTTATGCACTCTTTTCTCTTCTCTTCTACAAAAAATTAACGTTTTACTAACGGAAATTTCCGTTGGTAAATAGATAATTCCCCTCCATAATCTAAGAGATCTAAGAGACCACCGGTTAAACGAGGCTGTCGTTAATTTCGATGTCAATAAAAATATTACCGAGGAAAAATTCACTCGGTAATTTTACCGAGGAAAGTCGCCCTGCTAACTGTCCCTCGGTAAAGTGACTAATTGCACCGAGAGGTTATTATCACTTTGTCATTTTTGGATATTTTATAAAAAAAATCGAGGTATTTATTCCCTCAGTAATCCCTCGGTAGTACCTATTTTTTTTATTAATTTCTATTGAACTGTGATGCATTTATCTAGAATATTCTAGGTGAGGATAAGCTATGAATATTCTAGAGAATTCACCACTAGCTAGATTAATCTAGATTATTCTAAATGATACCTAGGAGAAGTATGAGCATTCTAGAGATTAGATATTTAAAATAGATCAGTATCTAGAGAATTCCTTAAGTGGATACTAGTAGAGAATTCTAGATACAAACTAATGTAGTGGGATCTAGAGAGATCTTCCACACCTATAAATAGAGCTCTTGTGAGCCATTTGTAACCAATCTCAAACATCTCAAAAACATCACTCTATCTAATATTATCTAAGTTCTTTGGAGACAAGAGCTCCACTCTAAAATCATTATCTCTATCTTCTACACACACTACACTCACAATATTCTCTACACCACTTCACTACAATCACTCACCACACTCAAACCACTATATAATCACCTCCATTTTCTAACAAGTGGCATCAGAGCTTGTTCGATCATAAGCGGGCGTTATGGCGTCGTCAAGTCTCTCCATCACGACTCCAATATTCAATGGAGAAAACTATGACTATTGGAGTGTTCGTATGAAGACTTGCCTTGAATCCCATGATCTTTGGGATGTCATTGAAGAAGGAATCACCATGCCGGGAGAAGATATCGACAAGACATCCTCATCCGAGGTACGTAAGAAATTAAAGCAACAAAATGCTAAAGCTCTTTATCTTCTCCAACAATCTGTTAGTGATTCTATCATGGCAAGAATTATTCGAGCCACTACTGCAAAAGAAGCTTGGGATATCCTTAAGGAGGAGTTCCAAGGAAATGTTAAAGTTCGAACCATTAAACTGCAAAGTTTAAGGCGAGAACTAGAGAATCTTAAAATGAAAGATTCAGAAGCCGCAAAAGATTATTTCTCAAGAATAATGGAAATAATCAATCAAATGCGGTCATACGGAGATAACGTCTCCGATGAAAGGATCGTACAGAAGGTCTTAATCAGCCTTACCGAGAAGTATGATCCAGTAGTGGCGGCGATTGAAGAATCAAAAGATTTGTCAAAAATGTCTGTCGCGGAGCTGATGGGTTCCTTGGAAGCACACGAGAAACGATTGAGTAGTCGACATGAAAGTTCACTAGAGAGTGCCTTTCAGTCCAAGCTCAACGTTAGAGGCAATAAGTCAAGAAGCGGCAGAAATTTTAAAACCAATCACAAGGAAGGAAGCTCCAGCAACAAGGAGAGTAAGGCAAACTTTCCACCATGTGGAATTTGCAAGAAGACAAATCACTTAGAGAAGGACTGCTATCATCGAGGAAAGCCACAGTGCAAAAACTGCAAAAGGTTCGGGCATGTGGAAAAAGATTGCAGAGATAGAAGAAATCATCAAGCCAACTATTCAGAAAATCAAAATGAGAAGGAGTATATGTTCTATGCATGTCACTCGGCAACAGAAGCACGAGAAGAAGAATGGTACATCGATAGCGGATGCAGCAACCACATGACATCCAACGAGACCATCTTCCGTGAGTTAGATACTCCAATCAAGACGAAGGTGAAGATGGGCAATGGAGAACTGGTGGAGACGAAAGGGAAAGGTACCATTGCCATAGAAACTAACAAAGGTACGCGATTTATTAGAAATGTTCTCCTAGTACCTCGTCTTGCACAAAGTCTATTAAGTGTTGGCCAAATGATGGAAAGTGGATATGCCCTTTACGACAAGAAAAATATGATGAGAGACATGCCTCTTCTAAATGAAAGAGAAGGTGTATGCGAAGGATGCATGATCGGAAAGCAACACAGACAACCATTTCCAACGGAGAAAACATGGCGAGCCAAGGAGATACTAGAGCTTGTCCACACCGACGTTTGCGGTCCAATGCGCACACCTTCAATAAACCAAAACAGGTACTTCATCCTCTTTATTGATGACTACTCTAGAATGACTTGGGTATATTTCCTCCAAGAAAAATCAGAAGTCTTTAGAATCTTTAAGAGATTTAAGAACTTTGTGGAGAACCAAAGTGGTCGCAAAATAAAGAAACTGAGAAGCGATCGAGGTACCGAATACAACTCAAAAGAGTTCGACAAGTTCTGTGAAGATGAAGGTGTGGAGCATCAACTAACGGTAGCCTACACTCCACAATAAAATGGCGTGTCGGAAAGAAAGAATCGAACAGTCATGGAGATGGCAAGATCCATGCTGGCGGAGAAAGGATTGCCAAAGAAGTTTTGGGCAGAGGCAGTGTATACATCAGTCTACCTACTAAACCAATGTCCAACAAAGGTCGTGCTAAACAAGACGCCGATCGAAGCTTGGTCAGGACAAAAGCCTTCAGCCAAACATTTGAGGATCTTTGGAAGTATCTGCTACATCCACATTCCCTCAGTAAAAAGACGCAAACTGGAGGATAAGACGGAGAAGGGAATCTTCCTCGGCTATAGCTCTAAATCCAAGGGGTATAGAATCTACAATCTTGAGACCAAGAAGCTGGTGACAAGTCGAGACGTGGAATTTGACGAACAAGCCTCCTGGAATTGAGAGACAGAAAGTGTTGAAAGGCGGACAACAACTACACTCCTAAAAGAAGTCACAGAACATGGAGAACAAGATCAACAAAGCCCACCAAGGTCTTCTTCAGAAGCCAATACCTCAAGTGGATCCGACTCAGACTCCTCACCAGACTTTCCACCTTTTCGGGTAAGAACTCTAGCAGATTTATATGAATCCACTGATATATATGATACATGCAACTTTTGTTCTTTGGAGCCAAATAACTATGCAGAAGCATCCAAAGAGAAAGTTTGGATTAAAGCAATGGAGGAGGAGATAAAAATGATAGAAAAGAATGATACTTGGGAGTTGGTGGATCTTCCAAGTGACAAGGAAGTCATTGGAGTCAAATGGGTGTTCAAGACAAAGCTGAATCCTGATGGTTCGATCCAGAAGCATAAGGCAAGACTTGTCGCAAAAGGATATGCTCAAGTACCAGGAGTCGACTACACAGAAACGTTTGCTCCAGTAGCCCGGATGGACATAATTCGAGCACTCATAGCTCTGGTGGCTCAAAAGAGATGGAAAATCTATCAACTTGATGTTAAGTCGGCATTTCTCAATGGAGATCTAATAGACAAGATATATGTGGAGCAGCCAGAAGGATTCACAAAACAAGAAGGCAAAGTTCTTCGTCTCAAGAAAGCACTCTATGGGCTCAAACAAGCGCCACGAGCCTGGTACAGCAAAATAGACGGATATTTCACCGGTCAAGGGTTCATGAGGAGCAAGAATGAAGCCACTCTATACATCAAAACTCTAGGTATGGACATCTTGATTGTCTCTCTTTATGTTGATGATTTAATTGTCACAGGAAATAACACAAAATTGATCGAGGATTTCAAGAAAGACATGATGAGCACCTTTGAGATGACAGACTTAGGATTAATGCACTATTTTCTCGGAATGGAGATAAGTCAAGAGGAAGAAGGCATCTTCCTATCACAAAAGAAGTATATTGAAGATATGCTCAAGAAGTTCAAGATGCAAGACTGCAAGCCAGTGGTTACACCTCTCATTCCAAATGAGAAGTTGAAGAAAGAAGATGGGTCAAAACCGACGGATTCTACAAACTATCGAAGTTTGATTGAGAGTCTACTATATTTGACGGCAACAAGGCCTGACATCAAGTATGCAATTCATGGAAAGTCCGAAGGAGACCCACTATGGAGCAGCAAAGAGACTTCTCAGATACCTCCAAGGTACGCTCAACCATGGTATCTGGTACAAACCAAAGTCTGACTCACAGATCAGTGGATATAGCGATAGCGATTGGGCTGGATCTCAAGATGACATGAAAAGCACCTCAGGCTATGCTTTCAAGCTTGGCTCAGGAATTTTTTCTTGGGGATCAAAGAAGCAAGACTCAGTTGCACTATCAACAGCAGAAGTTGAGTATGTTGCAGCAGCCGAAGCAGCATGTCAAGCTATATGGCTTAGAAGAATACTAGCAGATATGGGCGAACCGCAAGACTCATCGACAGAGATCTACTGCGATAACAAGTCAGCTATAGCAATGGCTAAGAATCCAGTTCAGCACAATCGCACCAAGCACATCGACATCAAGTATCACTTCTTGAGAGATGTTGAAGCAAAGAAACTTATTAAGATGAAGTATTGTCCAACAGAAGAGCAGTTGGCGGACATCTTCACAAAAGCACTACCAAGGGACAGATTCCAGTTTCTACGAAGAATGCTTGGAGTAACCGATAAATACATCAAGGAGGAGTATTGAACTGTGATGCATTTATCTAGAATATTCTAGGTGAGAATAAGCTATGAATATTCTAGAGAATTCACCACTAGCTAGATTAATCTAGAGTATTCTAAATGATACCTAGGAGAAGTATGAGCATTCTAGAGATTAGATATTTAAAATAGAGTATCTAGAGAATTCCTTAAGTAGATACTAGTAGAGAATTCTAGATACAAACTAATGTAGTGGGATCTAGAGAGATCTTCCACACCTATAAATAGAGCTCTTGAGCCATTTGTAACCAATCTCAAACATCTCAAAAACATCACTCTATCTAATATTATCTAAGTTCTTTGGAGACAAGAGCTCCACTCTAAAATCATTATCTCTATCTTCTACACACACTACACTCACAATATTCTCTACACCACTTCACTACAATCACTCACCACACTCAAACCACTATATAATCACCTCCATTTGCTAACAATTTCTATTTATATTTTTTTACGTACCTAGTTATGACAACCTATTTATCAATAAATCCAACAACAAATACAATTTTTCATAATCTAAATATAATTTATCATTCAATATTTTTAATATCCAACAATATGTCCATAATTATATATCATAATAATGTATCAAAAGTTCGTAAATAAAATACATCATGGCTGAGAGTTGTCGCCTGAATGTGGTAAGTCGGATCCTCCTGAGCCACTGCCTCTCGACTGTTGGGACCTGAGGAATTGCATCTGATTTGTTACCCGAAGTGACTCCTCCAATCGGAGTCTATGCTCGCGCTCGTTGCAGCTTAACATATGAGAGGAGCTACCAGCTTGCAGCCACTCTTTTCAGTGAAGAAGGCAAGGCTTGAGTTTCCTGTATTCCATCAAAGGATTGTACTTTATAACAAGGGTGTAATATTAGTCAGACACTTGAATGAAACGGTTTAGTTGACCAAATTTTGTGAACCATGTGAATAATAGATGGACCACATTTCTGACAACTATTGGAGTTATACTAATGCATCCATATAATACATTAGTGTTTAAACTACTTGCACCTTCCGTCCACGATGTTAGCAAGACCTACTAATTAAATGCTGATAATCATACATGAGTTAAAGGACAGATATCAAATATTCCAGCTTTCTAGGAATATCTAATATATATTGATTTCACACCAGCAGAAACTACAGCAACAGGTGTCCTTCTCAACTCCACGAGATCAGTGGTACAACAGATTGCTTTAGCATTTATTTGTCTTACCTAACAAGCTCGACAACAAGAATACTACTGAACCTGTTAAAATAATTTTGTACAAAAATCGTAAAGAAATAGGCCTTTTCTTTATGTGGTTTGTAAGAGTGTTTTTTTTTTTTTTTTTGTGGACTTTTCTTTTTATATTGTATACTTGTTTTTATGAAATGATATCACTAAGCCTAACATATATGTTGTGCTATCTTTTTCCATTTTCTTGAGTTGGCCCTCAAAATACCTATAAGAAGCAAATTTTATTGGCATTTGACAGATTCTCTTTTGTAATAGGAAGATGTCTGTTAAATAATACCCTTGGTAAGAGGTACTAAAACATCACCAACTTCGTGTTACATATTTTACATTAAAAGTAAGTTCCAAATATGTATAAACATAAGGGTTAATTCCCGCGAAATTTAATAGCAGTACAATCTAGATTCTAATGTATGTTAAGAATTTAACATACGTACCTTGAATAGAGGTCTATAATGAGAAAACCAATCAATGTTTTTTTTTATGAATCGAACATGGATTGAAATTCAGTGTATCATATTTGATGTTCCACTTTATGTTTTCAATTTTAATTTTGTATGCTTTAATTTAATTTTGTGATTATTAATTAGAGCTTATTCCATTTAATTAGGTTATATAATTATTTTTTATTATTTAATTTCACTTTTATTAGCTAATAATAATTTTTTTTTTAATTTAATAATAATAGGTTTATAAATTCAAAGATATGAGAACGGGGGTCTACGGCGGTGCGAAGAAGGAGCTGAGGGTGGTGGACGACGACGGAAGCTTTCAATTTGGGGGGAAAGGTTGTGATGAGGCATGGCCCTCAGTTTGTGTTTCTGTGCTCTTGATGGGTTCTTTTTTAGGCTTTCTTTTATGTTAATAAAATTTTATTTGAGCAGCTGAAAAATAATCGTTCAATTTTCCGTAAAGTTTTTTCTCTCTCAATTTTTCAGAAATCAAATCCATCATCCCTGCAAAAAAAGAAAACAACCAACCTCTCTACAAAACACTGAACAACTAGAACTTAAGTTTTCAAATCGGATTATATAAATAAACCTTCTTATTAAACAAAACAAAACAAAAATTAAAATTCATCAACCCACAAATAGGTAAATTTTGAATATCAGATAATTCAAAAATTGTGGATGGAAAAGAAGGAGAAGAAAATAAGGGATATTTGAAGTCCTAATTGAGTTATTTGGTTGTAGTTGTGAAAGTCGGACGAAAGCACCAAGAAGGTTAGAGAGACAGACTTCTGGAGGCTTGCAGCACTGTTGCTTATTTTACATGTTGTGGTTGTTCACAGAGAAGATGGTTAGGGTCGATCCTTGCGGTTGCAAGGCAAAGAAAGTGAGGAAAAATAGGGACGTATCGTACTACAACTGCTGTCGGAGAAGGCAGGGTGGGGAGGTCCGTGCAGCGGCGAGTGAGAGGTGAGAGAGATGCAAGGCTACGAGAATGGCAAAAAGTTTGCTTATACTAATATAAAGATATATATTTATGAAGTATTAGGCATAGTAATAAAATTATTTTTATTATTTTCAATTATGTAATAAATTAGTTTATAGTAATACTTCATCCGTCCTGTAAAAATAGTTATATTTTTTTTTTATGGTGTCCACAAAAAATATTCATATTTTATTTATGGACATTACCCCACAACATATTACCCTTCATATATTAACTTTTTTTTACCTATTCTACCATGTGGTGAGACCCTTATTCCACTCACAATATAATTAATTATCATTATTAGCACTATCATTAAGTTGACATCCTTTCTCTATTCATAATACACTTAATCAATTTTATTAAAATACGTGTTACTCCTTCCTAATAAGACTATTTTAACAAGAGCGAAGGCCAATTATAAAGAAGCTTAGACTCAACATCTAAGTTAGATTCAAATACTAATTTGTTTCGTCAAGTACATACACCAAAATTCTTGAAGAAATTCAGGGATATCAAATCTTGAAAAATATTTGAAGGTATAAGAACCCAGTTATGTTATTGAGAAATATCAATTATATTTGTATCCATATTGTGGAAGCACAACTTTTTACTACACAAAATGCAAAACAAATAGTTTTAATTGCAAGAATGTTATTGACACTAAGGGGGAGTGACGTTTACTTTGCATGATTGATAAAATGGATGATTGATTATTTTTATCCTTAATGGTAGGATTACTCCAATCGTACCCTTTTGATGGGATAAGAATCAAATAAAACTAGCTTAAATGATAAAAATAATCAAGGACTTGGGATATGGCCCAAAGTTTCAATCCAACAAAGTAAACAAGGGATTAGCCTTATTATTTTTATATATCAAGTCAAATCCTTCAATGTGAACGCCCCCTAACAGGTCTGAGATTGCCTTATAAGTATAAGCATCACCAATTTTCTTTATTGTCCCTTATACAATGACGATCAACAAAAGTCAAGGTCAATCGCTTTCTCATAAATTTTTATTCCAGTTAAAATTAATTTTTACACATGATCAATTGTCTGTCACTGTAGTGGGAGTATGATAAAAATTTTGATTTCTAAGGATGATAAAAATAAGGAGAAGTAGCAAAGAGCCCCCTATATATCATACCACTCCCTAAGACATTTACCTCCCTATCTTTTACTTGTGAGCGGTTAGCCCCCCAACATCTCATAAAGAGTGCAAAGTCTCCCTTGTTCTTGACAGACACTTAACACCATTAAATATATTTTTTTTCTTATTTTTTTATTTCACTATAATATTTGTTAAGCAAAATACACTCGTACAAATATTTCTACGCAAACCTCAACCCTAATTAATAATTTACAACTATCATTAAATATAAATTCGCATTTTTTGGAACAATCGGCGAATACCCAAAAGTTAAAATATATATGCTCATGCAATTGCTTCTATTTATTTCTCCAAGAAACAAGATCCATTGACCATGATATCCAAGTGGTATGATAGAGAAAAATACGTGAAAGCTTATGAGTACCCAATTTTACATATTTTAATCTTTGCGTACGTGTCAATCGTTCCCAAAAAATGCGAATTTATATTTAATGATAGTTGTTAATTATTAATTAAGGTTGAGGTTTGCGTAGAAATATTTGTAGCAATGTATTTTGTTTAACAAATATTATAGTGAAATAAGAAATAATTTTTTTTTAAATATTTAACGATGTTAAGTGTCCGTTAGGAACATGGGGATTTTTGCACTCTTTATGAGATGTTGAGGGGCTAAGATCAGTTCCCAATTAAGAGATATGGAGGTAAATGTGTTAGGGGGTTGAATAATAGGGGGCTATTTGCTACTTCTCCCTAAAAATAATAGTATTGTACCACAAATGTTGTATATGGGGAAGTTTTTCATAATGTGTAATAGTATGTGGATTTTTTACATTTACTTATGTTTTGAGCTTCTTATAAATTATAGTTTATAATATATTTATTTAGTTTAAAAAAAAACACAAGTAAATTGGTACTTTTGGTACAAATGACAATATTAGTGCCAAAATTAAGTACAAACAGAAAGCAAAAAAAAAAAACTAAGTAAATTTGTACTTTTGGCACAAATGACAGTATTAGTGTCAAAAGTACCAACATAAATTATAAAAATATCAAGTAAATTGGTACTTTTGGTACAAATGGTAATATTAGTGCCAAAAGTATCATTCGATGATTAAAGCCTAAATGGAGAATCTAAAATTCATATGGGGAAGTGTTCAAAATGGTCATATGACTGCACTCATCTATATAAGACAAAGCAATGTATCAGTACGAGTATATGATACTATTGGCACTAATATGGTCACTAGTATCATTCGTGCAGCACAAATAAGCGTGACCGACGGGTAAAAGGGTAATTTGGGCAAAACGCATAAAATATGATCAAATTTTGTGTTTTTCAAATCAGCGGCCAAAATTTGTGTTTCCTTCTTTAAAATGGTCATGCAGATGTATTTTTTCTATTAATAATGTACGACATGTTAAATAATTTATTTAACATTTTATCCGTACAAGTTTGTACAAATAAGAGATTAAATCTAAAGATTTCTTGAGCTAATTCAATTGAGAACCGACTGAAGTTGTACCTATTGTTAGCACTTTTTCTATTTTTGAAAAGCTATAATGGATGGGTTAAATTAAATACTTAATGCGACACCTAATTAATCACCCTATGATCAAACATTCACGTCTAGTCATTCATCGTTTCTAGATATGGGATGTTTTTGATAAGTGACTTAAAGAAATAAATAATATCTATAGCTTGGATGCCAGGCATGTACTACCCAGAACAATATATCTTCATGAACATATACTAATTTCTCAATAATGATACTAGCTAGGTTTCTCAACATATATTACATTTTTATAATAATATATATTAATAATTTATGACATGTTAAATAATTTAATTATTAAATTGGTGTTCGGTTATTTAGACAAAATAATAATGAGACACAATATTGGATAAATCAAGATTGAATCTTGACTAAAGAAATGTTGTTCGGTTGATTTGATAATTTTTATATAATTAAAAACATATTTGATTTATAAAATTATAAAATATTAAATTATTGCAAATTACTGACTTACCCTAAGAATACACCTTCCAAAATAAAAAGTGAAGGATAGAAAAGTAATCATTGCCTATGATAATTGTTGTCGCAGGGGGAGAGGGTGTGATTCAAAATCAAGAGATTACTCATCTATGATTGTATCTTGAATTGAGTTGCGGTAGTAATATTAAGAACCGAACAAATGGAGTTCTTCTGTTTAACCGAACGTTAAAAGAAGATTTCTTGAGCTTCAATTGAGAACCAGCTGACTTTGTACCTATTCTTAGCATTTTCCTATGTTTGGGAAGCATAATGGATGGGTTAAATTATATACTTGATGTGACACCTAACCACCCTATGATCAAACATTCACATCAATTCATTCATCGTTTCTAGTCATGGAATTTTTTTTTGATAAGTCACGACTTAAAGAAAGACAATATATCTATAGCTAGTTCATACAATGCAAGACAACAATTTTATTGACGTGCTAAAAAAAAAACACGTGATACAGTTTTCCTATTAGTAAAAAATTGCACAAAAGTGTATTTTGTTACGGGAAATATTGTAGAAACATTTTATAAATTTATCTAACACCAAAATTGAGTCAAAATTAGTGTATTCTTCAAAAATAATCCCACACGATAGTTTAATTCTTTATATATAATGAAAAACACATCGGGATGGGTAGACTGAAATAGGAAAACATTTCACATGCTTGCATTGAAAATTGGAAGGCAACATAAATACAATACATGGTGTTTGACATCGAAAATTTCTATATTTAAGGTTTGGTGTAATACTCGGGCTTTTGATGACGTGTTTAATTGCTTAAGTTTGAGTAAGTAGGGTATAAGATCCCTTGTTTGATTACTTTGTATAGAGATGAGGAGTTATATGAAGTTTTGTTGTTATATTTTAAAGATGTTGAGATGTTCTTTTGATGATGTGAGGATGATGTGTGATTTTATATCCGTAATTGAGTTTGAGTATTTGAATAATTCGAGATAATTATTTGAATGAGAACGGTGAGCTCGGAAGTGAGATCTGAGTCCGTTAAGACGTTTTGAAATTTTTGACTTTTTGACGATGAATAGTAAAATACTGCTATTTCGTCTTTTTGTCGACTTTCAAAATCTTACGTGCATGTCGTCGAGAAATATTCTTAATTTTTCGATACGAGTCCAATAATGAAAGTTTTTATTTTTGGACGACGAGTGAATAGTAAATCGGGATTTCTCGATAAACGAACCGAGCTCGTTTATCAGAATTTCGAGAACGAGCTTGCGTTTTCTATATTTATATAGAATTACGAGTGTAATGAAAGTGAGTAGGAGTTAAGAGGGTGAGTAACGAAGAATGTGGGTAATTAGTCGTTAAAACGAGACGAAACGGGATATTTAACGACTAACGGGTTAATATCTTAAATATCTAAGGCTACCCCACCAAAACCACCCCCCAAACCACCCAACACCCCTTTATCTACCTCACTCACGGCTGAATTCAGCCAACACACTCCAATCATCTTTGCTCTCTCACACACACAACACCCAAAACACCTACTTATCACGCCAAACACCATTTTTAGCTTGGACGGAGGTTTCAAGCTCCGATTTGAGCACCGAGACGAGCACCGATCATCTTTTCGATCACGTATCTAAGTAGGTAAGATCTCTACCTACGTTTTGATGGTTTTCTTTTCGATTTTCGTCGACGTCGAAAAACGTCGATTCTCGACTTTATTTTGAAACGACGTCGGATCGTCGTGAAATTTTAGTATGTTGTTCTTGGGTAGATGTTGAGCATGTTTAATGAAGGGAGTAAGAACGGAACGAACCGTAGCTATGAAACCCATGAGGGCAGCCCCGTTTTTCACATATTAGCTTGTCTTTCGATTTTGTTTGATCGTTTTGACTTGATATTTGTGCTTAGGGGTATGCTAGAATCGATATATATTAAATTCGTATTTTTCCAAGCACGAAAATTGTATAAATTTTTAGAGTATGATTATTTAAATTCGTGAAGTTTGAGACGTTGCATAATGAATATTATTGCGTATATGTGTTCTACGATATCACATGAGCATGCTAATTGATTTACAATTTATGGATGATAATTGTTGAACGAAATTAAAACTGGAATTCTGTCAAAATTTTACAGCAGTTTCAAGCTTATGTTTCGATGAGTTTTCATTGCTTGATGGCTCTGAAATTTTAGTATGTTTATCTATGATATGTGTATTTCGTCGCTGCAAAATTTCATGTCTTTTGGATGATGTTTGCTATTTTAAAGATATTTTGAAAAACCCTTGACAGAATCTGTCAACTGTTGGTAGACTTCACAAAAACGTTTATATCTATTAATCCATGAAGGATTTTGCATCACCGTTTTTTTTAAACGAAACTAGACTTCAATACTTTTCTGAAAACATAAGATTTCGATTTTTATGACCTCTGAAATAGAGCAGTTTATTATTTCAAAAATGCCCTGTTCTGCTGTCATATTTTTCCAACAGTAAAAGTGTATGAGTTTCATTGTTTATTTGGCAGATCATATGAACGTTTTCTCTTGTGAAATTTTAACCAAATCTTCAAGGATACCTTTAGTTTTGGCTGATTAAATTTGATGGAATTTTATTAAGGTTTGCCTTGGTTTCTAATGGCCTAAACAAAATTTGCAGAAACTGTCAATCTTTGACAGCCTGCACTAAAAGAGCAATATCTCCAAAAACCTTTAACCTTTTTGGTTAACTACCATTTTTAGAGTGAACTACACTTCATGAAGTTTTTGAGATCAATTGGTATGAGAGTTTATGATGATTGAGTTGGTTGTTATGAATTTTTAAAGATGACACAAAAACAGCAAAACTTTCTAGAAAACAACTTGATTATATTTGTTTTGATGGATGATACGATATGACTAAATGGTGTGAGTTGTGAGAGTTATGATTAACGCACATAAATGTTGGTATCTGACACTCGAACAATTGGTGTCGAGTATAAATGATAGTTTACTGATAAAGAGTTTTGATGATTTTGAATTGTTTGGTTTGCGTTGAAAAGATGTCAAGATGTTAAGTTTTGAGTCGAGAGACGAGTTCACGTAGTGAGATTCACGCGTTGAAATCTCGTGGCTGACATTATATATGAATAGGTCATGTCGAAATTTTTAGTGAAATTAGAATTTGAGCATAGTCGATTCTTGTTGACCCGTGACTCAAATACATGCCTAATGGAAAGTTTAACTTTCTAATTGGTTAATTAGACGAGATGAGAGCGAATAGATCTGCTAAGAAAGTGGACTTTTCGATGTGTTAAATATTTCTTTTAATTGAAGCGCTGCTAATTATAACATAAGGATGTTATAATTAATGAGTAATGACGAGAGATAATAATTGTTATATTGATTAACAATCAAGAGAGATGAACATTAGAGATACTAATGTTTCATAAAAGAAATTAGATTATTAATCGAGGTTTCTTTTATAACTTCTCACCAATTCTTCATAACGATGAAGGTCCTTTTGGGAAGTAACGACTTGAGGGAGAGAGTGACGTTACTCATTGATACAGAGACACAACGAGGTGGGCATTACTTTTACTATACGTATATAGAGATCCCCTGCGTGTCGTAGGCCTCTTATACGAATGAATGCATGAGATGATCTAACTGTTAATTTCAGTTTCATATATATCAAATGAGTTTAAATGTTACGTTCAAGCAAGTTATTTCATGACAAAATCTTTGAGTTAAAGTTATTTCAACTATTGTCTTGCCATAAAATGTTTCAATTTTAGTATGATATCTATCTGCTTTGGCTTTGCCAATGATGCAATCGAATTCGGGTCCTGAGCAGTTGATAGCTATCCTGCCAGGGCTAGTGTACACCAGTGACCGTGAGTCATCTAGCGGGTTGGCCGGTCAAGTGACCGTGAGAGGTGGCCACCTCTCCGGCACACAGTTTCAGATATGATAGATTACAAAAGAACTTAGTCTGATCAGACGAACTTTAAGAATCACAAATGAACTTAGTAAGCTTGGGCATTTTTAGCGAAAAAACTCCCTTGCTGTACTGATTATGATGGCATGACAATTTACAGTTTTGAAGCATGTATTTTTATACCTAGCCATACGTGCCCACTGAGTGCTTATGTACTCAGCCCTGCATATGTTTTCTAAATGTGCAGGTTGAGCTGATGTGATGATGGTGCTGCAATGAGCGGAGTCTCCAGGGTTGTTAATAAATAGTTAACCTGTCTAGAATATGTCTTCATACATATGTCTAGCTACTTTCCGCTGCAAGATGTTGTTGATGTTATAGTATGTTATGTCATACTTTGAGTCTTAAGAGAATGGTTTCATATGATGTATAACTTGATTAATGATATTAATTAAGTTTTATGTTGTCTTTCATAGACTGTTCAAAAGAGTATTAATGAGTAAATACGATGATTTTTCTTAAGTTAAGTAAGATTTACGGTTTCAAATGATGCCCCTTTCTTTCCCTTATTCTTTAACCCCATCCCTAGTCGTAGATCACTCGGCTTAACTATCCTTAGTTAAGGCGGGCTGTGACAGAGTGGTATCAGAGCGAAGGTTAAGCTCTGAATTAGAAGTCTTGAGTTTAGTCTAGAATGAGTCACTAGACTAATAGTTATTAACAACCGTGAGCTCAGCGCACCATCACACCAGGCTCAACGAGGTATGTAAAATTTCAAAGTTTATTTGACGTTAAATTTTGAAGAGCACGATGTTGAGGTTATATGATGAGTTATGATGTTATGCTTTGAAGATGCATAGTTTGAGTTTGAGGATGACAACATGATTAATAATGAGTTATTATGTTGTAAGAGCATATGTTGATGTTACATGATGAATCATGAGAGCGTTTGTATCGTATGATGTTATATGATTGAGGATGCATAATTATGAGTTATGATGTGATGTATTTGAGATGTTTTGTGATGAGAATTGTTTGAGCAGTTGTGATAAGTCACGATGATTTAGATGAAGGAATCTAATGTCATTGTTAAGAGAGATTTTTTTACTAAGTAGAAGGATGAAATGAGAACTTAGAGCTAAAGCTTGAGAGAATTAGCAATTGCTTTAAGTACTTGTTGGTTTGAGTTATGAGTTTGAGTTATGAGCTTGAGTATAATAGCATGATTAATGATGAGTTATTAGCATGCTGCAATGAGATATTGTACGATATGTTGAGTTGTTTGGTGACGCGAGTTTTGCTCACGCAACCTTAATGGTACTTGAGGAGGTATCATGAGCCATAGTCTTTGGAGATGGCTTTGAGAGAGAATTGTTTGAGTTGTCTTACTGAGTCGCGATGATTTAGATTAAGGGATCTAATATCATTGTTTAGAGAGGTTACCTACTATGTAAAGATGGGACGAGATGAGAATTTAGATGTTTTGAGCTTAAGTTTTAAGAAAACAGTACTACTTAGTAGGAGTTTTGCTAAGTTATGTTTTGTTTATTTCTGTTGCTGGAGCTAAGTAGAGTTAGTTCCTAGAGTCACCTTTAAGTTCTCCTTATAGGTTGGCCAGGACTGTTGGCATTGCACGAAAGTGGACTGCTGTGAGATCGAACTTAGGGAAGATCGGATACGAGGACGAGGCATACAGTATGTGGTACAGAGATACCCTAGCAGATTTTCAAACACATGTTCATAGACTATGAAAGGATGAAAGCCTTATGGTTGTTACTAGACTGGATGGCATCGTGCACCTAGTCCCCGTGCTACCAATCGAGTGGTAGGATTGAGCAAGGAAGAAAGCCACTCAATATGATGGGACATGTTGTCTTGAGCATTGGACCCACAGGAGATGAGATTTGTTACAGATACCCAGATTTTCTATGCGGATCTACTGACCGGATGCTTGTTTTCTACCAGGGTGTCACAGCCCACTATCCCAATGACGGGTTAACCGGGGTTATGACTTGGGGTGAACAATAAGAAACGGAAATTAAAGGGGATTTACTAAGTAACCAACATTAATAACAAACTAGTGGTATATATATATATAACCACTTGGGTAATTCACAAATGAGTCTGCCATAACGATTAGACCCCAACTGAAAGTTAATTAAAATGAAGTAGTAATAAGTTCAAGTAGAAATGATAAATAAGTCAGAGTGTTTGCAGCGAAAAAACGTGTGAGTTATGCATATGGAGATGCATACTCAAGGTTTCATTACATAAACATCAAAAGGGAAATCCGCTCAACACCGATCCATTCCATCGCCTGCTCAACCTGCACATTTAGAAATACATGCAGGGCTGAGTATAAAAATACTCAGTGACATAAGCCGAAAATACAACATGCATACATATATAAATTGAACTGCCAACAGTAACACACAGGGGTTTTCTTGAATGACCTGCGCTTACTAAAACATTTCATTCATTTTCATAAAGGTGGATGCGCATCCCATTTTCAGTCTATATGATCCATATCTGTCCTTTCTGTCACGCGCCGGGAAGGAGGCCTCCTTACCACGGACGCCAAGACCGGTCGCAAGCGACTCGCGATCTCCATGAGTGTACACGTTAACCCTAGCTAGCGACCTTTGTCTAGCATAGGATCCCAATTGGATTTTCTTTAAAGTTGGCGAACCAACACAGATAGGATACATATAAAAACATAAACATTTTGGCAGTCAATCATTTCATAAATATTTCATTTTCATAACATTTTCATTTTCATAAAGGGCATTAAACATATAAGCATTTCATAAGAACTGAATAAATAGTCAAAACATATCATGCATATATATTCGCATATGAGGCCTACGTCACGCAGGGGATCTCTATATACGTAATAATAAAATAATGCCCACCTCAATTGTTCTTAAAGCTGGCGTGGAGTCGTTTCTTCTTCGGCTTCACTTTCTGTCGCCCGGACCTTCATTGATGAAGAGTCGATAAGTTCGTGAAGAAATTGTCATAAGACAAAGTCTAATTCTACGTGCCTAGGGTATCTTTTAATGTTTTAGGGTTCTAGCATCCATAATTCGTTACATTAAAGACAGTCAAAAATCAATCATACCTCGTCTAATCTCATTCAAACACATAGGCAACACAAACACATAAGGCACATAAGAATCACAATCAAACATCATCAAAACATGCTCTGTTTTTACACTGACTCAACTTCAAAATTTAATCTGTTTTGACTCCGACATCTCCTGGACTCGAGACTCATACCGAAAGAAAGATCTTCGAGTCTAGTTTCATATAAAAAAAAGTAGAGTCGAAAACTCCAAGTGGTTTGAGAGATATGACGTTTTTACCACGATCTACCATGTTCGGCAGTTTTGAACAATCGAAAACTTGGATTTTTGAAAAATAGTAAACGTTGTCAAACGGGGCTCAACTTTGGTGGATATCTAGCTAACACAATAAGGTTAATACCATAAAAATTTGGAAATCTAGATCACACAGGAAGCTACTGAAATGAATGACTCTTTCCTCTGTTCTCTGAAATTCTCGGTAGTAATGTGCAGTTTAGGTTTTGCATTTTAAAGAAGTATCAAACGAAGTTGGAATGGCTTAAAATTTTACCAGGGTACTCAAGACTCATGTAGGGACTTGCTATAAAATTTTCAAAGCTATTAGACATCGAAAAACCGTCGATCACAGTAGGTCAGTAGGCCTACGAAATTCATATTTATAAGTCCTTAAAAAAATAATTTATATAAATCAAGAAATAAGAGTTTAATCCCAAAAATATTCATTAAAAGTCCATCATAATTTAAATAAAAGAACGGACCTCATTTAAAATAAATAGTCCCAAACTCGTTACGCACATATACTAAATCTTTCATGAAACATCCTTTAAAATAAACTTTGATACATAGAAAATAATTCAACAACTTGAGCTCTTAAGAGGTTGTTTTGCAACAGACATCAAATCTGCCTCGGATCTCCAAATGAGGCTCCAAAAGACATTCTGGAAACTAGACATTTCAAGGATCATTCTCCAATTTGAATCGAATGAAAAAAAATTCAAACGAGCAAGATATGCCCTCTCAAAGATGGGTATTTAACAAGCAAAAATCTGAAAATTTCAGATTTCCAGATTACAACCAAGTCAGTGGGCTTTCTTTAAAAATTCATATCTCCCTTTACAAAACTCCACTGGGAACCCCAAGGGTCAATCTGGAAACTAGGGAGAGATCATAACACTCTAAAGTTGGATTTACTCCAAGAACATTCATGGTTTAGCAGATATGACTGTCTAAAGTTCAGTGCACAAAAAGAGTTCAAGTTTGGCAGATTTAGAACATAAATCGGAAACATCACTTTAGGCTTCACCAAAAATTCTAAAACTGAACAAGTAAGTTCCCAACATGTCAGTGAATATTCAGTAGAAAGATAGGCTTGAGAATCAAAGATTTAAGTCGGCCTTTGCCACCTCAAAGTCGTAGGTTTGTAAAATCTACTGGATGGTACAAGGAATAAGAACTAGATTTCAAGAATTTATACCGGTTGTTTCCCTTACTCAAAAATGGTGAGACCAATGTCAAAAGAAATATACGGGAGTCTAGAGTGACATATTCAAGTTTCAAAGGTGTTCACCGATTGAAACTTTACTTATGGCCTCCCAAAGATTGTTTACCAAAAATGTATTCCAGATGGGCAGTGATGTTTACAAATTCATAAATAAATCATAAGAGCTCCAAACCTTCTGAAATTTTACCAAAGTATAGAAAGCATATGAAAGATGATACACAATTAATTTGGGAAGTTTTGGGAACCGTTTGGATGGTTGGAATCGCCTTGCAAAACACTGCCGAGCAGTGTGCTTATGGCAGATTCGCTGCCTTACCTCATGCACGGTTTTTCACCCAATAAACTCTACCAAAATAATCATCCAAAATCATAAAACATATCCTCACATAATATAGCACACAAATGTGTAAAAATCCATGGCCATAAAGCATTTTCAGTTGAGAAAAAGCAAAGAAAAACTCACCCTCGAAGCACAACCTTCACTCTATAGTTTTCCCACACTCTCCCTTGCTTTGCTACTTCTCTTGGGGCTTCAAAGGCTTCTATGGAGTGTGATAATGGTGGGAGAAAAGTTGTGAGAGTGGGAGAAAGAATGTAGTGGTGGGGGAAAAGGAGTAGTGTGGTGGAGAGGTAGGAGTAGTGGTAGGGAAAAAGATTAGTGGTAGGGAAAAGAAAATATTAGTGATGGTAGGGAAAAAGATTAGTGGTAGGGAAAAGAAAATACTAGTGGAGGATAATGGGGTGTTACATTAAGTAAATATAAAAATGTGGTGTAGTAATAACCCATGTGTAAGAAAAAAAATATATGTAAGACTAATCATCAATTAATAAAATGCTAGAGCATAAAACTCTTGTGATCAAAATTAGAATAAATAGCACTAACATTAGTGCACTCTCTCAATTTATAAATACATCATAGGAAAATAATTTGAGAAAAATATTGATGGAAAATTTTTATAACTCATCATTCCTAAATTTCTCGGTAAAAATAAATAAATACATATTTTTTTTTTTTCGATTTGAAAACTCAAAATAAATCTTTGAGCTCCATCATTCTCTTAATGGACTCAAAATATATTTTGAGTGCATCATCCGTTGAAATAAAAATAAAAATAAATTATCACGTATGTAATCATCAAATTCACATAAGTCCGTATTTTATTAATGGATGTTGAACCCTAATTACCATAAGACGGGGTTTAGGTTTACCCTTTACACCGAATCTAACGATTCCTCTTGATGGAGAAACCTTCAGAAAAAATTTTCTTTACATCCTCAAACTATAGGTCCTTTCGGCGCTTGTCAGCATATGACTTCTGTCTATCCTGGGCCTCCTTGATTCCTTTTTCTGATTTGACGGACGATCTCAATCATCTCGCCATTTCATCCCAACAAAGTGGTGATCTATATTTCCTCAGGTATAACGCCTCATTTGCCAATCTATCGATAGTCGATTGATAACTGGTATTATATGTCTCACAATGAGTGGCAAAAACATGTTCTCAGCTTTCACCCCGGTTTAGCTCGGTCGTCCTCAACATACCTTATTAATAATTTCTATGTCGTTTAAGCGGAACTATAATGACTAATATCTCTAGAGCATTCTTAAGGCAACTTAAACAGTTTGTAAGGAGACCAACCATTTCGAGCATGTAGGCAGTCATCCTAAAACGCCGTTATAAACTTTTATTCATTCATCGAAGGAATCTCGAGTCATGTGGGCATTGACTGCCCCCTTTCGTGACAACCTTTGCTTAAGTATGATGGATTCGAAAAAAATCCATCTCGACAACGAAATTCATTGGTTCGTTAAGGGCTCAGTTTGTCCCAAACACGACATTAAGCTTGACTTTATGAGCTCGAAGACTCAAAGTAACAATGTGATATGTTGTAAAACCTTCACTTGCTAGCACGCAAGACATATTTCAACAAATGAGGTTACATCTCGTTTCATTCCTCCTAACTAGAATTTTTCTAGATCTTAATACATCTTAGTACTTCCTGGTGACAGTATATGGGTGCCATGGCTTTATCTTATTCTTAAGTTCATTGTCATGGACATGCATATCTTCCCTTCAAAGAAGATAGTATTATCTGATTCGTCGTTGTAATTCTTGAAACTTCTTATCCTTATTATTCCTCGTAGCTTCTCCATCTTTTCGTCCTTCCTTTTTGCTTCTACCACCATTTTTCTCAAACTGGGTATTGTCGCAATAACACTCGCTATTGTATTAGGTGGTTTAATCACTTCTATCCTCATCTTGTCAAAGTTTTTAATGAGTTCATCTTCCCTCGTGAGAAAGTATCCTAACTTAGACGAGACTTTAGGACTCAATGCATCGGCTACTACATTGGCCTTGCCTGGGTGGTAGTTAATACCACAATCATAATCCTTTACTAGTTCGAGCCATATTCTTTGTCTCATGTTCAGATCCCTTTGCTTGAAGAAAATATTTCAAGCTTTTATGATCGGTGAATATCTCACACCTAACTCCGTATATGTGATGTCTCCATATTTTCAGTGCATGCACCACTGCAGCTAATTCTAAATCATGGGTTGGATAATTCAGTTCATGTGGTCTAAGTTGTCGCGATGCATATGCTATCACCTTTCCCTCTTGCATTAACACACAACCTAGTCCATTTTTCGACGCATCCGTGTAGATCACATATTCCCTGTCTGGTTCTGGAACTGCTAGCACTGGTGCAGTAGTTAACATGTCCTTGAGCTGCTGAAAACTTCTCTCGCACTCATCAGTCCAAGTATACTTGATTCCTTTCCCAAGTAACTGCGTCATTGGTCTTGCTATTTTTGAAAATCCTTCAATGAATCTTCGATAATAGCCAGCTAATCCCAAGAAACTTCTTATCTCATTTGGAGTTGTTGGTGACCTCCATCCTTGTACTGCTTCAACCTTGATACCTTCTGACCTTAAGCCAAATCTCACATTTAGTGAATTTGATATAAAGACATTCACCCCTTAGTGTTTGCAACGCGATTCTCAATGTTTCTTATATTCTTCTTAATCTTGGAGTAGATAAGGATATCGTCTTTGAATACCAAGATGGACTTATCCAAGTAAGGATAGAATGCTTTGTTCATGAGGTCCATGAACACCACTGGCGCGTTTATTAATCCGAACGGCACAACTACGAATTCGTAGTGATCATATCTTATTCGGAAAGCCGTTTTGGGTATATCTTCATGTCTAACTTTTAACTGATGATACCCAAACTTCAAATCGATCTTAAAGATTACACTCACGCCTTTGAGTTGGTCGAATAAATAATCCTCAAGGTGCCTTCCTTCTTCTTGACAAATAACACAGGCGCTTTCCATGGGATACACTAGGTTTGATAAAACCTAGGTCCAATAATTCCTGTAATTGGATCTTTAGCTCCTCCAATTCCCTTGGAGCCATCCTATAAGGTGCCTTGGATACCGGTGCTGATCCTGGTTCAAAATCGATGGTAAATTCTACTTGTCTATCGAGTGGCAGCCCTGGTAAATTTTCTGAAAAATATCTCAGAATTCCCGTACAATCTCTACGTCTTCAATTATCCCTTTGGTCTCAACTCCTCCGATCAGGTATACCAGGAAAGCTTGGCAGTCTATCTTGTTCATCATCTTCCTCGCTTGTAAGGCTGAAATAATTGGTATCCTGTTCCCCAGGTTTATCTCAAAGCATCCATCCCCGAAAAGTTAAAAGCAATCTTCCGCTCCTTTCATAAAACTGTGGCGTAGTTCTTAGCTAACCAGTCAATCCCTAGGATTACATCAATGTCCTATATTGTATAAACTGCAAGTTGTTTACTATGACCTTAAATGATCCTATGTTTACCTCTTGGTTTGAGTAAGCATGTGTTTCTATCGTCGCCCCTCCTATGGGTAAAGAATTTCTCATGTCCAGATTAGCCCTTTTCAGGTATGAGTTTTAGGGTATTTGCACATGCACTTGTAGAGAAAGAATGCGAGGCACCCGTATCGAACAGAAGTATAACAGGTTTGTTGAGTAGCGTGCCCATACTTATTAGGTTTCCTTGTTTGCTTCCTTATTTATTCTTGTGCGGGGCATAGGTTCTAACTTAAGGGGGTTGTGGTGGATAGAGTAGTTGTTGGCCTAGAATGACCCTAAATGGTTGTGCTTGACCCGGTTGATTCGATCTTCACATCCCTCCTTGTGGCCTCGCTTGGAAATCTTTAGCAAAATGGCCCTTCTGACCATATTTAAAACATGTATTACTATCATCCAAACATATATCATAATATGACTTGGAAAACTTCGGCCATGGAGGTACCCCAGGCTGGCCCTACTTATCCTTAGCAGGTCCTATGTTTGTTTGATGTCCTTGTCCTTGCCTTTGGGCACTATGTTTCCTACCAAGGCCTCTTGCCATTTCGACTATCATAGTAGTATTGCCTTCGTCCTTGATCATTTGCTTCCTGAGTTGAGTTTGGGTCGAGCAAATCTCGGGCCTACTACCTCGGCGTCCAGAGCTTGGCTGAACAATTCAGAGTTCATAAACTCAGTATAATTGTCGAGTACCTTAGGCCGGAGTGAAACTTGTCTATCATCTTTTCTTCTATGTCCACCTACTGTGGGGCCTAACGGACATGCTGCAGAAAATATGGTCATACTTGGTCATATCCCATCTTGTTTTGCTTTGGATTAAACACTTCTTTTCCTTTCCTCTTATAACGGCTATTAGAAATATAATTGTCATATACCCCCGTCTGAAAATCTTCTAAGACAAGTCTGACAGCTCTTCTTGAGTCATCGCTTTTCTTTTGGCCTTCAACCAAAATCTGCAAATTCAGTCAATTGGAATGCAACACAGAAAGTCGTTCATGTACGCAAACTCTATATTACGGTCTCAATTTGGATTCTGAATTTCTATCATAATGAGTGGTCGATAATATTCATAGGACAAAGACTAATCTCAACTAATTTAAACACAATGAGAGACAACTATACAAAGCTATAGTTTGGGTGGTATACTAGGTCAGTAGACTAATACTTCTTAGTCTTATCGATAAAGGGAATCTACTATGACAACTCACGAGTTGCAAGGCTCAAAATCAACACAACATCAAAGCAAGGTGTTGTAGAAATTGTTCAAGAGATTCAAAAGAATGACCAGAGGGTATGAAATGATTAACTACAAGGTCGAACAAAATGACCTCGAGTAAGAACCCGTCTGGCTTTTCAACCGAAAGTTGAAACATATAGGTTTTCAACCCAAAAGACGTCTACTGAGATTTGGATCATGTGGACTGGCCAGGTCCAACATCATCACTTCCCAGTCACACGGGAAACATTGTCCCGAACTTGAGAAGTCGTGGACATACTATACATAACGAAACTTGAGTTCGTAGTGGCAGCTTAAAGCTCAAACTTAAGGTTCTAGTCCTATTGAACTAGACTCTTATTCCCCAAGGTCTACATACAGACAGTCGAACCATATTTTCTTATATAACTTGTAGTCCCAAAGACATGGGCAACAGTCTAAAGGCGTGTATACTGAGCTATAACAATTCTTATGTCGTCGTCAAAAGCTATACTAAAATCCCGATATGCCCGGGTAGTCTCTGCTGGGTCAAACGCGGAGCTTTCCTAACTATCGGAATATGCCTGGACGTAACCCTCTTTAATAGATAAGGGAAAGTGTGAGTCTTCTTATACGTAAGTAGACGTAAAACTCTTAAATGTACAAGGTTATGAACATACTATGCATAACAAAACATAAGTTTCATTAAGACAACTAAACTTATTTTAAGGTCTTCTATTCTAGTGGACTCGGATCCCATTTCCCATGTATGTCACAAATATATATATAACCCGCAGACAATCAAATCACGCCCTTTTTATAATCTATCGTGTAACATAAGTCGATTCGATGTTCCATCGTGTGTAAACATTCAAACGTAGAGACTTATGCTTAAACCCTTGATGCAATGTTTGCCTTGAATTCATCTTGTATCATCATTCCGTGCTTTTCCTTCAACGCGTACATGTCTTTTCATTCCTCTTTGTAATTCAAAAGAACCATTGTTTTCTTGTGGAAGCTGAAATGCTCTAAGTTCTCTATCATTCTTCTAAATCATCACTTCAAGAATCTAGATTGTAGAGATATCCTACTAATCCAGCAGTCTATGTTCTTTTAGAATCGTGATCATGCAACTTATAGCAATCTATGTTTTCTGGGGAAAGCATGTGTCAATTCTCTATCATTCTTCTTATTATATCATCATAACTGCAATGATATGCCATGTAAGGCAAAACATTCAACATTTCATCATAGCATGCTCTTTACATAAACATCTTCATGAAACAGTTTAGAACAATAACATCTTTAAAACGTTGTAACTGCAGTTACCTTTTTCCTTGATTGAGCACGATGCAATGGAGTGTTGAGCGGTGTCGTATTAACCCACGTATGTCTAGTGAATCAAACTAGACTTGGCTTTTTAGAATAAGGTTTCTAGTGCCAGAGCAAACGAACTGCTCTGATACCACTCTGTCACAGCCCACTATCCCAATGACGGGTTAACCGGGGTTATGACTTGGGGTGAACAATAAGAAACGGAAATTAAAGGGGATTTACTAAGTAACCAACATTAATAACAAACTAGTGGTATATATATATAACCACTTGGGTAATTCACAAATGAGTCTGCCATAACGACTAGACCCCAACTGAAAGTTAATTAAAATGAAGTAGTAATAAGTTCAAGTAGAAATGATAAATAAGTCAGAGTGTTTGCAGCGAAAAAAACGTGTGAGTTATGCATATGGAGATGCATACTCAAGGTTTCATTACATAAACATCAAAAGGGAAATCCGCTCAACACCGATCCATTCCATCGCCTGCTCAACCTGCACATTTAGAAATACATGCAGGGCTGAGTATAAAAATACTCAGTGACATAAGCCGAAAATACAACATGCATACATATATAAATTGAACTGCCAACAGTAACACACAGGGGTTTTCTTGAATGACCTGCGCTTACTAAAACATTTCATTCATTTTCATAAAGGTGGATGCGCATCCCATTTTCAGTCTATATGATCCATATCTGTCCTTTCTGTCACGCGCCGGGAAGGAGGCCTCCTTACCACGGACGCCAAGACCGGTCGCAAGCGACTCGCGATCTCCATGAGTGTACACGTTAACCCTAGCTAGCGACCTTTGTCTAGCATAGGATCCCAATTGGATTTCCTTTAAAGTTGGCGAACCAACACAGATAGGATACATATAAAAACATAAACATTTTGGCAGTCAATCATTTCATAAATATTTCATTTTCATAACATTTTCATTTTCATAAAGGGCATTAAACATATAAGCATTTCATAAGAACTGAATAAATAGTCAAAACATATCATGCATATATATTCGCATATGAGGCCTACGTCACGCAGGGGATCTCTATATACGTAATAATAAAATAATGCCCACCTCAATTGTTCTTAAAGCTGGCGTGGAGTCGTTTCTTCTTCGGCTTCACTTTCTGTCGCCCGGACCTTCATTGATGAAGAGTCGATAAGTTCGTGAAGAAATTGTCATAAGACAAAGTCTAATTCTACGTGCCTAGGGTATCTTTTAATGTTTTAGGGTTCTAGCATCCATAATTCGTTACATTAAAGACAGTCAAAAATCAATCATACCTCGTCTAATCTCATTCAAACACATAGGCAACACAAACACATAAGGCACATAAGAATCACAATCAAACATCATCAAAACATGCTCTGTTTTTACACTGACTCAACTTCAAAATTTAATCTGTTCTGACTCCGACATCTCCTGGACTCGAGACTCATACCGAAAGAAAGATCTTCGAGTCTAGTTTCATATAAAAAAAAGTAGAGTCGAAAACTCCAAGTGGTTTGAGAGATATGACGTTTTTACCACGATCTACCATGTTCGGCAGTTTTGAACAATCGAAAACTTGGATTTTTGAAAAATAGTAAACGTTGTCAAACGGGGCTCAACTTTGGTGGATATCTAGCTAACACAATAAGGTTAATACCATAAAAATTTGGAAATCTAGATCACACAGGAAGCTACTGAAATGAATGACTCTTTCCTCTGTTCTCTGAAATTCTCGGTAGTAATGTGCAGTTTAGGTTTTGCATTTTAAAGAAGTATCAAACGAAGTTGGAATGGCTTAAAATTTTACCAGGGTACTCAAGACTCATGTAGGGACTTGCTATAAAATTTTCAAAGCTATTAGACATCGAAAAACCGTCGATCACAGTAGGTCAGTAGGCCTACGAAATTCATATTTATAAGTCCTTAAAAAAATAATTTATATAAATCAAGAAATAAGAGTTTAATCCCAAAAATATTCATTAAAAGTCCATCATAATTTAAATAAAAGAACGGACCTCATTTAAAATAAATAGTCCCAAACTCGT
Source organism: Salvia miltiorrhiza (assembly GCF_028751815.1). Taxonomy (NCBI): domain Eukaryota; kingdom Viridiplantae; phylum Streptophyta; class Magnoliopsida; order Lamiales; family Lamiaceae; genus Salvia; species Salvia miltiorrhiza. The sequence continues at coordinate 21,889,736 of NC_080387.1, forward strand.
TACGCACATATACTAAATCTTTCATGAAACATCCTTTAAAATAAACTTTGATACATAGAAAATAATTCAACAACTTGAGCTCTTAAGAGGTTGTTTTGCAACAGACATCAAATCTGCCTCGGATCTCCAAATGAGGCTCCAAAAGACATTCTGGAAACTAGACATTTCAAGGATCATTCTCCAATTTGAATCGAATGAAAAAAAATTCAAACGAGCAAGATATGCCCTCTCAAAGATGGGTATTTAACAAGCAAAAATCTGAAAATTTCAGATTTCCAGATTACAACCAAGTCAGTGGGCTTTCTTTAAAAATTCATATCTCCCTTTACAAAACTCCACTGGGAACCCCAAGGGTCAATCTGGAAACTAGGGAGAGATCATAACACTCTAAAGTTGGATTTACTCCAAGAACATTCATGGTTTAGAAGATATGACTGTCTAAAGTTCAGTGCACAAAAAGAGTTCAAGTTTGGCAGATTTAGAACATAAATCGGAAAAATCACTTTAGGCTTCACCAAAAATTCTAAAACTGAACAAGTAAGTTCCCAACATGTCAGTGAATATTCAGTAGAAAGATAGGCTTGAGAATCAAAGATTTAAGTCGGCCTTTGCCACCTCAAAGTCGTAGGTTTGTAAAATCTACTGGATGGTACAAGGAATAAGAACTAGATTTCAAGAATTTATACCGGTTGTTTCCCTTACTCAAAAATGGTGAGACCAATGTCAAAAGAAAGATACGGGAGTCTAGAGTGACATATTCAAGTTTCAAAGGTTTTCACCGATTGAAACTTTACTTATGGCCTCCCAAAGATTGTTTACCAAAAATGTATTCCAGATGGGCAGTGATGTTTACAAATTCATAAATAAATCATAAGAGCTCCAAACCTTCTGAAATTTTACCAAAGTATAGAAAGCATATGAAATATGATACACAATTAATTTGGGAAGTTTTGGGAACCGTTTGGATGGTTGGAATCGCCTTGCAAAACACTGCTGAGCAGTGTGCTTATGGCAGATTCGCTGCCTTACCTCATGCACGGTTTTTCACCCAATAAACTCTACCAAAATAATCATCCAAAATCATAAAACATATCCTCACATAATATAGCACACAAATGTGTAAAAATCCATGGCCATAAAGCATTTTCAGTTGAGAAAAAGCAAAGAAAAACTCACCCTCGAAGCACAACCTTCACTCTATAGTTTTCCCACACTCTCCCTTGCTTTGCTACTTCTCTTGGGGCTTCAAAGGCTTCTATGGAGTGTGATAATGGTGGGAGAAAAGTTGTGAGAGTGGGAGAAAGAATGTAGTGGTGGGGGAAAAGGAGTAGTGTGGTGGAGAGGTAGGAGTAGTGGTAGGGAAAAAGATTAGTGGTAGGGAAAAGAAAATATTAGTGATGGTAGGGAAAAAGATTAGTGGTAGGGAAAAGAAAATACTAGTGGAGGATAATGGGGTGTTACATTAAGTAAATATAAAAATGTGGTGTAGTAATAACCCATGTGTAAGAAAAAAAATATATGTAAGACTAATCATCAATTAATAAAATGCTAGAGCATAAAACTCTTGTGATCAAAATTAGAATAAATAGCACTAACATTAGTGCACTCTCTCAATTTATAAATACATCATAGGAAAATAATTTGAGAAAAATATTGATGGAAAATTTTTATAACTCATCATTCCTAAATTTCTCGGTAAAAATAAATAAATACATATTTTTTTTTTTCGATTTGAAAACTCAAAATAAATCTTTGAGCTCCATCATTCTCTTAATGGACTCAAAATATATTTTGAGTGCATCATCCGTTGAAATAAAAATAAAAATAAATTATCACGTATGTAATCATCAAATTCACATAAGTCCGTATTTTATTAATGGATGTTGAACCCTAATTACCATAAGAAATCCTTAAATCAATAATTAAAAGTCTATAATCCTTAATAAAAAGTCGGGGCATTACACAGGGACTCTAGAAGAGTGTAGTAGATATCGAGTCGATCATTGAGTATCAGTTACCAAAGATGATAAAATGATAAACGATAATGAGGATGAGAAGTAGCCGAGGAGGGCTAGAGTTGATGAGGATGAGAAGAGAAGTCGATGTAGGCTAGAGCTAAGGATGATCTTGAGAGTATGCGCGGTACACCCTCGTTTTTGATTAGTTGCAATTACATTGCGATGTATATAACTTACTTAGGAGATACTGGTACTTGAGATTTTGACATGATGATAGATAAGCATGCGAATTTAGTACCCTACTGATGTTAAATAGATGGATGTTCCTAGTGTGCTAAAGTAGCAACTAGATGAGTTAACTGGTAGCAATTACCGTAGGAGGTCCAGACCGAGACATAGTACTATTAATGGTGTCGATTTAGAAGGGACATTACGATAGATACTATGGTTTTTGTAGGGTTTAAATAACCCCTTTATGTAAGCCCTCTAAAAAGAGGCATTCTACTGATGGATATATTTTGTGGACTCGAGTGGTCTTTTTGTTAGCATTTCGTGAGTGCTTATTGCCTTACAGATGAATGTTAAGGTGACCGTGAGGGTTTCCTTAAAGTTGAGTTAGTAAATTGAACTTGAGTTTTGAGGATGCTTAGAGCGTTGGTCGAGTTGAGTTTTCCTTTTGTGATTTCAAAAATGCCTCAAAGATGTCATCAAGAGTGTGATGTGAAGGATAGGCGGGATAATACTCCGCCACCACCACCGCAACATGAGAGGAGAGTAAAAAAAATATTGAACTTTCGAAACAAGAGTCTAGAACATAGGACCCTGAGTTTAAGCTTTTAGCTTGCTGGTGTGAACTTAAGTTTTGTTATGTATAGTATGTTGAGGGTTTAGAAGACACAGAATTTCCAAGTTCGGGATAGTATATCCCGTGTGACTGGGGAGTGATTATGTTGGACCTGGCCAGTCCGCATGATCCAAATCTCAGTAGACGTGTTTTGGGTTTATAAACCCACGTGTTTCAACTTTCTGTTGAAAAGCCAGATGGGTTCTTACTCTAGGTCATTTTTGTTCGACCTGGTAGTTACTTCATTCCACCCTCTGGTCATTCATTTGAGTCTCTTGAATAATTTGTTTTGATGTCATTCTAGGGTTGAACCCTTACAACTTTTGAGTTATCCTAGTAGATTCTTTTGATGTATAAGACCAGTGAGAGGCACGTCAGAGGACTTTAACACCCGAGCAACTGGTAAACTACACCTGAGAACAATTGAAGACTACTCTTGAGAAGTATGTACCGAGGAGTACAGTAAGCAGCGAGAGGCTGATTATCGAAGTTTGATGCAAGGAAAGAAATCGGTTGTAGAGTATAATCGAGAATTCTGTGAGCTAACACGTTCGCTCATCAGAAGATGGATAATGATGAAGAGATGTCTGAGTTTTAAGTGCTGGTTTAAGGCAGGACTTTAAGGTAGTATGGGCAAGTTATTGGATGCACCAGTTAGAATCCTGTTTAATACAGGAGCTTCGCATTCTTTAATTGGTTGAAGCATGTTACCTTCAAACTCGAACCAAAACAAGCTAGTCCCGAGTTGAGAGTAATCACTCCTGTAGGAAGAGCTACTATAGTTTCTCACATGATTTCTAACTTAGAGCTGGAGTTAGGATCACTAAAGATGAAAGCAAGAACCTTGCACTTAATGCATATGTGGAACGTAGACATTATTCTAAGGATGGAATGGTTAGCAGAGAACTTTGGCCCGATTGATTGTAAGAAGAGACAGATAGCTTTCCAACCACCTGGGAAGGAACAGACATGTTTTCACGGCATTGATAGAAAGAAGAGAGTTCCAATCATTTCGGCACTTCAGGCGTCGAAATTGGTAAAGAAGAAAGGAGCACAAGCTTACCTAGTTTACTTGAATGATGAAGGAGAATCAAGTAAAAACTTTGAGGATGTAGTAGTGGTAAGGGAATATAGAGATGTATTTCCCGAGGTCTTACCAGGATTGCCACCAACAAGATAGTTGGAGTTCACTATCGACCTAGAACCTGGATCAGCACTAGTGTCGAAGGCACCCTATAGAATGACGCCTAAGGAGCTACGAGAGCTGAAGATTCAGCTACAAGAATTGCTCGAGTTAGGTTTTATTAGACCTAGTGTATCTCCGTGGGGAGCACCAGTCCTTTTTGTCAAAAAGAAGGATGACACGTTGAGAAGGTACAAAGATTATCGAGAGCTGAATAAATTGACACTCAAGAACAAATATCCTTTGCCGAGGATAGATGACTTGTTTGATCAATTACGAGGAGCGAGTTTTTCTTGAAAGTTGACTTGAGATCATAATACCACTAGTTCAAATTTTGACAGGAGGATACACCTAAGACAGCTTTTCAAATGAGGTATGAGCACTATGAGTTCATAGTTATGCCATTCGGTTTGACGAAGGCACCAGTAGTTTTCATGGATCACATGAATCGAGTGTTCCATCAATAACTGGATAAATTTATCCTAGTTTTCATAGATGATATTCTCATCTATTCGAAGAATGAGCAGGAGCGCCAAAACATTTGAGAACGATGTTGGAAACGCTAAGAGTTGAGAAGCTTTTTGCCAAATTCACCAAGTGCGAGTTTTGGTTGAACGAAGTAACTTTTCTAGGACATATTGTATCATCCGAAAGAATTAAAGTTGACCCCGTCAAGGTACAAGTTGTACATGAGTGGAGATCACCAACTACGCCTAACAAGATTCTCAACTTTTTAGGCTTAGCAGGATACTATCAGAGGTTTATTGAAGGATTTTCCACGATAGCAAAACCGATGACACAATTACTTAGAAAATAAGCTAAATACAATTGGAAAGAGGAGTGTGAAAAGAGTTTTTAAGAGCTTAAAGGAAATTGACTACAGCACCAGTGCTGATAGTCCTAGAAATGGATAAAGAGTATACCATCTACGCAGATGCGTTAGAGAGTGGGCTAGGATGTGTTTTGATGCAAGAAGAAAGAGTTATAGTCTATGCATCACGACAACTTAGACCCCACGAGATAAATTATCCAACGCATGATTTAGAGCTTGCAGCCGTTGTGCATGCCCTGAAAATTTGGAGACATCATCTCTACGGAGTTAGATGTGAGATTTTCACGAACCACAAAACTTTGAAATACTTTTTCGAGCATAAGGATATTAACACGAGGCAAAGGTGATGGCTCGAATTAGTAAAGGATGTTAACTGCGACATTAATTATCACCCTGGCAAGGCCAATGTAGTAGCCGATGCATTGAGCCGAAAGGTCTCGTCAAAGTTAGGATGTCTTCTCACGAGAGAAGATGAGCTTATAAAGGACTTTGACAAGATAAAGATAGAGATGATAAAACCACCAGGGACGATAGCGAGTATTGTTGCGACGATGCCTAGTTTGAGGAAAATGGTGATTGAAGCACAATGAAAGATGAGACAATGAACAAGTTACGAGAAAGGATAAGAGCAGGAGATCTCAAGAGTTACCAAAAAAGCATCATACAATGCTATCTTATTTGAGGGGAGAATATGCATTCCCCGCGATGATGAACTTAAGAATACGATCATGAGTGAGACTCATGACACGCCTTACACCGCCCACCCAGGAGGCACAAAGATGTATCAGGTTGTAAAAAAAATAGATTTTTGTGGGACGGAATGAAATGAGGCATAGCTTCGTTTGTAGAGCGATGCTTAGCTTGTCAGCAAGTGAAAGCATTACACCAACGACCATATGGGAAGTTAAAACCGTTGGAGATTCCCGAGTGGAAATGGGATCACATAGCGATGGATTTTGTGACAGCTTTACCGAAAAGTCAAAGAGGAAATACAACAATTTGGGTGATTGTAGATCGACTAACAAAATCTGCACATTTCATACTGATCCTAATCGCGTATGGACCAGATAAGTTAGCACAATTGTATGTTCGTGACATTATAAGATTGCATTGAGTACCAGTGTAGATTACCTAAAAAAAAAAATTTACATCACGTATTTGGATGAGTTACAGAAAGAGTTGGGTACAAGGATGAATTTTAGCATAGCAGACGATAGAAGATATGATAAGAACTACTATCCTTGATAGAGGAGTAAATCGGGAGAATGTGTTGCCACTAATTGAGTTTGCATATAAGACGTGAGATAAAGTTTCGAGATAGGAGACAAAGTTTTCTTGAAGGTTTCACCCTCAAAGGGGATGAATAGATTTGGAGTTAAAGGACAGCTTAGACCCAGAGTTATAAGTCCTTACGAGATATTGCAAAAGATAGGTCCAATAGCGTATAGGTTGGCTTTGTCACCTAACTTTGGAAATGTGCATAACGTGTTTCACGTGTCACAATTGAGAGGATATATATTTTCGACCCAAACCATGTGGTTTACTAAGAAGAAATGATCTTAGAACCAGACTTGAGTTATGAAGAGAGACCTCAGATGATGTTAGATCATAAAATTCGGCAATTGAGTAATAAGTCGATTGCATTGGATAAGGTCCAATGGAGATATGATAGTTAAGAAAGAAGTGGAAAGAGAGCTTGAGGATAAGATGTGAGAAAAGTACCCGAAACATTTACAAGAGGTACAAATTTCGGGACGAAATTTATTTTAAGGGGGAGGGTATGTAATACCCGGGCTTTTGATGACGTGTTTAATTGCTTAAGTTTGAGTAAGTAGGGTATAAGATCCCTTGTTTGATTACTTTGTATAGAGATGAGGAGTTATATGAAGTTTTGTTGTTATATTTTAAAGATGTTGAGATGTTCTTTTGATGATGTGAGGATGATGTGTGATTTTATATCCGTAATTGAGTTTGAGTATTTGAATAATTCGAGATAATTATTTGAATGAGAACGGTGAGCTCGGAAGTGAGATCTGAGTCCGTTAAGACGTTTTGAAATTTTTGACTTTTTGACGATGAATAGTAAAATACTGCTATTTCGTCTTTTTGTCGACTTTCAAAATCTTACGTGCACGTCGTCGAGAAATATTCTTAATTTTTCGATACGAGTCCAATAATGAAAGTTTTTATTTTTGGACGACAAGTGAATAGTAAATCGGGATTTCTCGATAAACGAACCAAGCTCGTTTATCAGAATTTCGAGAACGAGCTTGCGTTTTCTATATTTATATAGAATTACGAGTGTAATGAAAGTGAGTAGGAGTTAAGAGGGTGAGTAACGAAGAATGTGGGTAATTAGTCGTTAAAACGAGACGAAACGGGATATTTAACGACTAACGGGTTAATATCTTAAATATCTAAGGCTACCCCACCAAAACCACCCCCCAAACCACCCAACACCCCTTTATCTACCTCACTCACGGCTGAATTCAGCCAACACACTCCAATCATCTTTGCTCTCTCACACACACAACACCCAAAACACCTACTTATCACGCCAAACACCATTTTTAGCTTGGACGGAGGTTTCAAGCTCCGATTTGAGCACCGAGACGAGCACCGATCATCTTTTCGATCACGTATCTAAGTAGGTAAGATCTCTACCTACGTTTTGATGGTTTTCTTTTCGATTTTCGTCGACGTCGAAAAACGTCGATTCTCGACTTTATTTTGAAACGACGTCGGATCGTCGTGAAATTTTAGTATGTTGTTCTTGGGTAGATGTTGAGCATGTTTAATGAAGGGAGTAAGAACGGAACGAACCGTAGCTATGAAACCCATGAGGGCAGCCCCGTTTTTCACATATTAGATTGTCTTTCGATTTTGTTTGATCGTTTTGACTTGATATTTGTGCTTAGGGGTATGCTAGAATCGATATATATTAAATTCGTATTTTTCCAAGCACGAAAATTGTATAAATTTTTAGAGTATGATTATTTAAATTCGTGAAGTTTGAGACGTTGCATAATGAATATTATTGCGTATATGTGTTCTACGATATCACATGAGCATGCTAATTGATTTACAATTTATGGATGATAATTGTTGAACGAAATTAAAACTGGAATTCTGTCAAAATTTTACAGCAGTTTCAAGCTTATGTTTCGATGAGTTTTCATTGCTTGATGGCTCTGAAATTTTAGTATGTTTATCTATGATATGTGTATTTCGTCGCTGCAAAATTTCATGTCTTTTGGATGATGTTTGCTATTTTAAAGATATTTTGAAAAACCCTTGACAGAATCTGTCAACTGTTGGTAGACTTCACAAAAACGTTTATATCTATTAATCCATGAAGGATTTTGCATCACCGTTTTTTTTAAACGAAACTAGACTTCAATACTTTTCTGAAAACATAAGATTTCGATTTTTATGACCTCTGAAATAGAGCAGTTTATTATTTCAAAAATGCCCTGTTCTGCTGTCATATTTTTCCAACAGTAAAAGTGTATGAGTTTCATTGTTTATTTGGCAGATCATATGAATGTTTTCTCTTGTGAAATTTTAACCAAATCTTCAAGGATACCTTTAGTTTTGGCTGATTAAATTTGATGGAATTTTATTAAGGTTTGCCTTGGTTTCTAATGGCCTAAACAAAATTTGCAGAAACTGTCAATCTTTGACAGCCTGCACTAAAAGAGCAATATCTCCAAAAACCTTTAACCTTTTTGGTTAACTACCATTTTTAGAGTGAACTACACTTCATGAAGTTTTTGAGATCAATTGGTATGAGAGTTTATGATGATTGAGTTGGTTGTTATGAATTTTTAAAGATGACACAAAAACAGCAAAACTTTCTAGAAAACAACTTGATTATATTTGTTTTGATGGATGATACGATATGACTAAATGGTGTGAGTTGTGAGAGTTATGATTAACGCACATAAATGTTGGTATCTGACACTCGAACAATTGGTGTCGAGTATAAATGATAGTTTACTGATAAAGAGTTTTGATGATTTTGAATTGTTTGGTTTGCGTTGAAAAGATGTCAAGATGTTAAGTTTTGAGTCGAGAGACGAGTTCACGTAGTGAGATTCACGCGTTGAAATCTCGTGGCTGACATTATATATGAATAGGTCATGTCGAAATTTTTAGTGAAATTAGAATTTGAGCATAGTCGATTCTTGTTGACCCGTGACTCAAATACATGCCTAATGGAAAGTTTAACTTTCTAATTGGTTAATTAGACGAGATGAGAGCGAATAGATCTGCTAAGAAAGTGGACTTTTCGATGTGTTAAATATTTCTTTTAATTGAAGCGCTGCTAATTATAACATAAGGATGTTATAATTAATGAGTAATGACGAGAGATAATAATTGTTATATTGATTAACAATCAAGAGAGATGAACATTAGAGATACTAATGTTTCATAAAAGAAATTAGATTATTAATCGAGGTTTCTTTTATAACTTCTCACCAATTCTTCATAACGATGAAGGTCCTTTTGGGAAGTAACGACTTGAGGGAGAGAGTGACGTTACTCATTGATACAGAGACACAACGAGGTGGGCATTACTTTTACTATACGTATATAGAGATCCCCTGCGTGTCGTAGGCCTCTTATACGAATGAATGCATGAGATGATCTAACTGTTAATTTCAGTTTCATATATATCAAATGAGTTTAAATGTTACGTTCAAGCAAGTTATTTCATGACAAAATCTTTGAGTTAAAGTTATTTCAACTATTGTCTTGCCATAAAATGTTTCAATTTTAGTATGATATCTATCTGCTTTGGCTTTGCCAATGATGCAATCGAATTCGGGTCCTGAGCAGTTGATAGCTATCCTGCCAGGGCTAGTGTACACCAGTGACCGTGAGTCATCTAGCGGGTTGGCCGGTCAAGTGACCGTGAGAGGTGGCCACCTCTCCGGCACACAGTTTCAGATATGATAGATTACAAAAGAACTTAGTCTGATCAGACGAACTTTAAGAATCACAAATGAACTTAGTAAGCTTGGGCATTTTTAGCGAAAAAACTCCCTTGCTGTACTGATTATGATGGCATGACAATTTACAGTTTTGAAGCATGTATTTTTATACCTAGCCATACGTGCCCACTGAGTGCTTATGTACTCAGCCCTGCATATGTTTTCTAAATGTGCAGGTTGAGCTGATGTGATGATGGTGCTGCAATGAGCGGAGTCTCCAGGGTTGTTAATAAATAGTTAACCTGTCTAGAATATGTCTTCATACATATGTCTAGCTACTTTCCGCTGCAAGATGTTGTTGATGTTATAGTATGTTATGTCATACTTTGAGTCTTAAGAGAATGGTTTCATATGATGTATAACTTGATTAATGATATTAATTAAGTTTTATGTTGTCTTTCATAGACTGTTCAAAAGAGTATTAATGAGTAAATACGATGATTTTTCTTAAGTTAAGTAAGATTTACGGTTTCAAATGATGCCCCTTTCTTTCCCTTATTCTTTAACCCCATCCCTAGTCGTAGATCACTCGGCTTAACTAGGGGTGTCGATCGGTTCGGGTTCGGTTACCCGTACCCGAATTTTCGGTTACCCGAACCCGAAATTGCCAAATTTCAATAACCGTTCCCGAACCGTTTTAGGTGTTCGGTTACCCAATAACCGTTTCGGTTAACCGATTGGGTTATTTGGGTATCCGAAATACCCATTTAAAAAATAAAATTCAAATAATTTGCTAGTTAGAGGATTTGAACTCTGGTCTCCAAAAAACACACAGAGCAACTTATCCACTAAATTAAAGCTCATTCTTGTACTTTGAATATATCATAATTTTATTTTAGCTAAGAATCGATTTAAAAAAAATAAAAATAAAAAAATAACGACAACAATGCATAATAACTCATAATGACTGAGATTGGGGTTCTTCTTCTTGTCCATTTGGATTTGCATTTGAAGGGACATTTGAAACTTGTTGAGTATGAGCTTGTGAAGCTTCCATTTGATCTACAAAAGTTAAGATACAATTCCAGCTCATAACAAATCCAAAGCAATTCCAAGCAGTTAAGTGATTGGTATAAACTGGTGCAACATAATGCAATTATTTGATGTTCAAAATTTCAGATAATTAAAGGTTGCAAGAAAGTTGAAGTATGATAACTAAAAGAGCTACATCTACAATTCTACATTAATTCTGGGAAGACTAATTAACTATTTTAATATGCCGCAAGTATTACATATATGAAGTGAATTTTGGGTGGATCTTGTAGAACCCAGCAAAGTAATCTAGTAGGATCGAAAGAGCTTTGCTCAAGTGAAAGAATATATCTCAGCAGATTTGCACCAGAAAAAGTAAAATCCGACTGAAACTAGATATCAAACAAGTGGAAGATACTTGACATCACCTTACATTTGAAAATGCTTACTCCTAGCAATTCAAAGCAAAGCTATATATCAGCACACAACACACAATGCATACGAAAGCTACAAATTGGTGCAACATAACTACATTCTTTGATGTATTCAGATAATTATGAAGCAGCATTCGACCACAATTCATAGTTCACAACATAACTACATATCTACATACAAAGGGAAGCATTAAACTGGGCGTTAATTGAGCGTTAATTAGCTGATACAGGAAGAGGACTTACCAGGCGACGAACGGACATCGAAGTGGCGCGGCGGCGTGGCGGAGCTGCGTCGCGGAGCGGCGTGGATTGATTTAGAATTCGAAGAGCAGGGCGGCTCAGAATTCGAAGGGCGGAGCGGCATGGACTGATTCGGACGGAGGGTGGCTCACAGAGGCGACGGACGGCGTTGGACGGTCGGAGAGGGGAGGGAGACGGGATTGGGGAAGAGGAAGAGGGATCTGTGAACTGACGGGAGTTGGACTTGAGGACTAGGGTTCCTCCAAATTTTTTAATTTCTAATTTTCTACCAATTAATAATTAAAATATATACTATATATATATATATATATATATATATATTAAATAATTAATTAAAAAAAATTCGGTTATTCGGTTAACCCGAATCGGTTATCGGGTTAACCGATAACCGAAAATTTTGTAAAATCAATAACCGAAACCGATCCATTACCCGAAAATTTCGGTTATTGGATACCCGAACCCGTGAATTTCGGTTCGGTTAATTGGATACCCAAAACCCGATAACCATTTAGACAGCCCTAGGCTTAACTATCCTTAGTTAAGGCGGGCTGTGACATTTGGAGACTGAGTTTTTTTTTAATTAAATGCTAAAGTTGTATCTATTCTTAGCATTTTTCTATTTTTGGAAAGCTATAATGTAAATGTAAACAAACACAGACTTCACACCTGTAGAGGCCAGCACAGCAATGAGAGCTCACAGCAAAATTAAATTGGGAAGGGGAAGGACGAGTGTAATACCCGTTTCCTCGACCTAAGTTTAGAATAATTTTGAACTTAGATTTAAGATGATTCATGCCGGATAAAGAAAATGAATTTATTTTAATTGCAACAAAAATGATTTACAAAAGCTTTTGTAAATTTAGTTATTAAATTTATATGCATTTCATATTTATTTAATTTAACATTCAAGCATTTTCACGAGCTTTTAATTAGCCAACCCTGAAGAATTTCTACAGTTTCGATAATTTTATCCTGAGAGATTTTATATGTCAAATCCTCACTCAACTCACTTACACTCATCTCTCCCATCAGCCATGCTTTAAGCCATGCTTTATCTGCCAACTTTAAGCCATGCTATTAGCTCCAACTTTAAGCCATGCTTTATCTGCCAACTCAAGACTATAGTGCAGCCCAATTTTCATGCTTCCACCTTCACACAAATACTTCTCAATTCACGAAGTTCTCTCTTCCAAAAGAAAGGGGAACGAACTAAAGTTACAGAGCCTTAACAGCTGCACATATCCAGACCACACACCCCAAATTCAGTGAGCTCCTCCTCAACACAATCAGCACAAGGTTTCATTTTCTTCCAACTATAATACTTTGCTTTTACAGTATTGAATGAGGCACCTCCATTTACTTTCACAAACACACAAACCTCAGCTGCCCAACCAAGATTCACGAGCATATATACATTCACAAACAAGCTTTTAATACGAATGTAGAGATGTATAAATGATCTGTATATATATATATGTACATACATCAGAGCATGATTTATAAAAGAAGAAAAATGGAGTCTTGAACTTTGTCGTGCTTGTTGAGTCGGGTCGCTGCCCCTGTCTGGGTACAAGGGTCGAGACCTTTGCAGTTTTGTGTTTCTGCCGGGTTGAGTCAGTGGAGGGAAGGAGAGAGTCGACGGCGGCAGCCATGGCTGCTGTCACCGGAAGTTTCAGAGAGGGAGTGGAGGCTGACTGAGGAGGATGAGGGAGAATCGAGGGAGGCGGCGGTGGCTCATCGCTGCTGTCCGTCCGTCCGTCCGGTGGTGGTGGTGGTGGTTCGCCACTGTCACAGAGAGAGAGAGAGAGAGATGGGTTGGGGCAGTGGTTGAGTTTTCACGGAGGGAGGCCAGGGCGCGGCGGCCCTGCCGCTGTCGTCCAGCCACGGACGGAGGGTGAGCAGAGTAGAGAGGGAGGGAGCGGCGATCTCGCCGTTTCCAAGGGGGAAGACGACTCGGAAGGAGTGAGGTGTGGGTTTCGATTTTGAGAGAGAGAGCCGAGGGAGAATCGGCGGCAGCCTATCTGCTGCTGTCGGCCGGAGATCTGAGGGAGAGACGGCGATGGCTGTCGTTGCAGTCGCCGAAAAAGGGAGAAGGGAGAGGGGAGCTGGAACCTGTCGCCGCTTGCTCCGGCGAGCTCCGGCGGCGGTGAAATTTCGAGAGGAGGGAGAGAGAGGATCAGTCGAGGATTGAGAGAGAGGGCCGAGCAGTCGAGTGTGTGTGTGAGTCGTGACTGATGTGTGTGCGTGAGTCGTGACTGATGAGGGAAGGGGGGAAGAAGGGTTTGGGTGTTGGGCTTGGGTGTAGGGCTTGAGGGTTGGGCTGTTGGGCTTTTGTGCTGGGCCGAGTTTTGTTTGTGTTTCAGTTGGGCCAATGTTATTATTTAATTCCTTGGGCCCTTAATTTATTCATTTGGGCTGTGCAGCTTCTTCTTCTAAATGGACTGCACTATTTTAATTAATTAGACTTATTAAGTTTGATTAATTATTTTAATTTGTATAATAATATTAAATTATTATTATGTGCATATTTTAAGTAATTACTTATTATATGCTAAGCATGACATGAAATTGCATTACATTTTTGCAATAAAAGTATTTATGATTTAATTCGTTTTAATTATAATTCCAATTATTAAAGAAAGACGAGTAAGAATATTGTTGGTGTTCTTAACTCAAGAGAATTGTTTTCAATTATTTATTCTTTTCTTTGGTACATATTATTCTCTCTCTCTCTTTGTGTTTTTCATGATCATATATATAAACTGACATCTATTTTAATTTTTGTTGGTCAGTTTTTGAAGTTTATGCGGTGCCCTATGATTACTCATACACACTTGGGGTAATTAGCTAACTTGATGCATTTTGTTACTACCAATCTGTTCCTTTACATGCATGATCTTCTTCCATTACTCGCAATCGCAATTAAAATAATGAATGAAATATTGTCAGTGTGTGGTGAAGCCCAAGCCGCCGCAATACTATGGAGGAATCGCCGTGAATTCGGAATTCAACGACGAACTGACAGGATGGGCGGCAGTTGGAAATGCTACAATAGCTACTGCCAAGTCGGCGTGCGGCAATAGCTACGCCGTCGTTTCCAACATTCACACGCCACGCTCCGACGGCCTTTCTCAGGCTTTCAACGTTGACAGAGACATACTGTACACCGTTTCAGGTAGTTCATTAATTAATTACTTTTTGTTGCTACCACTAAGTTATTAATTGAAAAAGAATACTAATTAACATTAATTTGCAGCATGGTTCCAAGTTAGCGTGGGAGAAGTTGCGGTGCAAGTTAAGATAGTAACGAGCACCGGCAACCAAACCGCTAACTGGATTGTGGTAAAAGCCGGTTGCTGGACCATGCTGAAAGGTGGCTTCCATGTCAACGTTACTGAAGCAGCCGAGCTCCATTTTGAGGTCTCTCTCTCTCAATCTCTCTCTATATATATATCTCTCTCTCTCTTTCAATTATCTCTAATTAACATTAATTTATTTTGGTTGTGTGTCAAGACCAACTCCAGAGGATCTGATATGTGGGTTGGTAGCGTCTCGGTGCAGCCGTTCACTCAAGAAGAGTGAACTTGCCACCAGGCTCAAAGCCTTGAAAATGTACAATTCATAATTAATTAATGTGGAATCTGTGTTTAATTATATGTGAGATGATATGGTATATATGATGATATGCAGGTGCGCAAGGGGAAAGTGAGATTTGAAATTGTTGATCCATTGGAAAATCCAGTGGCTGACGCGGCTGTGCTGATCAAACAACACGAGCCGCATTGGATCAAACACAGCCGTGTTTGATCAAAGGGGAAATGCGGCTCGTGTTGTTTGATCAGCACAGCCGCGTCAGCCACTGGATTTTCCAATGGATCAACAATTTCAAATCTCACTTTCCCCTTGCGCACCTGCATATCATCATATATACCATATCATCTCACATATAATTAAACACAGATTCCACATTAATTAATTATGAATTGTACATTTTCAAGGCTTTGAGCCTGGTGGCAAGTTCACTCTTCTTGAGTGAACGGCTGCACCGAGACGCTACCAACCCACATATCAGATCCTCTGGAGTTGGTCTTGACACACAACCAAAATAAATTAATGTTAATTAGAGATAATTGAAAGAGAGAGAGAGATATATATATAGAGAGAGATTGAGAGAGAGAGACCTCAAAATGGAGCTCGGCTGCTTCAGTAACGTTGACATGGAAGCCACCTTTCAGCATGGTCCAGCAACCGGCTTTTACCACAATCCAGTTAGCGGTTTGGTTGCCGGTGCTCGTTACTATCTTAACTTGCACCAGAACTTCTCCCACGCTAACTTGGAACCATGCTGCAAAGTAATGTTAATCAATATTCTTTTTCAATTAATAACTTAGTGGTAGCAACAAAAAGTAATTAATTAATGAACTATCTGAAACGGTGTACAGTATGTCTCTGTCAACGTTGAAAGCCTGAGAAAGGCCGTCGGAGCGTGGCGTGTGAATGTTGGAAACGACGGCGTAGCTATTGCCGCACGCTGACTTGGCAGTAGCTATTGTAGCATTTCCAACTGCCGATCCTGGACAACCAAGAATACCAGAGATGGTTCTTGGAGAAAGGGTTCAAATATTCCGCTTTTGAAAACGAGCTCAAATGGTAATTTGTTACTCACTGTTGTTTTCTTATTAGTTCCATCTCACACTAACACATTGATTTAATTTACTCTCATTTTAAGTGATCAACACAATGTTGTTTTCTTTTTGTTACCTCAAACTTTCAGGCAGTTCACCGAAATCACCCCGGGGGTGGTGAACTACACGGTCCCGGATGCGATGCTGAAGTTTGCGAAAAAGCACCATATCACGCTCCGGGGCCACAACATCCTATGGGAAGACTCCAAGTACCAGGCACAGTGGCAGAAAATGCTGTCTGCGCGAGGTAGCCCTCAAGCGAGTCAAGTCGGTAGTGACTAAGTACAAGGGGCAGTTCATCCACTGGGATGTTATCAACGAGAACATGCACTACTCCTTGTACAGCAATGTCACCAACAACGGCACCGACGTCTTCAGACTCCTCCGGCAGCTGGACCCTCATCCCATCCCCTTCCTCAATGAATTCAATGTCATTGAGGATTGCAGCATCCAGTCCAAAGCCAACCCGTGGCAATATCTGCAGAAGATCGACCAGCTCAAAGAAGGAGGCTACGGCGGTCCTCTAGGGATTGGCCTCCAAAGCCATTTCATACTTGAGCCAAACTACCCCTTCATCAGGGCGTCGATTGATATGCTTCATGCCACCGGATTGCGCATCTGGATCACGGAGTTTGATGTCAACACTCAGAAAAATGCGTGGATGGTAACTGTTTTTCTCAACTTATGAATCAAACTATTATAATTATAAACACTAAATCGTGTATTACTTTGGGCAGGTTAAATATGTGGAGCCGATGCTGCGCGAGCTTCACTCGCATCCATATGTGAAGGGCATTATAATGTGGGCGGCAGTGTGGCCCAATATCTCATGCTTCAGGATGTGCTTGACCGACAACGACTACAACAACTTGCCGGCCGGCGATGCCGTCGACAAGTTCATGAGCGAGTTCATCACGGTGCCGGATGCTAACGGGAAAACCGACCGCAGTGGCGCCTTTGAAGCTTCGCTCTTCCACGGCGAATATGAGGCCAGCATCACTCTCCCCGACGGCTCTCAACCTCCCGCTCCACAGACGTTTAATCTTAAGCCTCGCAGAGACGTGTCCGTTGTTAGGTTCAAGACTCCTTCATGAGAATCTATGTTACTTTGTTGTAAATGGACGCTGTAGCATCTTAATCAAATTCCACTATCTTAATTTCATGGCCTTATTTACATATATATGTGCGATTAAATCAATCTTTTCCATAGTACCACAAATAATTAAGTTATGAGGCATTGAAGGCGATATTGATGCAATGCAATTAATTAATACCTACCACCATTAATTTGTTATCATGTGGGTAAAGATATCTTAATTAGAGATTTTCATATCAAAGAAAGAAAAGTTCAAAGTTGCATGACAGCACCCCCAAAGAATCAAACAAGTGTATATATGCCTTACACTAAAGTACCTACAAAAAAGCAAATAGTAAAAGTTTAAATTGTAACATAAACAATACACCTACAAAAATTGGCAACGATACATTAAAGTTTCTTACATTGAATAAGTCATGGCAAAAGAGGGTAAAAGAAAATGATTAGGCAAAAAAAAAAATCTCTCCAATAGAAAGAAAAAGAATCGTGCGCGCAGTCATATGATGGAATGATGGCCAAAGTCTAAGAACAAAATTTGCAGTTGAATAGAACCTAGCTAGAACATCATGGATACTACTCATGAGTAAATGAGAAGAGCATAAAAATCTGAATATATCAATTAATCTTGCTTAAGAAGTTGCTTTACACAGTAAATTATTTAAATTACCTACAGAGCTACGTAGGCTGAAATGAAACAAAGAAATTTACTGAAATAAATAATAACCCAAAAATAAACCTACTATATATGGGTAATCGACTTCTAACCTCTATCAAGAAGAAAATTGTTACACAAAAAATAAAAAAAAATAAAGGAATGATTAATCGACTCTAATCACTCAAACGGGTTTCACCCGTCAACACGTAGCTATCTTTTTGGCATTTCCTCGCACTAGCAATCGTGCGCTCTCTGAATAATCACTTAGGAGGTGATTGGTATGATGAAATGGAATGGGGGTGGAATGGAATGAAGGTAGGAATGGAATGAAGGGAGAAAAGGAATGACAAACCTTGGTGATTCCTTTGCTTGGTATGCATAAGGAATACAAAAGGAATGGAATTGTAATTCCTTGTTTGATTCCATTCCTATGATTGGTATCTAAAAATAAATTCTAGGAATGGAATGAAATTATTTTATTTTACTAAATTAACATTTACATCATAACTAGCATTTGCACTCGTGCAACGCACGAAAAATATTTTTATATTTTATTATATATAAAATTTATATTAATTTGAATTTTATATAAAAAATTCTAAATATAATAAAAAATACTGTAATTTAAGATAAATATTTTAGTTTAATATAAAAAAATAAAAAATAATTCACATTAATAATTTTATTATAATCACAAATTTGCCACTCAATTTTGAAATTGATTTGAAATCAATTTGAAATTGAGAACTCTCTTTTTAATATAGTACAGATTTATCAAATTGGCATTATTTTGCATCTCTCATCTCTATTTTGTGTTATATTTGTAGGGACAAACCAAAATTTGCACTGGGGTAAAATCGAAAAGAAAAAAAAATTGAATATTAATCAAATTATATATTTTTTTAAAAAAAACTGACTTATTTTCCATGCTTATTACTACACAAGCTCAAATTGAAATGGAAAATTAGGATTAATTAGACTCAATAATGATAAATTTACAGAACTGCATATGTACTGCTCCAATATTAATGCATGATGTGTCAGATTTCGGTATCGCCTAATAGATTTCTTCTACACCTTTGTAATAATATCATGTCTTAATAGGGAAATAATCTATCCCTTCTATCAACGAATAGTCTCCCCTAACGAGGAATTTTTAATTCAAATTACCAGGCACAAATTATGAATCAACATTAAACCTAAAACAACTTATGAGTATCCTCTTCATTGTGAGATAATTTCGTCTTTGTGATGTGTCTTTTAACCGTAGCATTTAATTAAAAAAAATCACAACATAAATTTTTTGAGTTACAATCCACTCGCACCATATGTAGCACACTTAGATCATTTAAGATTCAGTCCTCATCGTCATCCTTTCTCTCAATAAAAAAAAACCCCACAACATTTTTACAACCACAAGAAATTAGTTATTCATTTGTTATTTTTCTTTTTTCTTTTCTTTTTTTAGTAAAGGGGCCGATCATTAATTCATTTTATTGTTCATTTTCTTTTGGCAGTCACATCACATTACATGCATTAATAATTGTCAATCGACTAATTTTGGCAAATTCATTTTGACAAGGCAAACTAAACCACCCTACCCATTCTTTATTGTCTCCAAACACTATTGGATATTGATTCTGACGCCCATCACAATTAATTTTATTTGCTTATTTGATCGTTATTATTTTTTTGTCATGTTGATTCCCCATTTGATCTCGTGTGGTGCTTGAACCCCGATTTAATAATCAAATTAAAGGGAAAACATATTATTAATTGAGTAATATTTCGTTGTCTTGCCACAAAACTTCAAAAACTGCATTTGACATCCTACTTTTATAGCATTTGTGTATAAAGTAGAACATCTTTGTTTTTTGTCCGAGATTGATAATTATTCCGAAAACAAGCTCAAATTGAAATGGAAAATTAGGATTAATTAGACTCAATAATGATAAATTTACAGAACTGCATATGTACTGCTCCAATATTAATGCATGATGTGTCAGATTTCGGTATCGCCTAATAGATTTCTTCTACACCTTTGTAATAATATCATGTCTTAATAGAGAAATAATCTATCCCTTTGTAATGCATGATTTGACATATATAAATACTCCAAATATCAATTTCCTTTGAAAAATTAACTTTATGATATATTTTATTTGTTTTAATTAATCAATCTCCACCTATCCATTAATTTTATGCTAAGCAAATTGGGCCGTTATTTTTATTATTTATTTTTCTATAGATTATAATTTTATTGAAGTTGATTCATATGTATATTGATTAATTTATGTAACATGGTATTTCTTGGAGAACCTGACAATGAATTATGCCTTCAAGAAATCCTATAAAGTGGTGCCCATACCTTCCTTTCTTCCTTTTTTGTGATGACACATCTGTCCAATGTGAAGTAGTGTATATGTTTTATTGGTGAAAATTTCTTTAACTTCAAAGATTAATTTCATTAAATTATTACTTTAATTTGTCATTTTAGTGTTGATGTACGCAAACTTCAATATCTATAATTTATTCCAGCGTATGTAAAATAAGAACATAATAAAATTTTATAATTATGGATATTGGCATGTAAATACTCGAATTTTTCCCATTTTTTGGTTTTGCACTCCAACTTTAAAATCTGCCGATAAATACTTGAACTGTGTATTCTTTTTCTATTTTTGCACCCAACGAACTTTTGCCCCCAAATCGTTAATAACATGACAACTGAATTGAGAGAGAAGTTTGAAATGCATAATGAAGTAGATTAGTTTGTTGTTAATTTGGGATCTAGAACATGTAATTGCAAGATTTGGAATATCATTTCGGCTGCCATGTCATCAACGATTTGGGGATAAAAATTCGTCGGGTGCAAAATTATAAAAAATACAAAATTTAAGTATTTATAGGCAGATTTTAAAATTGAGATGCAAAACCAGAAAATGAGAAAAGTATTTACAGGCTAATACGCCTTATAATTACGCCTTATAATTACAATTTAGCTAGGAGTATTATTTAATACTATGTGGCCATATTCTTTTCTATCTAAGGAAATCTTGAAACCCTAAGCAAAAAGTAGGTTAATGTAAACTAAAGTCTATTGACGACGACGAGACAATAATAATAATAATAATAATAATAATAATAATAATAATAATAATAATAATAATAATAATAATAATAATAAAATTATTTTCTAATTAATTACTTTTATCAATGATAAAGATGTAACTCCGTGAATTCATGTTGTTTTCTAGGACATTTGTAATAGCCTCACCCTAATCATGTCATTATCTATTAGTATATAGCTAATTAGTTGAGACATTAGATTTTAATATACTAATTGAGTTGAGTTATATTGAGACTTATAATTATAGACTCCATTATTTTAGACCAAAATTTTATTTCAAAAGCCCAAATTAAATTGTCTCAAGTTTTTATTCACAGCCGAGTAGTTATTTATTTGGGCCAAGGCTGTTAAGAAAATAGTGAGGAAGCCCAATAAGTATTTATTTGGGCCAGGAGTATTGTCATATAAAAAGGGCCCAAGCCCAATTTTATTAGTAAATCAATTACTCCCTCCGTCCACGAAATGAGTACTCATTTGTGGACGGCACGGGTTTTAAGAAATGTATGGAGTGTAGTGTGAATAGTTTAAGGGTCCCACTTTTTGAGTGTATTAATTAAAGAGATATGTGGGGTACATTTGCCAAAAAGGAAAATGGGTACTCATTTCGTGGACGGACGAAAAAGGAAATATGGATACTCATTTCGTGGACGGAGGGAGTATATCTTTTAATTAGAGTTTTAAATTGCTAATTAGATCTATTAAGCCTGATTAGCTCATAGAGGAACATGCTTGTTGTAGCTTTTAGGCGGCTACTCCACAACCGACTTCAGCTTGTATAAATCCCCTCACCTCTCACGTTAAACCCTTTCCTTCCTCATTCTGCAATCTTAAACACGCAGCAATCATCCATTCAAACACACATCCTCCACAGCAGACATCAAAGAAGGTAGTCTTTCTTTCAATACAGTAGATTCTTTATGTACAGAAAAGCAGTGAAAACAGACATAGCTACACCAGTTAAGCACAAACAGATATCTCTAACTCTAATTTCTATAAGCAAAGTACGATTTCCCCAACCATTACAGCTTCAGTTTTTCAATAATCAATCAATGAAAGAACATAAATTTACAATAAGAAAGGTAGAAAAAAATAGAATCTTGAGCATTGATCAGGAGGCGGGCTGCCTCGCCGGAGTTGAATCATCGATTCCTGAGATAAGGAAATAGTTAGGGATTTGCTAAACAAGCTATTAAACTAGAAAAGAAAGAAGGTAAGAGAAACAGAAACAGAGGAGGAAGAAGAGGCAAGCGGCAACAGCAGACGTGAGCCACCGCGGCAAAGGCGCGACTGTCGGCGTTGCCTGCGCCACGGCGGTCCGCGGTGGCTACCAACAGAGAGAGATGAAGATTGAGAGAGAGAGATAGAGAGAGAGAGAGAGAGAGAGAGAGAGAAAGACGAAGCAAGAGCGGCGATGCGTGGCCATCACCGCGAGCGAGAGATCGAGAAACAGAGAGAAGTTGAGAGAGAGATCGAGAGGGAGAGCGGAGAGAGGGAGCATACCTGAGGCAGGGGTGGCGGTGCGACGAAGACGGCGACGGGCCTTGCCGGAGGGACGGATTTCAAAAGGGAAAATGGAGGCAGAAATCCCTAGAATTTGGGGATTTTAGATTGAAGGGAAGAAATAAAAAAAAAGAGGGGAAGGAGAGGAGGGGAGGAAGGGGTGCCGACCTCGCCACGCCGGAGGCGGCGAGGATCGGCCACGCTCGCCGGACGAGAGAGAAAGAGACAGACGGCGAGAGAACGGAGAGAGAGAGACGCAGGTGACAAAAGAAAAGAAGAGAAAAGAGGGAGAAGAACTATTTCGTTTCCAATTAGAAGATTCCAGATTATTATTTCATTTTGGTGTTAGTTTATTTAATACTCCCCCGTCCGCCAAAAGTATACCACTTTTACTATATTGGGCGTCCGCAAAGAGTAGACCACTTTCTTTTTATGAAAATGGTCCCACCACTGGCTTTAATCTTTTATCCTTACAAATACTCTTTATTTACGAAAAAACCCACCCCAAATTCAATCTCAACCACACATCTCATAAAGTGGTGGGACCATTTCTCCACTACATCAAAATCATCACCAATTGCATTAAATCCCGTGCCCAACTAAAGTGGTGGGACCATTTCTCCACTACATCAAAATCATCACCAATTGCATTAAATCTCGTGCCCAACTAAAGTGGTCTACTTTTGGCGGACGGAAGGAGTAAGAAAAATACTCCCTCCGTCCGCCAAAAGTATGGCACTTTGGCTGGGCACGGAGATTAATAAAATTGGTGATGATGTTGATGTAGTGGAGAAAGGGTCCCACCACTTTTTGAGATGTGTGGTTGAGATTGAATTTGGGGTGGGTTTTTTGTAAATAAAGAGTGTTTGTAAGGATAAAATATAAAGGTGGATGGTGGGACCATGGCTTAAAAAGGAAAGTGAAATACTTTTTGCGGACGCCAAATATAGTAATTGTGCCATACTTTTGACGGACGGAGGGAGTAGTAATTATAATTGGACTTGGATGAATGCATGGGCTCACTATTTTATGATTAATTGGGCTCAGAATAATTGCTTGGGCAAGTAGACTTGTTGGGCCAATTAATTTATTAATTGAACCCTTGATTTATCATTATTTAAGCCCAATAATTTATGTATTAGCTATTCATTCATAATTAGTTTGAATTATATTGTCTAAACATATAGAATTATTTTAGCTTAAATTTATAAAGGGTTAAGTATCAAATAAGCCCTTAACGTGGAAGCCCTTATTACATTGACGACCCTATGGCAAAGGGGGTATCAAATAAACCCCTATCGTAATTAATTTTGAACAAATACACCCTTAGACTTAACGTCCACTTAACTGCCGTTAACTTATTATTATTTTTTTATTTTTCTTTTTTTGGTGGGTCCCACTTAACAGCCACATCATCATCTTCAGCCGAACGCTCCAACTTCCCCGGCCATCTCTCTCTCCCTCCGAACGCTCCAGCTTCCAAGCTCGCCGGTGGCGCGCAAATCGCTTGAATTTTCACCCACCGATCCCCAAATTTTCACCCATATCTCCGGCGATAGGTTCGAACATTAGCCAACAATTTTCACCCAAATTCAGAAACAAATTATCAAAACCAGAGTTCGAACATTTTTAATTCCAAATTTTCGATTTCAAAAAAAAAAATTCAGAATCTGAAGCTCATCTCGCCACCCCCTTCAAATCTTTGTGCCGCCTCCCTTCGAATTCTGCGTCTTCTTAGATTTCAGATCTGTGCGATTGTGTGAGGGTTAACCGGAAAAGATGTCAGCTGGGGTTGGTGTTGCGTGGCCGAATTTGCAGAGGTAGGCGGGGTTGTGGTTGCGCTGGGATTTTACGGTAGAGGGTGGAAGAGAGGCGGTGGAGGAGAGGTCTGACGGGCTCTCTGCGACGGTCTAGAGAGAGGGAGGGGGTGGCGGGCGCCGGCGAGATCTGGGGTTGGGGAGGGGGGCGCCAGGATCTGGGGATGGGGGAGGGGCTGACGGGATTTTGGGGGAGGGGAGGGGCAGACGGGGTCTGGCGAGGGGGAGGCCGACGAGTCTAGGGAGGGGGAAGGTGCGGCCGGCGCCGGCGTGTGGTGGCGGCAGGCGGCGCCGGCGGGTGGGGAAGGGGAAGTTAGGGTTTGGGAGGGGGGAATGGAGAAGACGATGATGTGGCTGTTAAGTGGGACCCACCAAAAAAAGAAAAATAAAAAAATAATAATAAGTTAACGGCAGTTAAGTGGACGTTAAGTCTAAGGGTGTATTTGTTCAAAATTAATTACGATAGGGGTTTATTTGATACCCCCTTTGCCATAGGGTCGTCAATGTAATAAGGGCTTCCACGTTAAGGGCTTATTTGATACTTAACCCATTTATAAATATGTATAAAGGATTATTAGCTATTAGCTAATAATGGGCTTGATTTATTAAATGGCCTAGACATATTGAATTATTTTGGTTATTTATTATTAATTTATGCTATTATCAAGTGTAAGTATGCATAAATTAGACATTACATTATTTCGAAATTAGATTCTTTAAAGAAGAGGAAAAGAAGGGATTTATATTGTCCCTAAGTAAATAATTATTTATTCCATTAGTGTAAGTAAAGTTATGATTAATGCCAGAGTTATGATCATCGCAGTTTAAGTCTATATTGGGATTTGTTGATAAGTTTGCAAAATAACAACTTGTCTTCATGCCAAGATTTTCAGTAGAACCATCACCTTAAGACCAACATAAGTATTTCTTATAAATCAAGTCCATATCATTTCCTCATTATTTATTAGTCAGTTATTTCATACTGAAGGTCAAAATACAAGGGAAAAAGGTGAAGCATTAGTTCAGAATTACTTGTGTCGTCAGACCACGATCAGGTGGGCTTTCTAAACTCAAAATCTGAAGTGCACACTATTTCATGATGTTTACATGAATGAAGTTATATTAAAATTATTGACTTGCCAAATTATTTTATGAGCTTGTATGATACCTATCTGGCACCAGAAGTTAATCGAATTCGGATCATGTTCTATCCAAATGTTAGACAGGATTAGTGTACACAAGGGACCGTGAGCCGATCTTGCATATCGGCCGGCCTAGGACCATGAGCCGGTTTAGCGTATCGGCCGGTCTAGGTCCGTGAGCTGCTTTAGCGTATCGGTCGGTCTAGGACCGTGAGCCGGTTTAACGTATCGGCCGGTCAGTGACCGTAGAAGGTGGCCACCTTCTCGGCACACAGTTATCATTGCAGATATGGTAGAGTACAAAGAAGTATGTTTGTAGATGTATATGGTGTTATGATGATATATATATAGAAGTTTTACAGTTTTGGCGTGCACAGGTGATTTAAATAAAACTCATGTGTGATGCTTGAGATGGCAAGTTCAATATATAGCTCTAAGAGCAAGCTTTAAAGTTATTTCGGCATGTGACCATTGAGTACCGTTTTAGTACTCAGCCCTGCATATGTTTTCTAAATGTGCAGGTTAAGCTGTGATGCAGATGGATGTCAGCAGAGCAAAGCTTTTGATATATAAGTACTAAATTAGGCTCAGGATTCCATGTCTTCATACATGTAATCCACTTAAGCTATTCCGCTGCAACGCTTAGTGCGTTTTACTTTATTGATGTGTTTCAAAGATTTCAAACTAATAGCTTACATAATTATGTCACTTGATACTTAGACAACTTGTCGTTATGTATTGCGAGTTGTCTGCTTTTGAGTTTCAGAAAAGATTGTTTATGATTACCAAATATTTTGGTAAATTATTGTTTAAGCAGGTTAGTGATTTTTTTTAGATCTATTTTCTTTTTCATTTTCTTATTTTGTTTTCAGTCACACTTTTTCACGACTTAACTATTCACTAGCTTAGGTCGGGCTGTGACAACATTGTATCGTAGAAATGCACTGTTGCATTTGTTGATAAACACATGATATCTTGAAAATCAATGCATCAAAAAAAAATTAATAATAATAATAATAATGAAATACACTTGTATCTTTCTTTTGTTATTTTTATTTAGGATCCCTTTTTTTTGCTAAATTTGTTATCTAGACATAGTATTAGTGATACCAAAGTAGAGTATTCAAACAAAACATATGGTAAAGAAAATAAAGTTTGCTTTACATTTTCATTAATATATTGACTCTATAGCTAGAACGTACAAGTACACCAATTTTTTTGATGTGCTGAGAAAAAAATAACGTCACACAGGTTTCCTCGTCAGAGAAAATTGTACAAAAAACTATTATGTTAAGGAAATCATTGTAGAACCGTTTTATAAATTTGCCCAACACCAATATTCACGAGTCAATATTTGTTAATTAATTATTCATAATGAAAAACACATAATTTTGGGCAGATATGAAATAGGAAAACATTTCACATGCTTGGAAGGTAAGATAAATGCAATACATGATGAGTTTAAAAGTGAAAAATTCTACATTTAAGGTTTAGAGACAGTGAAAATCTATATATTATATAAAGAAGCAGTTTAACGAAAAAATTAACGGAAACATGTTTAGTGTTAAATTTTTAACGGAATCTCAATAACTATTTAACGGCAGTTTCACATTATTTATCACATTTTACTCATATTATCTATCAATATTTTTTGCAGTTTTTTTCCGTAAAATCTGCGGTTATTTTACTATTCCTACTTTTCTGCCACATACCCCATGTTCTCAATTTTATCATCCACTAAAGTTTATTATATTTTCTCCCTCTTCCATTAAAACTAAGTCACGTTCTCTCTGCATTCTGGAGCAACCTAAATGCCAAAAAATAGAGATCTCCAGACTTTGAACCATTTTTCTTGCCCTTCTCCTTTTTTGTCAATTCAACCACCGTATTAGCGAGTCGTCCTTTGACGGAGACTCAGCCGCCATTTGTTCACCAAACTCTGATGGAGACGCAACCATCGCCTTTGCCGCGCCGCCTCTCGAACAAACGTCGCCCAAAACTCGGGCTGGCCTGTGGCCTCACACCGCCTCCAAACGCAAGAGCTAACCCTGCAAGTTTCCTTCTCCCTCTATTCCTATTTTTTTTTCTTATTAAGCGGACTTGAATTTTTTTTCTATTTTTTTTTTCCTATTTTATTGATTACCAGGCTGGAGCAATTCTCTGATCTTTTTTTTCCGAAAAAGGTCTTGAGTCATCAGACATAATCATCGGTCATATAATTGAAATGGAGGTAATTTGCATCTCGATGTTTACCTTTTTCTTTTACACACCTTGTGATATTTTTATGCATTATTTCTCGAATTCAATCGACGAAGCATAAGCTAAAAACCTTGTGATATTTTTATTTTGATGAATAAAAACACTACTACTTAAATTTTCTCTCGCTTAGGATTTAGTACATAATATGCTTTATTCTTCCTCAAATGATTGTGTGACGGTGAAACTATTTGTATTGCTACTTTTGATTACATGTGTGGTTTTGATTTATATCAAGTGTCAACTGTCTTTCTATTGATGATATAATCTTTCTATTGACGATATAAATATTTTGTTTAATACTATTTTGGCTGGAAAGTGTTAGCTGTAGAACTCAAACAATTGTTGAAGTATGTGCTTCGTGTTTTGGAGATGTGAATATTGTGGATGTGAAATGGGCTATTTATACAGTCAGTGTTGCACAAGTTAGAACCAAGTAATGTTGACAGTTTTACCATAAACGATCTGACCTAGCAGTTGATCTTGTGATAGAAATGATTTCAAGTTTAAGATGGTTGCTCATATTAATAGTGGCATCTCAATACTTCTTATGTTTTCTATTTTGATACTGAATTTTGCTTTCATGTCTTTTTGTTTCTATTTATAGTTGGATAATAAGCATGAAACTGCTAAATACTAATGTGTATTCTTATGCTCCCATTGTTATGAAAAGTTAAATATAAAAGGTATGTATGTTTCAAATATTTCTAAGTTCTTGACTATATATAAAATCTATAGAGGCACTGGAAGTTTGTGTATGAGCTCATTGTTAAAATATTTCCCCTTAACGTTATTCTCTTTATATTGGCTTCATTTTCCCTCTAATATTATTCTTTTTTCTTATATATATAGGGAGAGGTTCAAATAAGAACCACTAAATAAAATTAGAACAGAGAACCATTTTAAGCCATTCGATCATCAAGATCTACGGTGGATGCATCATCTTGGTGGATGAATGCAGATCCTGGGTTCGAATCCTGAAGGGAGCAAAAAATTTATTATTTTCGGATGCATTAAATTTAATAGCGAATGCATTAATTTATATAGTAGATGCATTGATTTTAATGGTTCTTATGTTCTCACGATAAGTGTGATTCTCACTATAACCGCACCCTATATATATATATATATATATATATTGACTCATAGTTGAATCAGTTTGTGACCTTATGACTTTGTTTATGCTCTTTCTTTTCTTCTTTCCTTTTCTACTAATGTTGTCTGACAAAACTTTTATGTAGGTATGATCTATACAAAAAGATGGATATAAATTATTACAGTTATAGGGATGATGAGGAGGAAAAGAAATGAAGCAGGTAAAGAAGAGACAAAGTCATGATTTACTACAAATTGAGTAACTTGAGATGATGAGCTACATAAGGATATTAATTTTTGTTCAGCTTGATCTTCTATTGTAATAGCCTCACTTTATATAGAGGATTTGGGCTCAGCTTAACTTTTAACTAATATATTGCCTTTATGTATATTTTTAAATAATTCAATTGAATATGTAACATTATAAAGGAATTTGTATTCTATTATATTTGCAAGCACTAAATAGATAAAATTCATCTAACTTTTAATCCATTTCTTTATATATAGTTAATATTATTTTGTATATTTTTTAAAGAATAAACATTTTTATATGATCTAACTATATAAATAAGATATAAGTATTATTGAGATATTGCATTTTTTTTTGCAATTACATATTTATATAAGATAGATGATAGACTTCACATGATCAGATTGTTTCACAGGTAAATATATATATATATATATATATATTATGATTCATAAACAAATTTTCCTTTTAATAGTGTTGTATTAAATTAGACGGATATAGTTTTTTCATAGTGATTGAATGAGCTATTGATAAATAACTACATGTCTAACAATATATATTATTATTATTCATAAACAAATTTCCCTTTTAAATAATGATGTAGAATAATAGTATTAAATTAGACGGACAATAATTTTTTCATAGTGGAATGAGCTATTGATAAATAATTACATATATAAAAATAACTAGAAGTTTCCCTTTCAATTCATGCTTAAATAAAAATACAAGGAAGATTATAATTAATGTTAGTTTTTTAATTATTATATGCATTAGTTTTAAAATATTATTACTCTCAAATTTACATATACTAATAATAGATTTGGAACGAATAAGTTATAATTATTTAAAATGTCGTTCAATTTTGATGTTCGTCGTGCATCGCACGGGCGAGCGTACTAGTTCTAATTAAATGCTACTATTAAAAGTCACACCATGCATAAAGATCAGAATACAAGTTATATATAGAGTGGATTTTGAAAATAGCCACTTTCATATTGTAAAATTAAAAATTGTCCACTAAAATAAAAACATAAAAAAATGGCCACTGTTACCAAAATACCCTTCCACATTAAAAATTAAAAAAATGGCCACTTTACATCACCCCTTTAAAAAATCCCGCAATTCACAACCAGTGTGAATTCACAACCAAAATTTTTTGGTTGTGAATTCACACTGGTTGTGAATTGAGAATTCACAATCAGTCGAATTCACAACCAGAATTTTTTGTTTGTGAATTCACAACTAGTCGAATTCACAGCCAAAATTTAATTCACAACCAGTCGAATTCACAACCAAAATTTAATTCACAACTATAATTTTTTGGTTGTGAATTCACAACCAAACGAATTCACAACCAAAATTTAATTCACAACCAGATTTATGTTGGTTGTGAATTCACAATCAGTCGAATTCACAATCTGAATTTAATTCACAACTAGAATTTATTTTGGTTGTGAATTCAAGTAGTTGTGAATTTGAGTTTTTAAAGTTTGAATTCACAATTAAAACTGTAATTTATTTTGATTGTGAATTTATAGATTTGTTTGTAAATTTAAGAATATTAAGTTGTGAATTCATCGAGCTAGTTGTGAATTCAAGAACATTAAGTTGTGAATTCATCGACTTGGTTGTGAAATCTTAAATCTAGTTGTGAATTCATAAATGTATTCTTAAATCTAGTTGTGAATTCATAAATGTGATCGTGAATTCAAGAACATTAAATTGTGAATTCATACGTATATCCTCTAATATATCAAATCTATCCAATAAAAATCACAAATAATCACAAATTCACAATCCTCATAAACACAATATATATTTTCAAAAAAAAAAATTCATCACATCAAATTTCCATCCCTCTTTCTTCTCTCTGACTTTGCAGGCTCTCTCTCTCTCTCTCTCTCTCTCACACACACACACACACACACACACACATACACACAAACACACACCCCTTCGCCGGTAGACCTCGCCGGATTCCTCCGCGGAGATCGACAAGCCATCGACTCCACCGCCGCCGCGCAGATCAGGACGGCCGACGGCCTGCCCGAGCCACGGTTTCTTCCAAATCGTAAATCACTGTTTCAATCTGGACGCCTTCTTCAACCTCCACCTCAGCCAGAATAGCGTCTTCTTCCCGGCGAGTCAGCAGTGGCGGAGCACCGCTGCCGCGTGCGCGGCTCCCTCCGTCTTAGAACCGCCGTCCACAAATCCCAGGCACGTCGTTTTCCGATCGATCTCCACCATAACATTCGACCACCTCATCCTCCACGTCGCAGCACCCTTCCCCGCCAAAACCAGCTCAATCTCCGGCACCGCTGGCCCCGCCGCCGTCCTCGCGATCGATTCCGAGCCAAAGCACGCCCTGAACGGCGCCACCGCCGCCACGCTCTGGATCCCCAAATGGCATACGTAGAGAGAGAAAGAGAGAGACTGAGAGAGTACGGACACAGAGAGAGAATTTTTTCTTTTTATAGAGGGGTATTTTTGTCTTTGTGCTAAAAAACTGGCTAATTTTTTATGTTTTTATTTCATAGGCTAGATTTTAATTTTACAATATGAAATAGGCTAGATTCATATATTGACACTTATATATATAGGACTTTGTTGTGCGTAGATGAAA
Source organism: Salvia miltiorrhiza (assembly GCF_028751815.1). Taxonomy (NCBI): domain Eukaryota; kingdom Viridiplantae; phylum Streptophyta; class Magnoliopsida; order Lamiales; family Lamiaceae; genus Salvia; species Salvia miltiorrhiza. The sequence goes on from NC_080387.1 coordinate 21,921,466, forward strand.
ATTAAATGATGTTGTAGCTTCTTAATCAAATGCCAATGTCTTTCATGGCCTTGTTTATTTATTTATATCTATGCGATTAAATCAATCTTTTTCATAGTAATCACTTTCGGTGCCTCAAGTAGCACAAATTAAAATTCACTATTGAATAAAATAAATTTTCTAGCGTTACAATCTTTGATATTAGTAGATGAATGCATATCATGTTATATGCAGTACTGTACCACTCTCAATTTTATATAAACTAGCAGAAAGAACGTACGTTGTACGTGTAATTAATGTTATTTTATTTAATAATCTATTATTTTAGAAAATCTATTAATTAATTACTTTCATTAGATAATTTATTGGATGAATATATTTATTTATAAGCCTTATCAATAGCTCATTACAAAAAAAAAACGTACGATTATCGACGGCATTCTATCGTCGATAATAAGGCACGACCGCCGGTGAAAAATGCTACCGACGGCGGCGCCATTGGCAACTTGCCGTCGCTAATCGGCTCGTCGGTAACGCCATTACCGACGGCGATCGGCCGCCGCCGGCAATTAACGGCGACGAAGCTGCCGGCATTTTCGCCGTTGAACAGCGGAGAGTTGCCGAAACATTACAGACAGCAAATGCCGTCGCTAATTAGCGGCAGCGCCACCGCCGTCGGTAATTTCCACCGGATGGCGGTGGCGCACACGTCGGAGTTGGCCAAGGTATTACTGAGGGTAATATGCCGTCGCTAATTACCGACGGCATTTTGCCCTCACTAATATTTTTTAATTTATTTTATTTATTTTATTGTATATGCACAATTTATTTTCGTATTTATACATGATTTGCATGATCCCGCTGCCCTACCTGTTGGGCCGCAGCCTTCGCTGAACAACCCTAATAAGGGATCAAAGGATGGGGATGCGCAGCAACGACGTGATGGGGAGGTGCAGCAACGACAGATTACGGATGAGGGGAGAAGAACCTATGCCGATATGGCGGTGAACCGTTTGCCGAGGAGGCCGGATGTCGCTGCCCACAAATACCATGCTCTACGTCCCACGAAGGAAGGGGATTTGTTTTACTTCAAGATGCCGAAGGATCTTCTTGAGAAACAAGTTTCGGGTTTCAAACATGCGCTAACTGGTAGACTGCTTCTTAACAAAGGAGCTAAACCGAAACCTGCGATGATGCTTAAGAAAGAGTTACAGGATCTGTGGGGGATTTCGTCTACTTGGAAGCTAATACCTTTAGGCAAAGGTTACTACACGTTTGTTTTCCAGAACGATACGGACAAAGCGTTGGCTAAATCTAAATATGTTTGGGAAGTGATCAACGGCCATCTTCGTGTACGGGAATGGTCGAGAAATTTTGATCCTTTTAAGGAACATTCTTCTTTGGCGAATGTTTGAGTTCGGATTCATTATTTGCCTATTGAATATTGGCATGAGGAGGTTATTGCTGGAGTGGCGAGATATGTCGGTCATCCCATACGCATCGACGGAGCTTCAACGACAAGGGATTTTGGGCAGTTTGCTCGTGTCCTAGTTGAACTAGATATGGCTAAACCCTTACCTAATACTCTTCTTTTTGATGCTGATGATCATGCTTTCATATTGAGTTTTCTTATGAACAGTTGCCTCATTATTGCACCAGGTGTAAAATCACGGGACACTCTCCTAACAAATGTCAGAAAACCAAACCTACGCAGGTCAAGGAAAGGAGGATGGAGGTTGCTGCCACTTCTAAACAAAAACAATGGCAGGAGATTCCGGAAAAAGCGCAGGATAAGGGTGATTTGGATCAGGTGACTTCGACCCTGGGAATGCAAGCTAGGGGGCTTTCTCGATCTCCGACTACAAAGGAAAACTCCAATATGGGAAATAAATTCATTGCTCTGGATGGACTCGATGATGAGGGGCCTCATTTGGAGGGCTCGCAGCCTAGGAGCACTACAGATCCACAACCTTTGGAGCAGCAAAATGCCTCGAGGCAGGAGAATATTCAGAACATGAGCTGCAATGTGAATGAAAGATGTTTGTCGGGGTCGGAACTTCTGGAGATTATAACAAAACCTGTGCACACGTCTGTTTTCGATAACCCTCTTAGAGAATATGTTTCTGAGAGCTCAGAGGAAGATGAAACTATTATAGCAGATGAAAGACCTCTTATTTCATGTGAAAAACCCGAAGTTATTGCTATGGAGAACGCAATGAAAGCTCAACGTCTGGAGCAGATTTTGGCTATTGCGCTGGCTCCTATAACTACGGAGGTTAAGGCAACTAAACGGGGGCGCGGCAGACCACCTAAACAGGATACTCAAGGAGCAAGCTCTAGACCAGGGGGACCTATTTCAAAACATGCTGAAGAGAGTATTAAAAGCCGGCTGAGAAATTCTGGCGAAATGGGAAGAAAAGCGGGGGAGTTTGTTATCGACTCTAGTGATAGAGCATGTATTCGTGCGATGGACAATGTGGTTAATGAAAGTTGGGCTGATCAGGTGGAAAGAAGCGGGGCCTTCCCCGCTGAATCGGAACATTTTTAATGAATATTATCGCCTGGAACATCCGCGGGATGACGGATGAATCCAAGCGTCTTCTTAAGGAACATTGCAGTTCATTTTCTCCCATTGTTTTAGGTTTAATTGAACCTAAAAAATCTTTTCATAAGGTTCGACAAAGCTACTGGAATTCGTTGAATCTTATCCCGATACACCAGAATTGACGTACTCCTAGTTGTTCGAACATCTGGGTGTTGGTGCATCCTTCGGTTGCTGCAAATATTATCTTCTCGTCGGCGCAGGCTGTGATCGTGGAGTGCTTTTGGCAGACCTATTCTTTTAGGGTGGCGATTATTCATGGTGATAATGATCATATTATTCGTCGTGATCTTTGGAGAGATCTCCTCCGTTTTACGTCAGGTAACACGGTTTTTATTGGTGATTACAATGCTGTAAAAGGTGCTCATGAAAGAATCAGTTCTCGTTCTCCATCTCGAAGTTCGTGTGATGATTTTTGTACTTTCATTGATGATACTCAGTTTCTTGAATCCCCGATCAATGGGATTCGCTACACGTAGTCTGGTCGCCGGTTTCTACCACGACATGTGGAATCGATTCTTGATAGGGCCATTTTCTCTCAAGGTTTTGCGGATTTATGGGATACCATCGTTACTACAGCCCTTCCCCGCCTCACTTCTGATCACTCTCCTTTAGTGATGCAGTGTCGTCTTGCTCAGCCCCCTGGCAAGAGGAATTTTCATTTCTTGAGTATGTGGACTCTCCACCCCATATTTTTAGACATGGTGAAGGAGTCGTGGTCGCTTTCGGTTGATGCCCGGTGTCCGATGCTTCGTGTTATGCTGAAACTTAAAAGGTTGAAGGGGGATATTAAAGTTTGGAACAAAGAGATTTTTGGGAACGTGGACACCTCCATCTCTCAACTCCAACGACAGCTCATGGACACTCAGAATCGGATCTCAGAGTCGGGCTATACGGACGCCTGGTTTGAAGAGGAGGTGAGCCTTCAAGCCAAGTTGAACGTTGCTCTCAATCGGAAGAATAGCTTGCTTCAGCAAAAGAGTCGTATTTCTTGGCTTAAGGATGGCGATCGGAATACTGGATTTTTTCACAGAATGACTAAGTTCAAGAAGAAAAATGCTCCGATTTCACACCTGAAGATTGATGGGGTTGACTGTTATGATCCGAGGGTCATTGAGCAGCATGTTGTTAGTCTCTTTGCGGAGTTATTCAAGGATGATGGAAATTCGGGAGTGGACCACCTTGAGATTGATGCTCTGATTGATGCTGCTGTTACAGAAAGACAAAACTTTGAGCTTGTTCGTCTCCCTCAGGAGTGCGAGATCAAGGCGACGGTTTTTAGTATGGATGCCAACAGTGCACCTGGTCCTGATGGTTTTTCTGGGCATTTTTTTCACACTTGTTGGGATATTATTAAGGATGATATCGTGGGAGCTGTTCAGGCATTTTCCGGTATTCTTATCTTCCCACTGGTTGTAACTCTAGTACGATGGTGCTTATCCCGAAAAAGGATACGGTGTCCACTGTTTCCGATTTACGGCCCATTGTGCTATCCAACTTTTTCTTCAAAATTATGTCTAAACTTCTTGTTGCTCGTCTCAGCGTGATTGCGGTGACTCACGTCTCGAGCAACCAGTTCGGTTTCATCAGCGGTCGTAATATCCATGATTGTATTATGGTGAGTTCGGAGGGATTTAATACCATGCAGCGAACTAACAAGGGCTCTAATATGGCATGCAAGGTTTATATTAAGAAAGCTTTTGACACTATTCGTTGGGAGTTCATTATGCAGGTTTTGAGAGCGAATGGTTATCATGAGACTTTTATCAATTGGATTTCGATAATTTTCAAATCCGCCAGGCTCTCTATTCTTTATAATGGGCAGCTCACTGGATACTTTCCTTGCTCTCGTGGGGTGAGGCAAGGCGACCCGCTTTCTCCCATTCTTTTTGGGATTGCAGAAGATGTCCTTAGCCATCTTATTAGCAGTTGTGTGCATTCGAAACATCTGGTGCCTATGAGGTTCAGCCGTGCGACTAACTTCCCTACTCATATGTTTTATGCAGATGATATTATCATTTTCTGCAATGCCACCATTCGGAATGCCTGCAAACTGAGGTAAGTGTTGACCTATTATGAGGGGATGTCTGGTCAGAAATGCAGTCAGGAGAAATCGAATGTGTTCTTTGGGAAAGGAGTTCCTATTGCTCGTAGAAGGGGCATTTAGCGAGCTCTTGGTTTTATGATGGGCAGCCTTCCTATGACGTACTTAGGGGTTCCTATCTTTGTTGGCAGTCCGCGTGCTAGTTATCTCATGTCGATATACGACCGCATTGTTCAAAAGTTCGCCAGATGGAAAGGTTCACAGCTTTCGATAGCAGGGAGACTCTGTTTGCTGCAATCGGTCATTCAGAGTTCTTTGGTGCATTTGATGATGGTTTATGAATGGCCCAGAACGCTGGTGCATTCCTTGGACAGAAAGTGCCGTAATTTCGTTTGGACTGGGAACGTTGATCAACGTCCTAGCTGCTCTGTCAGTTGGGGACGTGTGTGCTCTCCCAAAGAGGAAGGCGGTCTTGGCATCCGCTCTTTTACTTTGATGAATCAATCTTACCTGATGAAGTTGGCCTGGAAAATGATTAAAGGAGAGGAATGGGCGTATCAGATCCTCAGCTCTAGATATCTCACGAGTTTTAGATACGCCAAGCAGAACATTGCTAACTCGTCGATTTGGATCGGGATAAAGCAGGAGGTTAACCCTTTGGTGGTCGATTCTTACTCTTGTATTGATGATGACGCCAATACGTTATTTTGGACGGATGATTGGCTTGGATACAAGTTAGTTGACAGACTCAGAATTCTGCATTTTATGCATGAGTTTCTTAACTTCGCTGTGAAAGACTACTTCTTTGATGGTAAGTGGCATTTCTCTGCTACGTTTGTGAACAAATTTCCGGATATTGTGGCGGATATTTTATTGGTGTCTTTGGGCGATCACAAAGACATAAGATTTTGGAAGCACTCGGTCAAAGAGGAGGTTACTGCGGCTCTTGCTTTCTCTAATAAGTGTCATCGCTTTCCAATGGTCAAATGGGGCAAGTGGATTTGGGAGCCTTTTATACATGTTCGTAGATCGATTTTATGTTGGAGGGTTTTGCATGGTAGATTGCCGACGATGGATGTTCTTAGAAGGCAAGGCATGATTGCTCCTAATGGTTGTCATTTTTGTTTAGCAGAAGAAGAATCCATAGACCATATTATGTGGAGTTGTACGAAAATTAGTCATATATGGAGCACGTTACTGGATTGGTTTGGGAAGACGGAGCTGCTTAACTGCATTGATATTAACACTTTTCTGGTTTTTGCATGGAACGCTAGTTTCAGTATGCAAATTCTTTCTCTTTGGAAGACGGGTATTATAACTGTTATGTGGAAGATTTGGGATGTTAGAAATTCGGTTATGTTTGAGGATACTCGATTTGACGCTAGAGATGTGCTTGCCTTTGTCAAAGCTTTTTTCAAAGAGTTGGATTCTAGTTTCGCGAGAATGGGAACGATCAGGAACACTTGGGGTGATTATATGATTATGAGGAAGACCGGGGTCAGTTCTCGCAGGAGTCCGTCCCCGCGCATGTTGGATGTTCATTGGTGGCCTCCGGTCGGTCATTGGATCAAAGTGAATACGGATGGCTCTGCTAAAGGGGCTCCTGGTCTTATAGCAGGAGGTGGAGTGTTTCGTGATAAATGGAATGTGGTTCGTGGTTGCTTCCACATTAAGGGTGGAAGAGGCTTTGCTTTTGAGGCAGAACTTCTTGCTATCATTACGACAATTAACATTGTTCACGAGCGAGGTTGGTTTCATCTCTGGGTGGAATCCGACTCCACTTATGTGGTGAGATTGCTTGAAACGAGATCCAGAGATGTCCCTTGGAGGTTTTTTGCGGCTTGGATAAAAGTGCTTTCGCGGCTCCGGGATTTTAGCATTATGGTTACTCATATTTTCAGGGAAGGCAACCAACCGGCTGATCTCATGGCCAACGGGGATAGACAGGAAGGTTGGTGGCCTTTCGCGATCGATGAGATCAAGCAAGCGGTTTCTCGGGATATGGCTACTCATAGCTTCATCCGTACTGTTCTCTAATGAGGGTCTTAGTTTGGCTTGAGGTAGGGGTTTTTACGGGGCGTGGGCTGGTCTTTTGGCGGTGCTGCTGTTCGGTTGAGGGCTGGGATGTGTGGCTGGCGGTGGGGGGGAGGTCAGTGGTTGGGGAGGCTGAGTTTGGGTGAGTTGGCTTCGTGGAGGGGTTTTCTGGTTGTTGGTTGCGATTGGATGACTGCTGGTTTGACACCAGCTTTTCGTCGAGCACCTGGCGGGCATCCAGTGTGGTCGGGTGACAAGGGGTCTTGCTGCTGCGCTGAGCGGGAGGAGGTCTTCAGCATGGCTGCGGTCTTCGTGGCAGCTCAGTTTGAAGGTGATCAAAAGAGTTGTGGTCTTCCTAGAGGTGGTTTTTCGACTGTTTGGGGTGTTGGTGTGCGGGGTAAAACCGGCGACGGCGTATAACCGGCCGAGTCTTTACCTTGCTTGTGTGCGCTTTGAGTTTGGTGGTTTTGGGAAGTTCACGGCAACGGCGTCTAACCGGCCGTGTAATATTCCTTTTTTCGCTTGGTGTTTTGTTTTAGTTTTGCTAACGGCGACGACGTCTAACCGGCCGTTTAGTTTCTTCGGGTTGGCTTTTGGCGACGGCGTCTCACCGGCCAATTGCCTCTGTTCGATTTTTCTTGTTGGGGAGAGAGCCGGGATTGTTTGGGGACGATGGTTAGGCCGGAGTTCCGGAAATTTTCCCTTCCGCTCTTCTCCCTTTTCTGTTGTTTCCGTTCTTAGACGGGTACTCTTTTTCCTTTTTACGATTTTTCCCTCTGGGTTTTCCGTAAAAAGGTTTTAATGAGGCTCGGCCCTTAGTTTGCTTCTTGTGCCTTCAAGGGTTTTAGGTTTTTTCTTTCTTTTTTAATAAAATCGCATTTTAATAATAATATATACTTGTTTAGTTAAAATAATAATTACGATGGTGCGGGTGAACGTGCATATGGGATCCTATGTCCCACTATTTTGTGTGTACCATTGTGTACCACTCTTAATTTATCTATTTTATAATTTATTTTTTATAAAAATAAAAATATTAATATATTATGAACTATAATTAATATTTATCACTAAAAATTAAAAATTTTAAAAATTATATACCCTAACTTTGAATTAATGAACCCAAATAATTAATTATTAATTCAAAAAATATATAAAAAAAATAATTATAAACCCTAATTGGATGAGTGAACCCTTATTAATTACTATCTTTTTTATAATATTAAAGCATAATAAATTAAAATTGAAGAAAATATAATTAAAAATTAGAATAAATTAAGAGTGGTACACGGTGGTACACACAAAATAGTGGGACAGAGGATCCCATCTGGTGAACGTGGGGATGAGATCCAATATCCCACAATTTTATGTGTGCCATTATGTCTCATTCTTATATTTATTATTTTAAAAATATTTTATAAAATTAAAATTTGCTATAATATTATGAATTATACTTAATTTTTATTTCAAAAAATTAAAATTTTTAAAAAGTATATACCATGACTTTCAATTTATCAACCTATTATTAACTAATAAAAGTGAAATTAAATGATAAAAAATAATTATATACCCTAATTTGATGGAATAAACTCTAGTTAATAATCACAAAATTGAACTAAAGCATGTAAAATTGAAAATGAAGAAAAAATATTTAAGAAAGTAAATAAAATTAAAAGTGGAACACGAAGTGAGACATCAAACGTGATGGTTCAAAAAATTAAATAATATATTCTACATCCCATTCCCAAGCCTCAAACCAAAAACCATTATATATATTCCCAGTAACGGTGACCAAACGCCAACATTACACAAACACAGAAAGATATTGAGAGAGCATTATTAATTGTGTGAGATGGCCATATACGAGTTTGTGTTGATGATAGCTCCAGTGGCTCTTGTGTGGTACTTGGCAATTAGAAGAGGCAAGAAACCCTCGGAGCCGACGACGTGGCCGGTGCTGGGTATGCTGCCGGCGGCTCTCCTTAATCTCCGCCGCGTACACGACTATGCGACGGAGGTCTTAACCGAATGCGGCGGCACCTATAGGCTGGTGGGGCCGTGGATGGACATCCTCTTCACGTGCGACCCCGCCAACATCCATCATGTTTTCAGCAGAAACTTCTCCACCTATCCCAAGGGCCCCGAATTCCGCAAGATCTTCAAAATCTTCGGCGACGGCATCTTCCGCGCCGATTTCGAGCTCTGGGAGATTCACCGGAAGACGACGCTCGCGCAGCTCACGCATGCGGATTTCAACGCCAACCTGCAGAGGACCGTTTGGCACAAGGTGGAGAGCGGCCTCTTCCCCGTCCTCAACCATTTCTGCAGCGCCGGAACCGATCTGGATTTGCAGGATGTTTTCCAGAGGTTATCTTTTGATAATATCTGCAAGTTCGTGCTGGACTACGACCCATGCAGTAGTTTGCGCCCCGATTTGCATTTTCTTCCTTGCGAGAAGGCTTTTAGCACAGCAGGCGAGGCGCTGCTGCACAGGCATATATTCCCCGAGTGGATGTGGAAGCTGCAGAAGTGGCTCAACGTTGGCAACGAGAAGTCCATCGCTGAAGCCGCGGTAGCCTTGGATGATTTCATCTACCCGAGAGTCACCTCCGGCAATGTTTTGAAAGCGTTCGAAAAGGTGTACAGAGAGAGCAACATGGCTTCCTCAAATGGAAGTCTCAGAGATTTCCTCAAGGACACCTCGCTCAACTTGATATTCGCCGGCAGAGACTCAACCAGCACGTGCCTCACGTGGCTCTTCTGGCTCGTCTCTCAGAACCCAGCATCGGAAACAAAGATTCTAGAAGAAATGGAAGCGGAGCTCCGTCTCAAGGAAGACAAAAAATTCAGATTCTTCAGTGCACAAGAGTCGCACAGGCTAGTGTACCTGCATGGAGCTCTGTGCGAGTCGCTGAGGCTATTCCCGACGCTGCCGCTGGAGCACAGGGCGCCGGTCCGCCCGGATATTCTTCCGAGCGGCCATCACCTCCGCGGTGACAGCAAGCTCATAATATCATTCTATTCGGTGGGGCGAATGGAGAGCGTGTGGGAGAAGGACTGCTTGGAGTTTAAGCCGGAGAGGTGGATTTCTCCGAGCGGGAAGATCAAACACGAGCCGTCGTATAAGTTTCCGGCATTCAGCGCGGGGCCGAGGACGTGCTTGGGGAAGGAGATGGCGTTCGTGCAGATGAAGATGGTGGCAGCGGCGATACTGTATGGATACAAGGTGAGACTGGTGGAGGGCCACCAGGTATCTCCTCGCGACTCGATCACACTGGAAGCTAGGGATGGATTAAAGGTGTTGTTATCTAAGAGAAATTGAAAATGAGCCAATTCACTAGAAGATGCCGACAAGCACACCAGGGAATACTACTCTAGCCTTTATCAATTTTTTGATGGGGTTAACGCCCTAAATACCTCAATTATTTTTATTTGGGCTGGTCTTGGGTGCGACCGTCGCACAGTGTGCGACGGGTCCGCCCCGGCCCGCGCCCGACCCGGCCCACAATCCAGACCCGAAATCCTAAATCCTAAATTATTACATTTGTTTATAATAATTATTACTTTTAATAAGCATGAAATATACATTTGTTCGCACAAATGTATACTTATATAAATATAGGTATTTTTCTTCATTTAATATACAGTATTATATTTTCTAAACCCTAAATTCTATAAACTAAACCCTAAACCCTGTAAACTAAACCCTAAGCGTGAACACTAAACCCTAATAGGTGAAGACTAAACCCTAAGTCTGAACATTAAACCCTAATAGGAGTATTTACTTTTAATAAGCATAAGATATACATTTGGTCGCACAAATGTATACTTATATTAATATAAATATTTACCTTCATTCAATATAAAATATTATACATATCAATATACATTTATATGAACAAATGTATATATTCTGTTTATTAAAAGTAACCATTATTATAAACAAATGTAATAATTATGAGTATGGGTCAAACCCACGCGGGTCAGGGTTCCGGGTCAGGAGGGCGGGTTTGGGCCGGGTCGACCCGTCACACACCTGTGCGACGGTCGCACAGGAGAATTAGCGTTTTTATTTTCGCTTCGCGTTTTACATCAATTTATAAATTTCAGCCACAATATACGTCAACTATGATATTAAATAGTTTTTGCATTTGGCAAAGAATTCTGGTGACACTACAAAAAAAACAAGATTACCGGTAAAATTAAGGCAGCCATCGGTGATCGGATCACCGACGGCATTACCGGCGGCACGATGCCGCCGACGATCAACGCGTCGGTGATTCGATCATCAGCGGAAAAACGCGGCCGCCGGTATATTTCGATGGCATATGCTGCCGCTAGACTATGTCGGCAACTTCGGGTCCTTTGCCGGAGTTTTACCGACAGCGAGTGCCTCCGGCAAGTATTGGTAGCGACGGGACCGCTGGTAATCACCGGCGGCATCTGGAGGGATACCAGCGGCTCCGGCCACTGGTGATTACCGGCGGCGACGTGCCGTCGGTAATTTATATAATTTTATTTTTAATTATTTAATTATTTTATTTATTTATTTATTTATTTTATACCCACAAGTATTTCCGTATTTATACAGTATTTAAAATCTTAGACGTATTTCTCAGTCGGTCACCCATCTTAGTTGTGCTCTAAGTCAAACATGCTTAACCTTGAAGTTCCTTTCGAGTGATTACCAGTAGAGAACACTCGTATTATTGATATATCTATTACCTATTAATTCATTTAAAGTCTATTTCAATATACAATATATATCATATATTCATAACATTAGAATAAGACGAGATGTTATCCAAGTGATGTTGTTAATTACGGATTGGTCTCGTTTCCATCCTTATTTTTATGTCGAAAAAACATTTAGTTTTTAATTTATTATTAATTATTATTATTTTTTTATCAATCTAGTTTATAAACAATAAATATTTTAATTTGATAATTGTAATGTATTTTGAATTCATTTGCATACGTCCATATTTTTATGTCAAAAAAACATTTATTTATTAAGTTATTATTAATTATTAGATTGATAAAAAAAATTCTAATAAGGACGTGGAGGCTGCAGAAGTGGCTCAATGTTGGCGATGAGAGGAACTTAACTAAGGCCGCGGTAGCCTTCGATGATTTCATCTACTCGAGAATCACTTTCGGTGTGAATGTTTTGAAAGAGTTCGAGAAGGTGTACAGAGAGAGAAACATGTCTTCCGCAAATGGAAGTCTCAGAGATTTCCTTGTTAGGTCCGGAGAGTCTCGAATAGGTGTATGGAGAGAGGGAGGAATACACATATGGGCTATTTTTCGATAAAAAGAAACTTTAAAACAAACTGACTCAACCTGTTTACTGAAAAGAGTTTTGACAAAACAGGGTTGACGACTGATACTAATACTCTTCAGTAAGGAGTTATCAGTTAAGTCAAAGACTTTAACTGATACACGTAAGGCTTCAGTCGAGTTTGATAAATAGAGAGATGTTATGAATCTTACTGACTATCAGAAGATAGATCAGTTAGACTATTAACACACGTAGCGGAAAACTTTAATTTCGAAATAGCCTGTGATATTAATTACGTTGTCAACAGTTAAGTTTCTCTTTGTAATTAATCAGTTTTCAGTTTAGGAAGGTAAGAGCACAAGTAAGAAAGTAAGTACTGAAAGCTGTAAATAACACAGAGATTTTTACGTGGTTCGGAAAATACTTCCTACATCCACGGTCGGTTGATCAGACCAACAACTTCACTGGGCATGTGCTTACGGGTGCACAGTAAACCGATGCGTGTGCTTACGGGTGCACAGCAAACCTGAACGTGTGCTTGCGGGTACACAACAAACCGAGACGACTGAAGATCCTATCTTCAGTACCAACACACTGGGTTGGATTTCTCACTCCTAGTGCGCACTGGGCACTAAGATCTCACGGAGACAGAACACTGGTCTGGACTCCTTTTCGACACAAACACTCAATTCGGTTGGTTGAAAAGAGGTTTGAAAACTTGCCAACTAAACCACAAAGAACAAGTTCTTTGCAGTCAGTTTTACTTAGGCTTTGGATATACAATATTTGTCTAAGTTCTAAGAGAATGTATGTAATCAGCAGTGACTGATTTTTAGCTTTGTGATTCTCTTCTTCGATTCAAACTTTGGGGAGGCTTGGTTTTGCTGAGTAACGAATTCAGCAGCGTTTCAGCTTATGTTGTTGAATTAGTGAAGATTGAAGTGATCCTCGAGCGTAATTTATAGGAGACGTCTTGAATAGATCCGTTGGCGGAGATGGTCTTCAAGATTTATTCCGTTAGAGAGTAATTTGAACTTGGACTGAGGCTTCAATCTTCGAGGTTCCTTGTTTGGTGAGAACGGCTACTTTGAAGAGCAAGAGATGCGACATCTTTGAAAAGGTGATCACCAAAAAGGAATGGCCTCTGTAGAGAAAGGACGATCCTGAGATCTCTGCATTTAATGCGGCTGTACTTCTTGAGTGCGTGGCTTCCTTTGAACGTTGGAGGTTCAGTCTGAGGAAGAATGTTTAACTGATACTTGACTTTAGTATCAGTCCGCTGAATCCACATAGCGCGCATTAAGTAATCAGTCGAAACTGATCCTTCGACTAATAAGTCAAATATCAGTATTTGACTTTGCCTTAATCGTTACATCAGTCGGCATCTTCAGTCTTCAGTCTTCAATCTTCAGTCCTTCGTTCTTCAGTCTTCAGTCTTCAGAACAGCAACTAAACTAGAAAAAGAACTCTAACACTTGAGTTCGAACAGTTCTAGTCTATTGCAAGAGAAACCTATGGATTTTGGTATCATCAAAACTAGGATTAGGATATTTCATTAAGTTCTCAACATTCCTCAAGGACACCTCGCTGAGCTTGATGTTCGCCGGCAGAGACTCGACCAGCACGTGCCTCATGTGGCTCTTCTGGCTCATCGCTCAGAACCCAACATCAGAAACAAAGATTCTAGAAGAAATGGAAGCAGAGCTCCGTCTCAAGGAAGACAAAAAACTCAAATTCTTCAGTGCACAAGAGTCGCACAGGCTAGTGTACCTGCATGGAGCTTTGTGCGAGTCGCTGAGGCTGTTCCCGCTGCTGCTGCTGGAGCACAAGGTGCCGGCCCGCCCGGATATTCTTCCAAGCAGCCATCACCTCCTCGGTGACAGCATGCTCATAATATCATTCTATTTTGTGGGGCGAATGGAGAGCGTGTGGGGGAAGGACTGCTTGGAGTTTAAGCCGGAGAGGTGAATTTCTCAGAGCGAGAAGATCAAAAACAAGCTGTCGTATAAGTTTTCGGCATTCAACGAGGGGCCGAGGACGTGCTTGGGGAAGGAGATGGCGTTCGTGCAGATGAAGATGGTAGAAATGACGATACTGTATGGGTACAAGGTGAGACTGGTGGAGGGCCACCCGGTATTTTCTCGTGACACGATCACACTGCAAGTTAGGGATGGATTGAAGGTGTTGTTATCTAAGAGAAATTGAATATGAGCCAATTCACTAGAAGATGCCGACAAGCACACACCGGGGATTACTACTCTAGCCTTTATTAATTATTTGATGGGCTTAACGCCGCTAAATACCCAATTATTTTCATTTTCGCGTTTTGTATCAATTTAAAAATTTCAGTCGAAGTATACTTCAACTATGATATTAAACAATTTTTGCATCTGGCAAAGAATTCTGGTGAAGTAATATATCCACGTGTAAATTTTTAAATGACTTGACTTAAAAGTGGTACGACGTGTCAATATGTGGATATTCTTATTAGTATTAAATGATGTGCTATGAAACGACGTCGCTTTGATCGTATGTAAATGACGTCATTTCATTTGGCAAGTAAAATTACACCTGGTATAGGGTTATTGATCACTAATTTCTTAGCAACAAGAATGACTGCAACTAACACAGGTATTTGTAGCAAGCAACAAGTAATCGAGTATCGTATCCACAGGGACTGACACAACGAAACAACTCTAGCTATCTCCAAAACAGACTATAACAGTAGACAGGCAACAGAAAGTAAGGAGGATTTAACTAGAATTAAACTCAAACAGTAGCAAATAAAAGCACGTAGAAGAATCAAATAAGGAAAAACGGCTGATCCTAGGGTAGTAAGTTCATTAATTAAATCTACGCAATTAATCTATTAATCCTATGTACCAGTTTAATCCAGTTATGATGAGAGATCACTTAATTAATCAACCACTATCGCTAGAGCAGCAACGATCGTAGATTAGTAAATTATCTATCTCCGTTAGGTCTCAAGAAAATCTACTAACTCTCAATAGCTCCTAAGAATAGTTCTCTATGATCCACCTATCTCCGCTGGGTCTCAAGGTTAAAATCATATCATACATTCCTGAATCCGCTAAACAGTTATCTCCGCTAGGTCTCAAATCGAATAGCTACACATGCAAATTATTCGCCAGATAATCCACAAGAAATCAAGCACCAGGAATTATGAATCATAAACTGAAAGGCACAAAGGTATTAACAAATAAATCACATAAATTCAATCAACTATTTACAAACCCTAGAATCAGCTAAACGAAACTAGCCAGACATAGCAAAAGAAAGCATAAACATAATTAAAAAGAAAGCAATAATAAAAGCTGAATTAAATAAAACCCGGAATGAACGTTGAATGACAGCTGAAATCTTGCAGGAAAAATAAAGCTAATGTATGGAAGCAATAAAATTCTAAGTCTAAAAATAAAAAGAAGAAGAAAAGAAATAAAGAGAGGTAAAGAGATGTGTCTATTAGGTCAGGAAAATGACCTATAAATAGGCACAGGAGATAAATACAGTACAGAGCTCGAAAATACTGATAAAATCCAAAAATCCCGCAAAATCCCGAAAATTCGGAAATTCCCGTCGGGCACTATTCACTGCTGCGCGCGACCTTCTTGTTTCGGCCATATCTTCCTCGTCTGAACTCGGATTTGCGAACTGTTTGCGCCTACAAACTCGTATCGAGACGATCTACAACTTTCATTAAGAGCATTGGTCCAAATTCGAACTCCATATTTCTGTAAAAATCATCAAGTAACATATTTCACAAGATAAAGCAATTTAAGCACAAAACAATCATCCAACACTCAATTTCCTATAAAATTTACATCATAAGAACACTAAAAACAATGGAAACATGAGTGTTATCAACTCCCCCAAACTTAAGCCATTGTTCGTCCTCGAATAATGAGAAGAACACAATCAATAACACGAATGGGTAAGAAATCTAGCTCATCGATGCCTCCGAAAGATAAAGAATGATAGAATTCTCAAATCCTCAATAATTAAGCACAAAATTCACCAATAAACACAACTTATAGCAAAATCAACCTTGACATTCCAAACAATTGAATCTCACAAGGTATGTGTATCACTCAACTCTCAATTTGATGGAATAGGACGTGTCTACTCTCATCGAATTCAATACAATATAGATCACTTACCATAGGCTTGCCAATCGTCTACCATCTCCATCGCTAAAAGTGTGTCAGGACTAAGATCAAAAAGGTCTTTTTCTTCGGGTTATAATGTAGGGACATTGGTTAAGGTAGGGAAATATAGGCTAAGTGACTCAAATAAATTAAGAACACCAACCTTATAACTTCACAAAGCAAGTATGGAATAAATTCCATCTTCCACCAAACTATGTCACCATAATCAACTCCAACCAAGGGATTTAATCATCACAAAACAGAACTAAACACTCTTTTATGCTCTCCATTTATTTCCAACACATAAAGTCGATTTTCTAAACAAATTTCTTAATAAACACTCGACTTCACACTTTTTTTTTCTTCTCTTTTTTCCTTTTTTTTCATTTCACAACTTTTTTTTTCTTCTCACAACTTTTCTAGAGCTTATAAGAGGAAATAGTAACACAAAATCATCCCTTCTTTTTCACAACCCACTATGATATTCACCACACAAAGATCCCCATAGACTTCATCACCCCCTATCATCCGGCTAAAGAATAAAAGCTAAATAGGCTCAAAGTGGATAACAAAGGATAATTTTTTTTTTTAAGGACAGTGTTTGGGAAAAATTGTGGCTAACAAAAGATGGCCTAAAATCATCTCATAATCCTGGGCACAACAGCAACCTCGACACAGAAACCATGGCAAATTCTAGAAGATCACCACATGCATGATAAAACTCACAACAAAGAATAAATTGTGTATGATAAACAGTTATAGCTCAAAATCTCACAGGTTTATTCAACGTCTAAAAGTCAAGGTCAAAACCACTCTAGAATTATGCAAATTAGTTCCAATTATGCTCAAATCATCAAAGAAAATCAAATTCAATTTTTTTTTTTCACATAAATCATCATTGGCATCTCACCAGAAATCTAATGGAGCAATAATCATCTCAAAAACAAAACAAACACACACCACCAACCAAGCAGGATAAATTAATAAAGCTAACAATAAGATAAAAGTGATACACATATCTACTTTCACCCCCTCCCCCAAACTTATTACAGAACATAAGTTCGAAATAAGTTTGGAGGGATGATGATATGTGTGTCACTACTCACAGAAACACATGCTCCACGGTGGTGATATGAACAAGGCGCGAGTTCCCGCATCTTCCAAGCTCAACACTGCACTAAAAACCCCAAACAAAACAACGAAACAAAAAGAAACAAAACGAAACTAAAAGAACGAAAAAAACAAAACAAAGAAAAACAGTTGGGTTACCTCCCAACAAGTGCTTAATTTAACGTCTAGAGCTCGACGATACCTCAAAAACTCATGGAGGTCGGAAACAGCACTCTAACCATTGGAAAGCTTTTCTACTCTTGGGTGCCCTCTCCACCAAAACACTTCTCTTGGCTCGAACATCTTCCACAAGCATTGCCCCCTTCTCATTCTTGTTCCGAAAAATCCAGAATTTCACTTTCTTCTTCTTGGGGGTATGGGTTTTCAAAGACTCCCCATCATGCTCCAAAAACAAACACATCTCAAAATTCAGAACTTCTTTTGGCTTTGGAGTTTTTTTCTTGGCTTCATACTTGGGCAGCTTATTCTTCTCAACCTCTTCATCCTCCGAATTCGCTAGAAAACTGTCAGCCAAATTAATCACTTCATTCTGGGGAACTTCCTTTGGTGGAGGTTTCTTGAAAATCACAGTTTCCCCATAGGCTCCCAATGTCATTGTCCCCCTTTGTATATCTAGCTTTGCTCCACATGTGGCAAGGAAAGGTCTCCCTAACAGCAAAGGCATCTTTGGATCCTCCGGAATATCCAATACTACAAAGTCGATTGGGAAGAAAAAATCACTCACCTTCACAAGCACATCTTCCGCAACTCCTAGAGGTTTAGAGCAAGACTTATCAATAAGCTGAATTGTCTTGTGGGTTGGCTTCAAATCCCCCAACTACAACTTCCTATAAACTTTGAGAGGCATGACATTTATGCTTGCTCCGGTGTCACACATCACTTTCTCAAACAATGACTTTCCAATCTTCACAGGAATATTGAAGCTGCCCGAATCTTCTCTCTTTGGAGGCAACTGATACTCCTTCACTGCGAGCACCTCCTCAAATTCATTGAATGCACTCTTCTTTTCCATCACAACCTTCACAATTTGCACCTCATTTGGCTTGTTTCTCAAGATCTCCACAGAAGGAATATTCACAGCCAACTTCTTAAATGTCTCCAAAAATTTGGAGCTTTGCTCATCTAATCTTGGCCTCGGGAATGGAAGAGGGGGAGAAACAGAAATACCTTCATCCTCAACTGAATTATCAACCACCCAGATGGAATGACATTGCTGGTTTTGTTGAGGCTGTTGATGTTGGCTCTTCGGATTGAACTGAGTGTTGCTAGGAAATTGGCCTGGCTTGTGCTGTGCAGCTGCTTGGTTAGCCATTTGACCAACTTGAGTCTCCAACATCTGCACCTGCTTAGACAACGCTGAAAAATTTTGCTCTATGTTGGAAATTTTGGTCCCCATGTTTGCCGAGTTTGCCTCCATCCTGGTCACCTTCACCAACACTTGCTTCATCATCTCCTCTAGTGAATCCTTCTTCGGCTCATTGATGACTCCTCCACTAGACACAGAAAATCCCGGTGGAGGTTGCAAAGCATTGTTGGGATTGTTATAGGCTAGATTTGGGTGTGGGCGCCCTCCTGGCTGATACTGCTGCTGAAACTGCTGCCCTCTGTTGTACATTCCTGGCTGTACCTTCTGAAAATTTCCATAGTTTTGGCCATCGACAAAATTTACGTCTTCTATGCATATGGGATCTCTCACAGCTTGCTCTTGATTTCCAATGGTCAACGCATTAATCTTAGTAGTCAGCTCTGCCAGCTGCGTAGCAATCGCTGTCTGCTGTGTAACCATCGCTGCCTGCTGAGTAACCATCGCTGCCATAGGATCAGAACTGGAAGCAGCTGCAACATTTTTTAATTGTATTCTCTCTGATGGCCATTGGTAGCTCGTAGAAGCCATACTATCAATAATGCTCCACGCCTAGGAACTGCCTTTCTGAAGCAGAGAACCTCCTGCAGCTGTGTCCAAATGTATTCTTGTACGCTCTCCACAAGCATTGTAGAACATGATAATGAGCGTGCCTTTATCAAATCCGTGGCTCAGACACTTTCTCAACTTCTCTTGATACCTCTCCCATGTATCTGCCAGCTTTTTCTCCCTCAAACTGCTGGAACTGCACAATGTCCATCTTTAATTTCAGGGTCAGGCCAGGAGGATGAAACTTGCGTAGAAAAGCTTGAGCTACATCTTTCCACATAGTAGTTGCACTCAAATTTAATGTATAATACCACGACTTTGCTTTATCCCGCAGTGAGAAAGGGAAAAGACGAAGACGGATAATATCATCAGATACTCCATTCATCTTTACAGTGCTGCAAAGCTCCAGAAATTGCGCCAGATGCGCATTAGGATCCTCTATAGCGTGTCCTCCATACTGGTTCTGCTGGACCATCGTGATCAAACCAGTCTTCAGCTCAAAATTATTGGCATTAAGGGATCCTCTACGTCGGGTGACTCAACCTAAACACTACTCTAGATTGACTCGCAAGAGTACGAGATCTATTGTAACGTGTAAGCTAACCCAAGTCGATGTCACAAGGAAAGTCTTAAAGGGCTTCTAATTGTATCGCAAGAAAAACAGTAAAGAAAGCAGTAAAGAGATTGATTATTAAACTAAAACTTAGAATTAAAAACTTAAGTAACAACCGAACTTAAAATTAACTAGGCGAATTGAACTATTAAACCCTAGGCAAGATTTTAAAGAACTTAAATTAAACCTACTTATGAAATTAAACACTTGTAAAATAAAAGACTTCTAATCTAGACGTGAAACTAAAGTGCATAATTTAAATTGTATGATTAAAAAGAAAGCATAAACATAAACAAAAAGCATAGACATGATTAAACAGAAATAAATTGAATTGAAATACGAAATACCGTAAACGTCTTGAACGTGTAATTGTGTCACTCAATCACAATCCAAGAATTAAAACTTAAACAAAACTAAATTGAAACCTAACAATTAAAATCGACAACTATGAAAGCAAGTAAATTCCTAAGCTTCGGATGCCAACAGATCTCAAAGATGGCGTCTAAAACTAGGGCAAGGTATTGATATTTTTACAATGAAAAGTATGGCCCTATTTATAGACTTCAAATCCCTAGGGATCACCATGGAAGTTGCCATGCAAAGCCGGACTCTAAAAGGAATAGAATCGTGCAAAGGAAGGTAAGTCCAGCTGTGACGCGCGCTGCAAGTCATCTCCAGTCTGGCGAAAATCGCGGCTCTCGCCAGCGGAACGGCTTCCGCTCTGGCTCTCGGTTTCTCTGACTGGCGATTTCGCTGGCGCTTTCGATTCCTCTGACGCTTTCGATTCCTCTGGCTTGGAGATTGACTTCGCTGCACTGGGGTGGTTCCGCTGCTCTGGCTCTGGGGCATTTCTCTGATCACTGATTCCTCTGGCGATTGGTTTCTCTGCTTTGGCAAGTTGATTTCTCTGGCGAGTGCATCTGCTTTGCAGCGCGGGGCTTCGCTTCTCTGACGCGACAGAGTATGCACAAAAACGTAATTCTTAGCCCAAACTTCTCCAACATTTGCACTCTTCATCTTGAAATCCTAAATCTCCTGCAAAGCATAAAATATACTCCCTCTGTCCGCCAAGATTATGGCAATTTGCTTGGGCACGGGATTTAATAAAATTGGTGATGATTTTGATGTAGTGGAGAAATGGTCCCACCACTTTATGAGATGAGTGGTTGAGATTGAATTTTGAGTGGTTTTTTTTGTAAATAAAGAGTGTTAGTAAGGATAAAATATTAAAGAGGATGGTGGGACGATTGCCATAAAAGAAAAGTGACATAATCTTGGCGGACGCCCGATATAGTAATTGTGACATAATCTTGGCGGACGGAGGGAGTACCATAAAACGCACCAATTTCCATAAGATTATTTTAAAATAAAGCTAATACAGGCCCCTAAAATTATAACAATTAGGCATAAATCAACCCCCCCACACTTAGCCTTTTGCTTGTCCTCAAGCAAAATCCGTATGAATCCTAGGAAGAGATTGATTTCAACAATGCTAATTTCCATCCAAACATTCTCAAAGTCAATTCAAAATTTTACCAACAACACACATCTCTCGATCATGCAAGTAACTCAAAGTTTAAGAGGCAACAAAAGAGTAATGCACGTAATTCGATCAGACCCAATTCTCCGCTAGAAGTGAATTCCCTAATGTGATCGCCTTTATAATCAATATCACCATTTTTCACACTTTTTGTGCTTAAGATTTTCGACAGTTGAGCCATAATTCGTGAAATAAAAACCATTTGGATGTAATCCAAAGTCTTTTCACGTGGTTTCCCATGCTCATAGTTAGACTAGAGGAGCAGAGACTCAGAGCTATCACATTTCAGAACAGGCCAGATGTTTCAGAGCTGGCAATTTTGAAGTTGGCAATTCGTCCAACATTTTTCACATTTCACGGATAAGATACGATCGTAGGCAATCACAATGACAACACTCCTTCTAGCATCTACCGGACAAATCACGTTTTACTAACTTACAATCATGTTGCAACAAAACTCAAATTCTTTGCATAATCAAGAAACATATATCAAGAGTAAAACAAGAATAACCACCATTCATTCACAAACCCGAAATTCACATCGAAAACCATCTTCTCTTCCACAAATTCATAAAAATTAGTAAGATTGGAGACCAAAAACTAAGCATAGAAAGACTAATCTCGCCCAATTGAAAGCATAAGCGCAATAAAATACCCCCCACACTTAAAGCATGCCATGTCCTCAGGACACAAAAGAAATAAGAAGAGTTAAGAAAACATCCCTGATTATCGGCATTGAGAAACTAAAGCATCGTGCGAGGTGGTGAAGATGGGAATTCGCGGTCTGTGGCAGAGTAGAAAGTGGCCGCGCTGAATCTGGTCAGCGCTGGCAGAGCAGCGCGGAGAAGTGCAGCGCGGAAAAGTGCAGCGTGAACTGGGCAGAGACGCACTGGCGAGGCTGCGCTGACGGCAAGGTTAGAACTGCAGCGCTGAAGTCAAAACATGAACACCACATCAAAGTATCCGCGCAAGCAACCAAAACTTAGGAAAGACACAAAACAACAACGGAAAACAAAGAAAAACAAAAACTAAAAATAAACCAACGGTGGGTTGCCTCCCACCAAGCGCTAGAGTTAGAGTCTCCAGCCCGACTTCAGATCTGACCCTTAGTGAGGATCGTGCAGAGTGTGAGACTCCACCACCATGGATGAGCTCTGGTGCTCGTAATATGGCTTCACTCGGTGTCCGTTCACTCTGAAGCTCTCATTCGTGTTTTCATTGAATAGCTCAACGGCACCATGCTCAAACACCTCCTTAAGTAAAAACGGACCGCTCCATCTAGATTTCAGCTTTCCCGGAAATAACTTAAATCGAGAATTGAACAAGAGCACCTTCATTCCAGGGCAAAGCTTCTTGTGGCAAATGCGGCGATCGTGGAGTCGCTTTACTTTGTCCTTGTAAATTCTCGCATTCTCATACGCCGCATTGCGTAGTCAGAGTCCAAGTCATAATTGGCAGCTTTGATCGCCCAATAAGCTTTGTGCTCAATCTCCACCGGCAGATGGCAGGCCTTGCCATAGACTAGACGGTATGGACTCATCCCAAGCACGCCTTTGAAGGCAGTTCTGTACGCCCAGAGAGCATCATTCAACTTTGCGGACCAATCCTTGCGCGAGGGCTGCACCGTTTTCTCCAAAATTCCCTTGATCTGCCGATTGCTCGTCTCGGCTTGTCCAGAGGTCTGTGGGTGGTATGGTGTTGCAACCTTGTGCGTGATCCCATTCTTCTTCATAAGTTTTGCAAACAACTTGTTGCAGAAGTGCTTGCCCCCATCGCTAATGATAGCTCTAGGAAATCCGAATCTAGAAAGAATGTTCTTTTGCACAAACTTGAGCACCACATTAGCATCACATGTCCGCGTGGGGATAGCCTCAACCCATTTGGACACGTAATCTACAGCAAGTAAAATGTATTGAAACCCATGCGAAGTAGGAAATGGCCCCATGAAATCAATGCCCCACACATCAAAAATTTCGACAATTAAAATGCTTTGGAGGGGCATCTCATTCATGCGGCCAATATTTCCTACTCTCTGACACCGATCGCATGCAAGAGTAAAGGTGTGTGCATCTTTGAAAATGGAAGGCCAAAACAAACCTGATTGAAGAATTTTATGTGCTGTTTTCTGCCCCCCAAAATGTCCACCACAATGATCTTCATGGCACATTTTCAACACTTGTTGTTGCTCCTCTGCCGGCACACACCGTCGAATGCATCATCCTTTCCAAGCTTGAAGAGGTGAGGGATCTCCCAATAGTAGTGCCTGCATTGAGCTAAAAATCTCTTCCTCTCCTGCGATGTCAGCTCAGGCCGTAGAATACCACAAACTAAGTAATTAACAATATCGGCATACCAGGGCTCGGCGCTCACGGAGCTGGGCCGAGCAGCGCTAAATTCGGCAAGGTCGGCAGAGGTGATCTCGGTGAAGCTGGCCAGAGCAGAGCCGACTTCGGCAACTCTGAAGTCGGCAGAGCTGACTTTGCCAGAACAGAGCTCGGCAGAGCTGGCGGGGCTGCTCTGGCTTGGCAGAGATGGCTGGGCAGAATGGACACGGAAAGGGCTGAGCTCGGTAGAACTAGACTCTGCAGTACTGCACTTGTCAAAGGTTAATGCATACGTATGCTCAAAAGGAAAAGATTCAGGGATGCAATTAAGATTCAACTCTATCAGATTATTATCCAAGCGGGAAAGGTGGTCAGCTACATGATTCTCGCTCCCTTTCCTATCCCTGATCTCTACATCGAACTCTTGCAACAGTAGGACCCAACGGATTAGACGAGCTTTAGCTTGAGGTTTGGTCATCAAATATCGAAGCGCAACATGGTCACTATGGACAATGACCTTAGACCCAATGATGTATGCTCGAAATTTATCTAAGGCAAAGACCACAGCAAGCATCTCTTTTTCAGTAGTGGTGTAATTTACTTGTGCACTATTCGGAGTTAAACTAGCATAGTAAATCACACGTAACATCCTATCCACACGCTGACCTAGTACCGCTCCTACAGTAGAGTTAGACGCATCACACATGATCTCGAAGGGTAATGACCAATCAGGCGCAATCACAACCGGGGCAGAGCTTAACTTAAGTTTTAATGTTTCAAAGGCGTGCATGCAAGAGTCATCAAAATTAAAAGGAACGTCCTGAGCTAGCAGTTTGCATAGAGGTTGGCTAATTTTAGAGAAATCTTTAATGAAACGCCGGTAAAAACCGGCGTAACCTAAGAAACTCCTAATTCCCTTGACATCAATAGGGGGCGGCAACTTTTGGATTACCTCTACCTTAGCTCTGTCGACCTCTAATCCATGCTTAGACACCACATGACCAAAGACAATACCGCGAGTAACCATGAAATGACTCTTTTTCCTAACTCAAGGTTAGGCCACTTTCAATACACCTTTGCAACACTACATCAATCTTAGTCAAACAATCATAATAGGACTGCCCAAAAACCGAAAAATCATCCATAAAAACCTCCACGAATTTACCAATCATATCAGAAAATATGGACATCATGCATCGTTGAAACGTCCCGGGTGCATTGCACAATCCGAACGGCATCCTCTTCCATGCAAATATCCAAAAGGCGTGGTGAAGGCCGTTTTGACTTGATCTTCCGGCGCGATTGCGATTTGGTAGTAACCTGACAAGCCATCAAGAAAACAATAAAAATCATGCCCTGCTAAGCGATCTAACATTTGATCAACAAAAGGAAGAGGAAAATGATCCTTTTTGGTGACGGCATTGAGTTTCCTATAGTCGACGCACATTCGCCATCCCGTGGTAGGACGTGTCGGCACCAACTTCATCTTGTCATTGCGCACAACCGTCATTCCTCCTTTCTTTGGCACGACATGCACCGGGCTCACCCACTCACTATCGGCGACAGAATAGATAATCCCTTTCGGCAAGTAGCTTAAGGATTTCCTTGCGCACAACCTCCATCAGCATAGGGTTCAAGCGTCACTGGGCATCTCGCTTGGGTGCAGCTCCTTCCTCTAGGTTGATCCTGTGCATGCATGTGGCTGGACTAATGCCACGTATGTCACCTAGGCTCCATCCCAGCGCTGCCTTGTTTCTCTTCAACACCTCGAGCAGCGCCGCTTCTTTCTCTAAAGTCAGAGTAGCCGAGATGATCACTGGCTTCTCCTCGCCTTCTTCTAGAAAAACATACCTGAGATTGGCAGGGAGTTCCTTCAGTTCCAGCGCTGACCTCTTGGTTCCTATCTGTTCATCTAAGGACAGCTCGGTATGGCTGGGCTGCACTGAACTCGGCAGGGCTGGCTGGGCTGGGCTGAAGGGCTCAGCTGGCTTCGGCAGCTTTGTCATCGGCAGAGCTGGCTGGGCAGCGCTGAACTCTTCAGCTTCCCTAGCTAATTCCTCCATGTCGGCTGATCCAGCGCAAACTTCCACGCATTTCTGCTCCTGTAAAAATACCTTCTCAACCAAGCCATTAATAGCATCTATATATGAGCATTCATTCATAAAGTTGGCAGAAGGCATAGCTCGATTTTCGTGCACCGAGAAAGACACCGATTCCCTTAACACTGTCATTTTAATAGTTCCATTTTTGACATCAATCAGCGTGTTAGTGGTCGCCATAAAGGGTCTTCCTAAGAGCAGAGTGTGATCTCTACCATTCTCGTGCACATCCCCAATCTCAAGGACCACAAAATCAACAGGCACTATCAAACCCCCAACTCTAACTAGGATATCCTCTACTATACCACGGGGATACCTGATGGACCTATCAGCAAGTTGAAGGCACATGCGAGTAGATTTTAAATTACCTAACTCTAATTGTTGAAAAATAGAGTAAGGCATCAAGTTAATCCCTGCCCCCAAATCTAACATTCCCGTGGCTTCCTTACCATTTCCCAAAGCAATATTAATCACAAAACTACCTGGATCGCGCTGCTTGGGTGGCAAAGATTGCTGCATGATTGCGTTTGCAACTTCGGAGACCAACACCTTCTCATTGTCACCGAACCTTCTTTTGTTGGATGCCAATTCCTTGAAGAATTTCACATATGCAGGCACATTTCGGATCACATCAAGAAGAGGCAAATTCACATTTACCTTGGCCAACATGTTATAGAATTCCTCGAACTGACGATCCTGCCTCTCGTTTCTCAATCTGTTCGGAAAAGGAACCGGTGGTCGATAAGGTGTAGTAGCTTTGTGGAGCTTGACCACCTTCTCCTTCTCTCCTTCCTTTTGCTGGTCTGCCTTCTCTCCATCAGTCGGGCTGGTCAGAGCTGAACTCGGCTGCTCTGCTCTGGTAAAAGTAGAGCTCGGCTGCTCTGCTCTGGTAAAGGCAAGAACATCTACTTTGTTATCCACCATCTTACCACTGCGGAGAACAGTTACAGCTAGAGCTTGATGCGGCTGAGCAGGTTGGCCATGCAGCTTCCCGGGCTGCTGTTGTTGTTGGATTTGATTCAAGGCACCGGAAAGTTGTCCAACCGTTGTTTCCAGCCTTTTGATTGTAGAAGCTTGGGACTCCATACTTTGTTTGCTGATCTCCATAAAGGCTTGCAGCGTTTCTTCGAGCATGGATTTCTGTGGTGGAATCGGCTGCGCACTCTGTTGTGGAATGGATTGCTGCTGTTGGTATTGTGGTCTGTATGGTTGAGAAGGCCCCTGCTGTGGTGGGAAATACTGTTGTTGTTGTTGATAGCCCATTTGGGGTGGTAGACGGAATTGATTTCCCCCAAAATTTTGATTTCCCCATCCAATATTCGGCTGACCTCTCCATCCTCCAACGATATTCTGTGGACCTTGATTCATATTCTGTCCATATGGTCTGCTCTGCACTTGATTGTAGCTTTGGAATCCTTGTGCCGCATAGACTTCAGCTTGTCCTTCTGGAGTAAATTCTCCCATTCGATGACACTCATTGGCTCCATGGCTGAAATCTCCACAAATACCACAAGGCTCAACGTACTGCAGGGCTGGATTTGGTGTGGCTGACATCGGTGGCGTTGTCATCGACAAAGCTGACTTCTGCACCGGAGCTGAATTTTCCATCTTGTCCATCTTCAACTGTTGTACTTCTCGCATGATCGAAGCCAACTGTTGCTGCATCTCGAATTGATTTGTCACCGCGCTGGCTTCAACTCTTCTTCCACGGACGGACTTCTGTTGGGAGCTCTCGGCCAAGGTCTTGAAAATCTCTTTCAAATCTGCAGCGGTCTTCCGAGCTATGTTACCTCCGGCCGTGCTATCCACCATAAATTGGGCAGTTTGCAATAACCCATCGTAGAAGAACTGCATCAACATAACATTAGTGAATTGATGTTGAGGGCATTGTCGGATGAGTTCTTCATATCTCTCCTAAGCTTCGTGCAAAGGCTCGTCCGTTCCTTGGGTGAACTCCATTATTTTCGTTCTCAGCTCCTATGTCTTGTGACTTGGGTAGTATTTCAGCATGAATTTTTCATAAGCATCCCCCCACGTAGTGATAGAGTTGGGCGGCAGAGAAAGCATCCACGTCCTTGCCCGGTCTTTAAGTGCATAGGGAAAGCACTTGAGCTTGAGTTGGTCCTCCGTGAGGCTAAGCAGAGGAATCGTTTGCACTTGTGTGCAAAAATCTCGGATGAATTGCAGAGCATCCTCGCTTGGCATCCCGTGGAACACCGACAGCAAATTCGAGTCGTTGGGTTTGAGATTGTAGTTTCTCACAACAGTGGGGAGCACGATTGCCGATGTGTTGGTATCTCCGATTACGTACCTGGTGAAGTCTCCCATGTATTCCATGTTCTGGGCCATCTCCTTCTTTTCCTTGTTTAAATTCTGCTTAGGGCTGAAATTGGCGGAGCTGGCCTCTTCCTCCTTAGCTTGTTTTGCCGTTTCTGTCGTGTGCTCTGTATCGGCAGAGCTGGCGTCCTCCTTCGTTGGCTGCTCTGAAGGCTCAGAGTCAGAGCTGGCTGGAGAATCTTGTTTCTCCTCTCCTGCGCTCTGCTCTGGTAGTTCAGAATCAGAGTTGGACTTGGCAGAGCTGGCTTCCTCCTCTTCTACGGTCTGCTCTGGAACTTCAGGTTCAGAGTCAGAGCTGGAATTGGCGGAGCTGACAGCGCTGTCTTCAGCGAACACTCATTTGCAGCTATACTTCTTGAAAATCCCTCTGCTCGTACTATGCAACGGGGACACAAGTTTGCCTTTAAGACTACGGTGTCCCTGCATGCACAACACTAAACAAACGGATTAAACGCACCGAATGGAAGAAACGTAAAAACAAAAACGAGACGACTGAAAATTAAATAAAGCAAGTAAAAACGACACAACTAAAACGCCTAAAACTTTCCCCGGCAACGGCGCCAAATTTTGACTCAACCTAAACACTACTCTAGATTGACTCGCAAGAGTACGAGATCTATTGTAACGTGTAAGCTAACCCAAGTCGATCTCGCAAGGAAAGTCTTAAAGGGCTTCTAATTGTATCGCACGAAAAACAGTAAAGAAAGCAGTAAAGAGATTGATTATTAAACTAAAACTTAGAATTAAAAACTTAAGTAACAACCGAACTTAAAATTAACTAGGCGAATTGAACTATTAAACCCTAGGCAAGATTTTAAAGAACTTAAATTAAACCTACTTATGAAATTAAACATTTGTAAAAGAAAAGACTTCTAATCTAGACGTGAAACTAAAGTGCATAATTTAAATTGTATAATTAAAAAGAAAGCATAAACATAAACGAAAAGCATAGACATGATTAAACAGAAATAAATTGAATTGAAATACGAAATACCGTAAACGTCTTGAACGTGTAATTGTGTCACTCAATCACAATCCAAGAATTAAAACTTAAACAAAACTAAATTGAAACCTAACAATTAAAATCGACAACTATGAAAGCAAGTAAATTCCTAAGCTTCGGATGCCAACAGATCTCAAAGATGGCGTCTAAAACTAGGACAAGGTATTGATATTTTTACAATGAAAAGTATGGCCCTATTTATAGACTTCAAATCCCTAGGGATCACCATGGAAGTTGCCATGCAAAGCCGGACTCTAAAAGGAATAGAATCGTGCAAAGGAAGGTAAGTCCAGCTGTGACGCGCGCTGCAAGTCATCTCCAGTCTGGCGGAAATCGCGGCTCTCGCCAGCGGAACGGCTTCCGCTCTGGCTCTCGGTTTCTCTGACTGGCGATTCCGCTGGCGCTTTCGATTCCTCTGACGCTTTCGATTCCTCTGGCTTGGAGATTGACTTCGCTGCACTGGGGTGGTTCCGCTGCTCTGGCTCTGGGGCATTTCTCTGGTCACTGATTCCTCTGGCGATTGGTTTCTCTACTTTGGCAAGTTGATTTCTCTGGCGAGTGCATCTGCTTTGCAGCGCGGGGCTTCGCTTCTCTGACGCGACAGAGTATGCACAAAAACGTAAACTTCTCCAACATTTGCACTCTTTATCTTGAAATCCTAAATCTCCTGCAAAGCATAAAATATACCATAAAACGCACCAATTTCCAGAAGATTATTTTAAAATAAAGCTAATACAAGCCCCTAAAATTATGCATTGAAATGTTGGAACGTTGAGCATGGCCGGGTCTGGCAGAGCAGTAACATTCTCCGTTTTTAATAAAAAGCCTGTTATTTCTAACTCTTCAATGCATATCTGTTCTCTTGTGAAGATTGCTGACCAGGAGGAAGAAGTAGAAATTTTAAGAGCTAACTGTCTTTCGCCAGCTATGCCCGTTCCGCCAGCGCTGACTACTCCAGCTCTGCCGCTGGAGGATAGAGCAGAAATTTTACCGCCACTGCTGACGAGCTCAGCTCTGAGCAGTGTGCCAACTTTGACCAGCACGCGCCAGAATTCTGCTAAGGAGAAGCTGATGTGCACCAGCTCGGAAGAGGACAAAATTATACAAAATTTTCTTGATAATTTGCAGGATGAGGAGGCCATTGAAGATCAATTTTTGGCCAAGCTTCCACTCGATGTTAATGCCGTTCATGAGGTACCAACTACCGTGAAAGAGGATGCAACCGTTGAGAAAGAACGAGCTGATGTGCTGCCATGCAAGGATGATAACGTGCGAAGAGTGTAGAGTACACCACCTTTGGAAGAGAAGAAAGAGGAGAGATCTCGACATAGCTTTTGGTTCGAGAGAATGATGAATGCGATGAGCTCTGCTTGCTCATTAAGAGGACCCGCAGCTGAACTAGAGGATGTTGTGCTTTCACGAGGACTAATTCAGCTGACGTTTCATAGCGATTTTGGTTAAGGGATCCTCTACATCGGGCTGGCGACTTTAAAGCTAGCGCTTGGTAGGAGGCAACCCATCGTTGGTTTAGTTTTTGTTTTTGTTTTTCTTGTTCTTCGTTTTATGTTTTTGTTTTGTGTTTTCCTAAGTTTTTGGTTGCTTTGCGGATACTATGATTCTGGAGGTTTTCATGTTTTCAGCGCTGCCGTGTCTACTCTGCATCGACCACAAATTCCACTCTTCATCGCCTCTCACGATACTTCAGTTTGTCATTGCCGCTAATCAGGGACGTTTTCTACACTCTTCGTATTTGTTTTCTGCCCTGAGGACATGGCATATTTTAAGTGTGGGGGGGGGAGTTTTGTGGCTTATATTGTCAATTGGGCGAAATTGATTTTTCTATGCTTAGTTTTTGGTCTCGAATCTTGCTAATTTTTATGAATTTGTGGAAGAGTAGATGGTTTTCGATGCACGTTTCGGGTTTGTGTTCGTTTGGTGGTTATTCTTGTTTTACTGTTGATATGTGTTTCTTGATTGTGCAAAGAATTTGAGTTTTGTTGCAACACGATTGTAAGAAAGTGAAACGTGATTTGTCCAGTAGATGCTAGAAGGAGTGTTGTCATTGTGATTGCCTACGATCGTATCTTATCTGTGAAAATGTTGGACGAATTGCCAACTTTAAAATTGCCAGCTCTGAAACATCTGGCCTGTTCTGAAACGTGATAGCTCTGAGTCTCTGCTCCTCTAGTCCAATTATGAGCATGGGAAACCACGTGAAAAGACTTTGGATTACATTCAAATGGTTTTTATTTCACGAACTATGGCTCAACTGTCGAAATTTTAAGCACAATGAGTGTGAAAAATGGTGATATTGATTATAAAGGTGATCACATTAGGGAATTCACTTCTAGCGGAGAATTGGGTCTGATTGAATTGCTTACATTACTCTTTTGTTGCTTCTTAAACTTTGAGTTACTTGCATGATCGAGAGATGTGTGTTGATTGTAAAATTTTGAATTGACTTTGTGAATGTTTGGATGGAAATTAGCATTGTTGAAATCAATCTCTTCCTAGGATTCATACGGATTTTGCTTGAGGACAAGCAAAAGGCTAAGTGTGGGGGGTTGATTTATGTTTAATTGTTCTAATTCTAGGGGCTTGCATGAGCTTTATTTTAAGACAATCTTCTGGAAATTGGTGCGTTTTATGGTGTATTTTATGCTTTGCAGGAGATTTAGGTTTTCGAGATGAAGAGTGCAAATTTTGGAGAGTTTGGGCTAAGAATTACGTTTTTGTGCATACTCTGGCACGTCAGAGAAGCGAGTCCCGCATGCCAGAGCAGCGAAATGGGAAGCCAGGGAAATGCGCTAGAGCCAGAGCAGCGAAGTGAATCGCCAGAGGAATCATAATCGCCAGAGGAATCATAATCGCCAGAGGAATCATAAGTGCCAGAGGAACCAAGTCAGAGCAGAGAAATCAACATATCAGAGCAAAGGAATCACTAGTCAAAGAAATCAACATATCAGAGCAGAGGAATCAATAGTCAGAGAAGCTGATTTTCCCGAGCCGCGATTTCAGCCAGAGTGGAGTAATACTTGCAAAGCACGCTAGCTGGACTTACCTAAGTACACGATTCTATTGCCTTTAAGAGTCCAACTTTACATGGCAACTTCCATGGTAATCAAGAAGGATTTGAAGTCTATAAATAGGGCCATACTTTTCATTGTAAAACACACTCCCCTTGCCCTAATCTTTAGTTTCCGGTAGGCAGCCAAAGCTTAGGTTTATTGCTTTCTTAGTCTTAGTTTCGATTAATGTTCTTAGTTAGTTTAGTATAGTTCTTTTAATTCATGTTTTAGATTAGTTTCCGTTTAGAGTTGTAATTACGTGACAGATTACTTCTCGAGACGGTTTGACGGTATTTCTTTAATTAAGTTTATTTATTTTCTTTTACATGCGTTTCTTTTAATTCTGCAATTTAAATTCTGCCTTTTTAATTATGCAATTTAGTTTATGCGTTTTTATGATGCTTTCTTTAAATTATGCACTTTGATTTCTGCCTAGTTAGATTAGATTAGAAGTTTTAATTAAAGTTATTTAAATTCAATTTGCCTAGTTAATTCTTTACTTTAAGATTGATTTAATTCTTGCCTAGATAATTTTAAGATTAAGTTTTATTTAAGTTTAAATTACAAGCATTAGTTAATAATTCTTTTTCATGCCTAGATAATTCTTTAGTTTAAATTTCTAGTTAAGTTTATTTTCCCAGCTTTAGATAATTTTACAGCTTTCAATCCTTAGTTTATAGCTTTCTTGTGACATAATTAATTGCCCTTAAAGATCTTCCTTGAGAGATGACACTGGGTCAACTTACCATCACTAGTATGTCCTTGTTCTATTGCAAGTCAAACTAGAGGTGTTCTAGGTTGAGTCATGCCTGAAAAAAAAACCAGAATTAGAAAAATAAAAATAAAAATAAAAAGAAACAGTAAACGCCTGAAGTACTACTAAGTCCTATCGAAAATATTAAAGAAACTTCTAATCAGTCCCCGGCAACGGCGCAAAAAAGTTGATCACTAATTTCTTAGCAACAAGAATGACTGCAACTAACACAGGTAATTGTAGCAAGCAATAAGTAATCGAGTATCGTATCCACATGGACTGACACAACGAAACAACTCTAGCTATCTCCTAAACAGACTATAACAGTAGACAGGCAACAGAAAGTAAGGAGGATTTAACTAGAATTAAACTCAAACAGTAGCAAATAAAAGCACGTAGAAGAATCAAATAAGGAAAAACAGCTGATCCTAGGGTAGTAAGTTCATTAATTAAATCTACGCAATTAATCTATTAATCCTATGTACCAGTTTAATCCAGTTATGATGAGAGATCACTTAATTAATCAATCACTCTCGCTAGAGCAGCAACGATCGTAGATTAGTAAATTATCTATCTCCGTTAGGTCTCAAGAAAATCTACTAACTCCCAATAGCTCCTAAGAATAGCTCTCTATGATCCACCTATGTCTGCTGGGTCTCAAGGTTAAAATCATATCATACATTCCTGAATCCGCTAAACAGTTATCTCCGCTAGGTCTCAAACCGAATAGCTACACATGCAAATTATTCGCCAGATAATCCACAAGAAATCAAGCACCAGGAATTATGAATCATAAACTGGAAGGCACAAAGGTATTAACAAATAAATCACATAAATTCAATCAACTATTTACAAACCCTAGAATCAGCTAAACGAAACTAGCCAGACATAGCAAAGAAAGCATAAACATAATTAAAAAGAAAGCAATAATAAAAGCTGAATTAAATAAAACCCGGAATGAATGTTGAATGACAGCTGAAATCGCAAAAGAAAGCATAAACATAATTAAAAAGAAAGCAATAATAAAAGCTGAATTAAATAAAACCCGGAATGAATGTTGAATGACAGTTGAAATCTTGCAGGAAAAATAAAGCTAATGTATGGAAGCAATAAAATTCTAAGTCTAAAAATAAAAAGAAGAAGAAAAGAAATAAAGAGAGGTAAAGAGATGTGTCTATTAGGTCAGGAAAAGGACCTATATATAGGCACAGGAGATAAATACAGTACAGAGCTCGAAAATACTGATAAAATCCGAAAATCCCGCAAAATCCCGAAAATTCGGAAATTCCCGTCGGGCACTATTCACTGCTGCGCACGACCTTCTTGTTTCGGCCATATCTTCCTCGTCCGAACTCGGATTTGCGAACCGTTTGCGCCTACGAACTCGTATCAAGACGATCTACAACTTTCATTAAGAGAATTGGTCAAAATTCAAACTCCATATTTCTGTAAAAATCATCAAAGTACGAGCAAGTAACATATTTCACAAGATAAAGCAATTTAAGCACAAAACAATCATCCAACACTCAATTTCCTATAAAATTTACATCATAAGAACACTAAAAACAATGGAAACATGAGTGTTATCAGTTATTCGAAGCATGACCCTACATGTTCCCTCCCACATTTCACCCTTTCTACTCTAGTCCCCCTTCGATCTACTGGTCCCCTCCACTGTTGTCGCAAGTGAAGGGCCCAGTTTAAGATTTATTAAAATTAAACGTGAAGTAAAACGGCGACGTTTAGAATATCGAAAATTAGGTACATGTAGACATTTTTTACTGCCAAGTCAGCTTCAAATTGGCTGGCATTTGACAAAAAGTGCAAAAACTGCTTAATAGCATAGTTGAGGTATATTGTGGCTGAAATTTTAAAATTGATGCAAAACATGGAATTGAAAATAGTTAGGCTATTTAGCGGCGTTAACCCATTTTTTGATTTATATCATGAACTTTTTTATCATAAAATACATGAATTTAAGATTGTGAATCGTCTCACAGTCGACAATTTTGCCCAAATTCAATGTAGACCAATAATATGGCAGAATATGGCAATTTCACCCAAATTCAATCTAAATAGTCTCACGATTTGCAATTTTTCACTGCGCCATTAGATTGGATTTGGGCGAAGTTATCCTTCGTGGACAATTCAAAATCAATCTTAAATTCATGTATTTTATGGCAAAAAAAAGGTCATGATATAAACTAGAAAATTGACAAACTTTGGATATTTTTCGACCATAACCCCTTTTAACTATGAGGGATTTGTAAAACTACCCACTTTTTGAAATGTGTCTACTAAAGATATCCAAATTTTCTGTTATCTACATCTTATACCCATTTCTTTAATTTAATAAGTACTCCCTCCGTCCCAACTATGAGAAAGATAGGATTTTTCTCTTTGATATGATGGGTCGGGTCTACTGGATCGGGCGCGGATCGAGTCACGGACTGGTCCTATTGCATGGTGCAACATGTTGCCTATGAGTTTTTGTCAAATGTAGTTGAGCATTAAATTGACAATGTAATTTTTAAATTTGTTAGATTTGTTAAATATAGACTATTAAATATAGCTCAAGTTTGTAACTTAGCATCAGTTAAAAATATCAGTTAGTTAAAAGTTAGCTGAAAGTTAATTAGAGGATAATTATTTTCTGTAAACCGATGCATGAACACCACGTGTAAATCATCTCTATAAAAGGAAAAGTACAAACTTAATAAACTTGATTTTCAGTTTCAAATTCTAATCTTGTGTATGGAGTTCATAGTATATTTCAACATGGTACCAGCTACAAATGCATAACCGCTCTCAATCTCGATATCTTTTTCTCTTTTCCGCTCAAATCTCACCAAATTCCTCAGTGATATGAACTTGGCTGATAATTATGAAGATTCACCGAAAAACACAGTAATAACGTAACAGATAAGGAAAACTCCGATCTATTTGATTTATACGCGGAAGACTGAAATTGAACGGAACAAACAGAAAAGAACAGATAAAGATGGATTGCCTCAAAACCCCTGAGTCTAAACCACGAAATGATCTAGGCGAATAATTCCCTAAACCCCAACGTGCATTTGACGCAGGAACTCGGAGACGCTGAATGACACACGGCGAGGGATGAAGAAACTCGTCGATTCGTCGATAGGTGAATCCTTGTTTATCAAGAAGAATTCGAAACTTGAGAGAGAATTAAACTCACTGTTATATTTTATCAAATTGTCTAACTTTGTTCAACACATAACAGCCCTATTTATAGGGAACGGAAAACCCTACGTAAAAAGGAAATAAACAGAAATTAAAGAAATAACGGAACTTGTTCAGCAAGTCAAAATAAACCCTAGCGAGAGATCCTCTGAAAGACGCAGAGGAATCAAGTCTGCTCTGGCAAAGCCAGAGGAATCAAGTCTTCTCTGGTGGGTTGAATCTGCTCGGGCAGACTCCACTTGAACTCTCTGCTCAGGCAGACTCCTCTTGATTTCTCTGCTCGGGCAGACTCCACTTGATTTCTCTGCTCGGGCAGACTCGCCGTGAATTCTCTGCTCGGGCAGACTCGACGTGAATTCTCTGCTCTGCTCGGGCAGACTCCTCTTGATTTCTCTGCTCGGGCAGACTCCACTTGATTTCTCTGCTCGGGCAGACTCGCCGTGAATTCTCTGCTCGGGCAGACTCGACGTGAATTCTCTGCCCAGTCGATTCTTCCCGGGGATAACGATTCCGCTGCTCTGGCAAGCCAGAGGAATCGAGTCTTCTGGGCGGCATGATTCCGCTGTTCTGGCAAAGCCAGATGAATCGAGATTTCTCCGGTGGTTCAACTTGGTAAGCAATAAGGTTTACCACCTTTGAGCTCTGATCCGTCGGTCCTTCTCCAATTGGCCTTTTCAGCTCTTGCCTCCAGATTTCCTCCACCAATGTCATTAAATTAGCCTTGAACGTCCTGGCCCTAGCTCTCGTCACTGGACCAACGGGCACGTGCACCGGATCTTCACTCTGTGCCGCCTCTGAAATTCGGCTCTGCTCTGCATCCTGGCCTCTACTCTGAACTGCATCATTCCCCCTCTCTTGAAAAGGATTTGTCCTCAAATCCACAGCGTCGCCTACATCAAAGGGACTTAAGTCAGTAACATTGAATGTAGCGCTCACATTATACCCACCGGGCAAATCTAGTTTGTAGGCATTATCATTGATCCGTTCCAATACTTGGAATGGTCCATCGCCCCGAGGGAGTAACTTGGAGCGCCTCTGCTCTGGAAATCTTTCCTTGCGCATGTGCAGCCAAACCCAATCACCGGGCTCAAACACTACTTTGCGACGACCCCGATTAGCTTGCTCAGCATACTACCGCGTGCGGCGCTCAATGTTGGCTCTGGCACGTTCATGGATCTTCTTCACGAAGTCAGCTCTGTTCTGGCCATCCATGTTAACCTGCTCACTCTCAGGTAACGGAGTCAAATCCAAAGGTGTCAAAGGGTTAAATCCATACGCGATTTCAAATGGAGAAAACTTAGTGGCAGAATGAACAGCACGGTTATAAGCGAATTCCACATGAGGAAGACACTCTTCCCACGACTTAATGTTCTTTTGAATAATAGCTCGAAGTAAAGTAGACAAAGTTCTATTCACTACCTCGGTTTGACCATCAGTTTGTGGATGACAAGTAGTAGAAAACAAAAGTTTGGTACCCAACTTACACCACAAAGTCTTCCAAAAATAACTCAAGAACTTGGAATCCCGATCAGAAACAATAGTCCTAGGCATGCCATGCAATCTAACAATCTCTTTAAAGAATAGATCAGCCACATGAGATGCATTATCGGATTTATGACAAGGAATAAAATGTGCCATCTTAGAAAATCGATCAACAACCACAAAGATGGAATCTCGACCACGCTTAGTCCTAGGTAAACCTAACACAAAATCCATAGAAATATCAATCCAAGGTGCGTTAGGAATAGGCAATGGTGTATACAAACCATGGGGACTCACCCTAGACTTAGCTTGTTTACATGTAACACATCGACCACAAATTCTCTCAACATCACGTTTCATATGAGGCCAAAAGAAATGTTCATGCAGAACAGCCAAAGTCTTAGTAATGCCAAAGTGTCCCATCAAACCCCCACCATGAGACTCAAGCAATAACATCTCTCGTAAAGAACATTGAGGCACACATAACTTAGTCTTCCTAAAAAGAAAATCATCATGCCTAAAATACTCTCCACTAGCAGCTCTCGCACATGCTATATAAATCTCACCAAAATCAGCATCACTCGCATACAAACTCTTGATGCACTCAAAGCCAAGTAACTTAGCATCTAAGGTAGAAATCAAGGCATACCTTCGAGAAAGTGCATCAGCTACAACATTCTCTTTACCTTGCTTGTATTTGATGACGTAGGGAAACGTCTCAATGAACTCCATCCACCTCGCATGTCGCTTGTTCAACTTGTGTTGGCCTTTCAAGTGTTTCAACGACTCATGGTCCGTGTGAATGACAAACTCGTTGGGCCACAAGTAGTGCTGCCACGTTTGCAAAGCTCGCACCAATGCATACAGCTCCTTATCATACGTGGGATAACTCAACGTCGCCCCATTTAACTTCTCACTGAAATACGCAATCGGTCGTCTCTCTTGCATCAACACTGCACCAATACCAACACCAGAAGCATCACATTCAATCTCAAAAGATTTGGAGAAATTTGGAAGAGATAATACCGGGGCGTGGGTCAATTTGTATTTTAACTGCTGAAATGCATCCTCTTGCGCCTTGCCCCACTTAAACTCCACATTCTTCTTGATGACTTCTGTCAAAGGTGCTGCAACACTGCTGAAGTGAGGCACGAAACGCCTATAGAAGCTAGCAAGACCATGAAAGCTTCGGACTGCGGCAATGTTCCTCGGCGTTGGCCACTCTTGGATAGCTCGTATCTTCTCCTCATCAACCTGTACACCTTGTGCACTAACAACAAAACCAAGGAACACAAGCTTGTCCGTAGCAAAAATGCACTTCTTAAGGTTAGCAAACAACTTCTCCTTTCGAAGTACGTCCATAACAGACCGCAAATGATCAACATGCTCATCAAAATGCTGGCTATAAATGAGGATATCATCAAAGTAAACAACCACAAATCTGCCAATGAAAGCACGCAAAACATGATTCATAAGACGCATGAAAGTACTAGGCGCATTAGTCAAACCAAAAGGCATAACTAACCACTCATACAAACCAAGTTTTGTCTTAAAAGCAGTTTTCCATTCATCACCTTCCTTAATCCTAATCTGATGATATCCACTATGCAAATCGATCTTAGAAAAGACACAAGAACCATGTAACTCATCGAGCATATCATCTAAACGAGGAATGGGATGGCGATATTTTACCGTGATGTTATTGATAGCTCGGCAATCACAGCACATCCTCCACGACGAGTCCTTCTTTGGTACAAGGAGAACTGGTACCGCACAAGGGCTCAGGCTTTCCCTCACATGCCCTTTGGCCAACAACTCACCAATCTGCCTCTCCAACTCCTTCGTCTCCTCCGGGTTGGTGCGGTAGGCTGGTCTGTTCTGCAGAGTAGCGCCGGGCACAAAATCAATCTGATGCTCAATCCCTCGAAGTGGTGGTAAACCGGTAGGTGTATCATCGGGGAAAACATCAACAAACTCCTGCAACACAGTACGGATAGAAGGGGGTAGAGAAGAGAGATCGTTAGTCATAAGCAGAGTCTCCTGATAGCGCAACAGCAAAATCGGCTTCTCCTCCTGGACACACCACTTCAAATCACTAGCCTTAGCAAGAAAGGACTTATGATGCAGCTCCTGCTCCTTCTTCACCACGGGCTGCTCCTTGGACTTTAAGTTGTCCGCCTCCCGTTGCAATTGCACTTGATCCTCATAAACTTGTGTAGGAGTCAGAGGAACAAGCGACACCTTTTTCTGCTTGTAGGTAAATGAGTATTTGTTGGTGAAGCCATCATGAATTGCACGGCGATCAAATTGCCACGGTCTCCCCAACAGAATATGGCTCGCTTGCATAGGGATCACATCACACACCACCGTATCCTCATACGTCCCAATGCGAAACGGAACCTTCACTTGCTTCGTCACTCTGATGATGCCTGTTTCATTGAGCCACTGCAAACGATACGGTTTGGGGTGCTTCTCCGTGGTCAGCCCCAATCTGTCAACCATGGCTCTACTAGCCACATTCGTGCAACTCCCGCCATCGATGATCACACTACATACCTTGTCTTGAACAAGACATCTCGTGTGGAAAAGATTCTCCCTCTGCTCGCGTTCCGGGGGTGGAGTTTGGACACTCAAGGCTCACCGAGCAACAAAAAGTTGTCCATTGGGCGCGAAAATCTCCTCACACTCCTCCTCATCAGCGGCATCATCTATATCTTCCAACTTCGGCATGTCAGGATCGGTGTCATCACCATCCGTCACAACTTCGCCGTCATCTCGCATGATCATGATTCTCCTGTTCGGACAGTCACTCATAATATGCCCGAAGCCTTGGCACTTGAAACACTTCTTATCGCGATTGCGACCATCGGCAACGGCCGGACTTCCCTGATTCGCTGCTCCGGATCCCTCTGGTCGGGACCGAACGAACTGCTTCTTCTCCTCTCTCGACGGGGCGTCCTTCTGCCAGGGAATCCCTCTGGACGAAGAACCGTTAACAGCGGGTTGCGAAGACCTCCACTTGCCCTGACTCTGACGCTGGTTGCTGCTGGTGTTGTTCCTCCGCTTGAGTTGAGTCTCGATCTTGATGGCCATGTGGACCATGTCCTCTAACTCAACGTAGTACTGCAACTCCACCTTATCACGAATATCCCAATGCAAACCAGCCAAGAATCTTGCCATGGTCGCCTCTCGTTCCTCCACCACATTGGCTCGAATCATGGCAACCTCCATCTCCTTATAATACTCATCCACACTCCGACTGCCCTGCCTCAAGGTTTGCAACTTGTTGAAAAGCTCGCGGTAGTAATGAGATGGCACAAAACGTTTCCGCATCACAGCCTTCATCTCCTGCCAAGTTGTAATCGGGGGCTCATTGTTTCTTCTCCTACTCGTGACCAGCTGATCCCACCAAACAAGTGCATAATCGGAGAACTCAATCGCCGCCAACTTCACCTTCTTGAGCTCTGAATAGATGTGGCAATCGAATATAAGCTCCACCTTTCTCTCCCAATCAAGATACAATTCAGGATCATTCTTCCCTTGGAAGGGAGGAATGTTCATCTTGATGTTGCCCAGATTGTTGTCCTGCCACGCTCTGCCATCGTCGTCCTCATCCTCAAATCCGGTATCCTCAACATGCTCCTCATACGGACGGTGAAATCGTCCGCCGCCACCACCACGGCCTCCTCGCCCGCGTCTGCCTCCGCGAGTGAAATTGGATTCTCGAGAATGGGATTGTTCCAGCAATTCAATCTTGTCGTACACGCCCTCGAGTTCGGAATGTAGCATCCTGCCAAACTCGGAGCGAAGAGCCTCCATCACGAGTTTGAACTGTGGATCCATAACAGGGCTATCGCTCAAGTCTATACCCTGTTCAGCTTGCTTAGACATAAAACAAGAAACGTTAGTGAAAACAACAAAAAAAATTGAAAGGACCTCACCACCTCACCAACACTCGTGTATCACTCAAGATGAAATCACTCAGCTCTCGTGTATCCACACAATTCAAGGCAAAACTACCCTCTACTAATCTCACCACTCTTGCCTTTTTCCGCTCAAATTCTCTGTCAAAGAATCAAATTCCCTCAATTTACCAATGGAAGTCACAAACCAACGGCACAACGAGATCAACAAGCGCACTCGACGAGAGCACTCGATGTCACGCCTCCCAAGAACCACAGCAAATACACAGAGAAGATAGGACTCGACAAAGAAAAGATAGACTCCTAAACGCAGACTGGAACCCAAAATCAGTGCTGCGCAGAAAAGCAAATACCACAACTAACGATGGAACCCAAGGAAAAATGAAGAAAACACAACGGGGTAAGAGACAAGAAAAAAAAACCGATATGGGCAAACACAAATTTAATGCGTACTGCGTTCGTATTTTTGTTTTTGACAGATCGTTTTGATTGTTCTCTGTTTTTTTTTTTATTTGAAATATAGATAGCGTAACCCTTACGAAACCCGGAAACTGATACAAGATGATATGAACTTGGCTGATAATTATGAAGATTCACCGAAAAACACAGTAATAACGTAACAGATAAGGAAAACTCCGATCTATTTGATTTATACGCGGAAGACTGAAATTGAACGGAACAAACAGAAAAGAACAGATAAAGATGGATTGCCTCAAAACCCCTGAGTCTAAACCACGAAATGATCTAGGCGAATAATTCCCTAAACCCCAACGTGCATTTGACGCAGGAACTCGGAGACGCTGAATGACACACGGCGAGGGATGAAGAAACTCGTCGATTCGTCGATAGGTAAATCCTTGTTTATCAAGAAGAATTCGAAACTTGAGAGAGAATTAAACTCACTGTTATATTTTATCAAATTGTCTAACTTTGTTCAACACATAACAGCCCTATTTATAGGGAACGGAAAACCCTACGTAAAAAGGAAATAAACAGAAATTAAAGAAATAACGGAACTTGTTCAGCAAGTCAAAAGAAACCCTAGCGAGAGATCCTCTGAAAGACGCAGAGGAATCAAGTCTGCTCTGGCAAAGCCAGAGGAATCAAGTCTTCTCTGGCGGGTTGAATCTGCTCGGGCAGACTCCACTTGAACTCTCTGCTCAGGCAGACTCCTCTTGATTTCTCTGCTCGGGCAGACTCCACTTGATTTCTCTGCTCGGGCAGACTCGCCGTGAATTCTCTGCTCGGGCAGACTCGACGTGAATTCTCTGCTCTGCTCGGGCAGACTCCTCTTGATTTCTCTGCTCGGGCAGACTCCACTTGATTTCTCTGCTCGGGCAGACTCGCCGTGAATTCTCTGCTCGGGCAGACTCGACGTGAATTCTCTGCCCAGTCGATTCTTCCCGGGGATAACGATTCCGCTGTTCTGGCAAGCCAGAGGAATCGAGTCTTCTGGGCGGCATGATTCCGCTGTTCTGGCAAAGCCAGAGGAATCGAGACTTCTCTGGTGGTTCAACTTGGTAAGCAATAAGGTTTACCACCTTTGAGCTCTGATCCGTCGGTCCTTCTCCAATTGGCCTTTTCAGCTCTTGCCTCCAGATTTCCTCCACCAATGTCATTAAATTAGCCTTGAACGTCCTGGCCCTAGCTCTCGTCACTGGACCAACGGGCACGTGCACCGGATCTTCACTCTGTGCCGCCTCTGAAATTCGGCTCTGCTCTGCATCCTGGCCTCTACTCTGAACTGCATCACTCAGTATGCATCACTCTGCCATGGATGCTTCATCCAACACACTCCCTTTGCTACATCTTATCAGCGTAAAGCTCGATCGCACCAACTACAACTTCTGAAAAATCATATCTTAAGCCCTGCACCGGATTCACTGCTCAGCGCAGCCCTGCCCTAGAAGCGTTGCTCAGTGCTTTCTTGCCCAGTAGCGCTGCCCCAAAGTTTTGGAGTCCGCCTCTGCCCTTCCCTGCGTTGTTGTGGTTGCTGCTTTCTCTTTGTGTTGTTTGCTCCCTTTTTGCGAGGGTTTAGATGTTTTTTTTTCGTTTTCTTGGGCTCTCTTTTTTTAGGCTCATCTCCTTGTTTGCGCCTGTGCTTTCAAGTTTTTTTTTTTTTTCAAACTTATTTTTTCAATAAATTTTCCATTTCAGCATCACCGTTTCTCTCTTCAACCTTTGATGAGCAAGTCTCTAATCTAGAATATCTTGCGTGGTTATGCAAAGATCAATTTGTCTTCAATTGGATCCTTGCCTCCCTATCACCATCAATGATAGGCTATGTTGGCCGATGCACATCATCGGTGCAATTGTGAAATGCTTTTGAAAAGCTATTTCACTCTCAGTCAAAAGCTCTAGTAGCTCAACTTTGCCTTCAACTTCAAACCTTGAAGAAATGAGACTCTTCCATTGATGATTATATTCTCAAATTCCGTGGTATCTCAGATCAACTACACAACATTAGTCAAGCCATACCAAAATCAGATCTGGTAAATTACGTATTGGCAGGCCTCAATCCAGAATATGAAAGTATATCAGTTTTTCTTCAAGCAAGATGTGAAGATCTCAACGCTGATGACGCTCAGTTTGCCTTGCAAACTCATGAAATTCACCTTCTCAACCAGTCTACTGCTACTATCTTTACTGCTACATCCACACCACAACAGACTAATCCTCAAGCGAATGTCGCCTACAACCAGCAAAATCAACGAGGCAAGGGTGGTAGATCTGGTAATCGCGGATCAGGCAACCGTGGTGGTAGAGGTGGAGGTGGCAAGTATTATGGCAATAATAATAATAAACCAGTGTGTCAACTTTGTGGAAAAATGAATCATGTTGCGTTAAAATGCTTTCGACGCTTTGATGTGCTTCACTGGCCCTGAACTCACTCTAAATCCTCATTCTCAAGCTAATTTCAGCCACACTGAGCATCCACCTCTCCCACAAAGCAGTCAATCTAATCCTTAATCCGCTCATCTCTCAGCTTATACTATATCTCCTATGACTAATAACTCTGCAGGAAATGACTGGTACCTCGACTCTGGGGCATCAGCTCATGTTACTTCTGATTTCTCAAATCTCAATCTTCAAGCACCATACTCTGGCTCAGAAACCTTAACCGTAGGTAGCAGCTCTCAACTCACTATTACTCGCATTAGATCTTCCACTCTGCCTTATTTACAGTCATCAAAGACTTTACACCTTAACAATATACTCCTTATCCCTAGCATCATAAAGAGTTTACTTAGTATATCCAAATTTACTAAGGATAATGATGTATATCTTGAGTTTTATCCTCCTTCTTGCTTTGTCAAGGACATCCACACCAACAAAACCCTGCCGGAGGGCGCTCTTAAGGAAGGACTCTACCACCTACCTCATTCCTCGACTCGCAAGTCATTTGTCTCCTCAACCATTCCTGTTGTTGCCGATTGTTTTCTAGCTCAGAAAAATGATTTAAATCTCTGACATTCTAGACTAGG
Organism: Salvia miltiorrhiza; assembly: GCF_028751815.1. Classification (NCBI taxonomy): domain Eukaryota; kingdom Viridiplantae; phylum Streptophyta; class Magnoliopsida; order Lamiales; family Lamiaceae; genus Salvia; species Salvia miltiorrhiza. The sequence continues at coordinate 21,966,450 of NC_080387.1, forward strand.
TCATCCATGTAATGATACTTTACATCATGCTTTAAAAGCTATGGATGTACCTACTCTAAATCAAGTTTTTGTGACCCCTGTGCTATTGGCAAAATTCATAGTATTTCATTTCCTTCCATTCCTGTCAAAACCACAGCTCCTTTCAGGTTGTTCACACTGATGTTTGGGGACCAAGCTCCACCCCATCAACTCAAGGTTTCAGATATTATCTTCACTTCATCGATGACTATACTAGGTACACCTGGATTTTTCCTCTCAATGTCAAATCTGTAGTCTATAATCATTTTACCAACTTTAACACCTTCGTTGAGAGACAATTTCATACCAAAATTAAGACCATCCAATCTGATTGGGAAGGGGAATATAGGCCCTTAAAACCATTACTAGATCATCTAGGAATTATCTTTCGCCACCCTTGTCAACATACTTACCAACAAAATGGTAGAGCAGAGCGCAAACACAGGCATATCACCAAACTATGCCTTACTCTACTAGTTGCCGCCTCATTACCTACTAAATTCTGGTGGGATTCCTTCACCACAGTCGTACACGTAATCAATAGACTCCCTTCTCCCTCACTTCACAGCATATCTTCTTATCAAAATCTCTACAACAATCTTCCAGACTACACCCTTCTTAGAACCTTTGGTTGTAGCTGTTATCCTTATCTCAGCCCTATAACACATCAAAACTACAATTTAGGTCCTTAAAATGTCTATATCTTGGGTACAGTCTAGACCATAAGGGGTACAAATGTCTCCATCCATCGAGTAGGCTCTACATCTCTAGAACTGTCACTTTCAATGAGTTAGAGTTCTTCTACTCAAATCTATTCTCACCTACTCCCTCCACACCATCATCTACTAACTCTATCCCCATGCCTCTATCCATACCACCGAATACATTTTCTATGATCCCTTCTCTCCAAAATTAATCTCCAGTACATACACCATCCAACTCTCCAGTCCATACACCCTCCAACTCTCTTTCCTCACGTTCTAACACTACTAGATCATCTTCTATCTCCACTCCACCAGCCAATCCTCCCAGTTCCTCAAGTTCTTCTTCATCTCACTCACCTCCACCCCCACTCATAAATCAACATCATATGAGAACCAGGGCTAAAAGTGGAATATCTAAGCCCAAAGTATTCACAGCTTACACCACTACCACCGGTCAAACTGTTGTTACTGCTGTTTTTACCTCTGATGCTCTCAATCATCCTGGTTAGTTGAAAGCCATGGAAAAAGAAATGAATGTTATTGCTGAAAAATCTACGTGGGAACTCATTCCATATTCTAAAGATATGAATCTTATCCATTGTAAGTGGGTTTTTAGAGTCAAGCAGAAAGCTGATGGTACTGTGGAAAGACTCAAAGCAAGGCTAGTTGCCAAGGGCTTTCAACAACGGGCATGCATTGATTTTCTGGAGACTTTTAGCCCAGTAGTCAAGCCGGTTTCTGTCAGACTTCTATTCTCTCTTGCAGCCACTTTCAAGTGGGATATTCAACAGCTGGATATTAACAATGCATTTCTCAATGGCACACTGGATAGGCCAGTGTATATGCATCAACCAGAGGGGTTCATTGATCCCACAAAGCCCAATCATGTGTGCAAGCTCACAAAATCTCTTTGTGGGTTGAAACAGGCGCCTCGAGTCTGGTATGAAAAGTTAAAGGTTCATCTGCTCAATTGTGGTTTTCAGTGTTCAACCTCAAATCACTCTCTCTTTCACATGCGAAAAGATGGCAAGTTCATCATCATTTTGGTATACGTTGATGATATACTCATCACTGGTGAAGACTCTCAGCTTTTAAATCAATTCATTCAGAGTTTCCCTTAGAAATTTGCTCTCAAAACCCTCGGTACGGTAAACTTCTTTCTAGGCATTCATGTCTTCAAGTTTACCTCCAACTCTTACTCCCTCAACCAATCTAAATATATCCACGACCTTCTCTCCAAAACCAACCTCACTAATTGTAGTCTCAGCCCTCTTCATATGACTCAAGTTCTAAGCTATTCAAAGATAAGAGTCCTCCATTTTCCAACTTCACCTTATACCGCAGCACCATCGGCGCTCTTCTGTATTTGACCTTAACTCGGCCATACATCTCATAGATCATCAACAAACTTAGTATGTTTCTCCAAAGTCCCACTGATAATCACTGAAAAGTGATAAACATTCATTTTGCATAGTTTATATGGGTTATATTCTGCGTTTTAAGTCGATATTATGCCCGTTTCATTGTCGTTTAGAGTTTATTGCATATTAATTCATGATTTTATGGTTGGGTGTAGTTTTGGCTGTTTTGATGCAGGGATGAGTGTTTCTTGGAGCATGGATAATAAGGAATATGTTTAAGAGAAGAGATTTGAGAGAATCAAGTTCGAAAATCGAGAAAAGATGAAGATTTTGTGTTAGGGGCGAGAAAAAGGATTTTCGACGGTCAAACACCGTTGATCGCCGAATTTGAGAGTTTGAAGGCCAAACTCGGCGACCAACTCGGCGGGCGTTGTTTTGGTCGCCGAACTTCCTGATCGATTTTTGTGCATGAATTTGAGAACTCGGCGATCGCCGAGTTCGGGAGAATTTCATGAGGAATTTCGGCGGTCAACTCGTTGACCACCGAGTCAGAGGACTTGCGCGGATTTTGACGGTTTTTCGAGTTGTTTTCGATTTCGAACTTTGTTTTGACCTTAAAACTATAAATAGGTCCTCTTTTGATCTATCTAGGGTTCCACATATTACATTCTAGTATTATAGCTTTAGTTTTACATTTGTTTTCCAGTTTTCAAGGCTTGGATCAAGATTGAAGATTCAAGTCGCTACAATTGTTCTTATTCAGTTTTATTCGATTTTATTTAATTCAGTTCTTTCAATTGTGTTTTTATTAATTATGTTTATGCTTTCTTTTATTATGTCTGGCTAGTTTCGTTTAGCTGATTCTAGGGTTTGTAAATAGTTGATTGAATTTATGTAATTAATTTGTTAATACCTTTTTGCCTTCCAGTTTATGATTCATAATTTCTGGTGCTTGATTTCTTGTGAATTATCTGATCAATAGTTTGCATGTTTAGCTATTCGGTTTGAGACCTAGCGGAGATAACTGTTTAGCGGATTCATGAATGTATGATATGATCTTAACTTTGAGATCTAGCGGAGATAGGTGGATCATAGGGAGCTATTCCTAGGAGCTTTTGGGAGTTAGTAAATTTTCTTGAGACCTAACGGAGATAGATAATTTACTAATCAACTGTCATTGCTGCTCTAGCGAGAGTAATTGATTAAATTAGTGATCTCTCATCATAGCTGGATTAAACTGGTAAATAGGATTAATAGATTGATTATGTGAATTTGGTTAATGAATTTACTACCCTAGGATCAGTTATCTTTCTTCATTTGATTTAGATATTTGCATTGTTTATTCTTTTGTTTGTATTTTAGTTTAAGTAATTCGACCTCTACGTTCTCTTGCTTGTCTACTATTTAAGTTTGTTTACGAGATAGCTAGAATGATTTCGACACTTCAATCCCTGTGGAGACGATATTCTTACTTGCTATTTATTATTACAATTGCACCGTGTTAGTTGCGGTTTAGTTGCTAGAAAAATAGAACATCAGAAAGCATGCAAAAGATTACTCAGGTATCTCAAAGGAACTATTCATCAAAGTCTCACCTTCACACTTTCTTCATTTCTTCACATCACAGCCTTTTCGGATGCCGACTGGGCTGGTTCTGTTGATTATCGCAAATCTACTGGTGGATATTGCGTGTTTCTGGGCACAAATCTCCTCTCATGGAGCTCCAAGAAACAGAATGTGGTTTCTAGAAGTTCAATAGAATCTGAATACCGATCTACAACAGACTCTGTTGCTGAAGTTGTCTGGATACAATCACTTCTTCATGAACTAGGGTTTCCTATTCATCACACTTCTATCATCTGGTGTGACAACAATAGTGTTGCCGCCATTGCATCTAATCTAGTTCTGCATGCCCGCACCAAGCACATAGAAATTGATACTCACTTTGTACATGATAAAGTCCTCAAACACGAACTTGATATTCGTTATGTGCCATCTGAAGATCAACTAGCTGACATTCTCACTAAGCCGCTTTCCATCTCAAGATTTCAGTATCTTCACCACAAATATTCGCTGGAAAATGGATAGTGCCTTTTGAGTCGGGGTTGTATTAAATACAGCTTAAGTTTGTTACTTAGCATTAGTTAAAAATATCAGTTAGTTAAAAGTTAGCTGAAAGTTAGTTAGAGGATAATTATTTTCTGTACACCGGTGTCACAGCCTAAAACCATTTGTTTTTTTTACAAATTTTATTTCAAAATTATAAGCTATAAAATTTATAAAAATATTTTATTTACCGAGTTTTTTTGGCTAGTCAGTCATACCTTAAGTAGAAGAATAATTTTAAAATAAAGATTTAGTTTTACAAATATAATTTTTGTATTTAAATTTTATATCTAAAATAATTTACTATTATATTACTTAAAACAAACTAAAGTATATATATATATAGGGTGTAGTTATTCAACAAACAACCCTTAACATATATATTAAGAACCACTAATGACTGTAGATTTCCAAGGATTATACGGTTGTGATTTAATGTAAGATTAATTGTATAATCTATACATATATAAAAGCTGGTCCGTTGGCTAAAAAAATTTCCCGCCTTTTTACTCAATATGTATTTAGAAGGTTGATTAATATATGGAGCAGTTACAATTTTCAAAGCGGTTACAATATATCTAACAAAAGCTACCACCATTAATTATGCATAATAATCAATACTAAATAATTTATTGTGGAAATTAACATCTCAATTTGTACTAAAATCACTCTAAATAGTTAAATATAGATATTTCGTTAAACAATCCAGCTCACTAAAATTGTTTGAGTCTCTTCTTTTTTACTTATATCTGACTTGGCTCTAAGAGTTTAAACGATGTCACACCTTTGATTATATGATCTATGATTTTTGAAGTTTTTATTTCCATCTATAATGTTCATCTGATTTTTAATTCTTTTGGATGATTGACTTCAATAGTATTGTAACTCATGTATTTACTATATGGTGCTTTTTTTTTCTGGTTGAAACTCATGCATTTACTATCTGATGCTTTTTTTCTTCAATTCATGATTGCACTGTCTGTGACATTGTAAAGACTTTGTGATTTTGTGTTTCTATAGACTTCTATAAAATTATTTTTATGATATGCTTGTGTAGGATGTAGATAAGTCACTTACTTATGGATGTTCCTTAACTAAAATTTTCTTTTAAAATTTGACTGAATCTGCTTTTTGGTATATTTGTAGTCGTACAATTGAATGAGTTTAATAGATTCTAAAACTTGATGAGAACTGACAATGAGATCCGAAGCAGTAGCCAAAAACAACAGCTTTATACATTGCACCCAAAACTCGATATACATGTTTTGGAATGGAAAATTCTCACCAGTCATAATGCAGAACATCAAGTCTTGATACCAAAGATGACACCGAAACCAGCTGATCCAAGACTATCGTTCAAGTTTCAACGGCGGTAGTTTGTTATTATAGTTTCTTATTGAATGACTATAGACAAAAGTCAAGGTCAATCACTTTCTCACGTGGGTTTATTTTTTAAGAAGCCTATTTTTAGGCATGATCAATTTTATGTAGCTGTTTTTAGAGTTACAAGCTGAAGAGGTCTAAAATTTTTAATATGTAATAAAGACAAGGTAGGTTATTCGTCTACTACAAATGTTGTATGTAAAGAAGTCTTTCAAAATTTATAATAATAAGATGTTGCAGTTGTCTTTTGATATGTTACCTCCCTATCCCGTCCGCCAAAAGTATGACACTTTTGATTGGCACAAAAATTGATGTGATTTTTATACACTTGAGAAAAGGTCCCACCATTATATGAAATGAGTGGTTGAGATTGAATTAAGGTGATCTTTTTTTATAAATAAGAGGGGTATTTGTAATGTAAAAGATAAGAAAAATATGTGGAATCATATTCTAAAAAGTAGAGTGTCATACTTTTGGTTGACACGAAAATGACAAAATTGTCATATATTTTCATGGACGAAGGAAGTAATTATTTTTATATTTTTTTTGAGAAATTTAAAATGTTAATCTTAAAATATATTTGTAGTATTAATATAAATTGTATAACAATTTTATAAATTTTATTTGATGTCTTACTCGACTACTTATAAACGTACTATGAACTTTTATGTAAATAGATAAATTTTAAAATAAATTAAGAATTTTTTATTATCTTATAGCTTGTATTTAATTTTAATAATATTCGTGTATATTTTGACAAATAAATTAAATATATGAAATTTCAACAAAATACGTATCCCGTGCATCGCACGGGTGAAACGCTAGTTCTATTGACTATGCCACCTAATTCACGCATATATGGACGAAGGGTTAAAATTGGTATTGATTGCTGACTTTCCATATCATGATCATTAATATTCCGTCGTTGCGTCTGAATATCTGCCAAATAAAAGATTCGATTTTGATTGAATATCCAGACTTTTTGCATGAATTGTATATTAATCTTTTAAAAACAAAAATCGGTACAATCTTCAATAAAATTGGGAAACATATAATCATTGCTATCATTTAAATGCACTCACCTAATTTTTCATTTACTACCTTATGAACTAAAACAATTTATCTCTTAAACTTTTGGAGGAAGACACTTCTTCGGCGACACAAGTGAACCGAGGAACGCTCGAATCCACTGTTCACGGTTACTCTCCTTCAAATTAATTGGTGGAATTTATCAAAGGGACATTGTCATGGCGATAACTAAGGCTAATCGAAAGGGTTAGTTTTTTTTTTGGACGATACGGCTGTTCTTGAAATTTTTGAAATAATTTTTAGGAGTGTGCTGGATAAACTTTTTATATGTGTTCTTGTAGTTGTTATTAAATGAATCATTCTATATTGGGTGCTAAATTTATATGTGGGTTTACTGTAAATGTGGACCCTAAATGTCGTTTTCAGATTCGTGGAGTTATACTTTGTGTAGTACTATTATTTTTCAAAAAAGGGAAAAGATTTTTGGACACCAGGTGTCTTAGACACCTTCATAAAAAATCAGCTTTTTTTTTTATATGTAATTTGACTGATTTTTTGCTATTTTAGTGATTTGTCTAAAATATTATTTTCAAAAATATATTCAACCGATTTTGTTATTATTTTTTATTTTTATATTTTTTTAATATTTTTGTTCCAAGTTCACTAATTTTTTATATAAAATATATAAAAATTGAAAATAATAACAAAATCGGTTGAATATATCTTTGGAAATGATATTTTAGACAAATCACTAAATAACAAAAAATCAATCAAATTAAACGTCAAGCAAAAACCAATTTTTTATGAAGTGTCTAAGACACTTGGTGTCCAAAAATCACCCCCCTTTTCAAAATTCAGTTCTCGTTGACCAAGGATTTACATGTGTGTTTGTCGTACTTGGAGGTTGACCTTTTTAGTATATGTGTGAATTTTGGGTTTTGATTATTGTTTGGTTAGAAATAAAGTAATAATCGATGTATTAGCTTAAATAATTCAACGATAATCGAAAATCCTTTCTTGGACATCCTTGAATAACTGTCAAATGTCAATTCATATCTGCCAAGTGATAAATTAGTATCTGTTTTTGAAAGACATCATATTTACATGCTTTTTTGTTCATCATGTTTTTTTTATAATCGGTTGAATTCGTGCACACACAGGGAATGCTAAAGACAACGAAAATGGGAAGTAAATCGTTGATGGGTCCGAATGTGCAAAGGGTAGCACGCCTGCTAATCAAGGTTAACGAATTTATTAGATGCTTACATATGTATTGTGATAGTAATTGTGTGTTTGGGCATGTATATATTATATCTCGATTTCTAGATTTCATTTCACTTTTGATGCCTTGTTGAAGACGTGGGTGGACTAATTGTGTGAGTTGTGAATTTTTCGTACTAATCTTGTGAATTGTAACGCTATTAGCTCAATTGATGTTGTAATTCATATAGATTACTAAAAAATTCATATATACATTCATATTTTATAAGTAATGTATGTTCTGTAGATTATTGTGTTTGATGTATTATGTCATTTGTGGAAGTAATTTCATAAAGTTTGCACTTTCTTGTAAATTTTAATTCAAGCCTTTCAAGTTGGTTATGGATTATATCTATGAACTAATAATAGATTTTTGTTTCTTTTCCAAATAAAGCTAGGTATTTTATGTATTTTTATACGTTATCTGTACATAACGTTAATCGTAGCTAAGTTATGTTTTGTTCAATATGTACATGAGTTTGATTTTTATGTATAAATATGAATGCAGCTCGTGGCAAGGGAAAGGGAAAACAACCTGCAAAATCCAAGCCGATATCCAATCTGGATGTCGGTAGTCTGAGTCAATCCAGATTACTTGAAGGTTTGGGTACTTATTAATTTTATATATTTCATCTGGTTTCATGATGATGGAAATTTTGTTGAATTTACGTGTGTCTATATATTATAATATACAGTACGTCCGAAGCTTCGAAACGATCCAACACTGTCAGAGTTCTTGCGTGCGATGGTCGATGGTATGTCATGTTACATGAAGTTCAGTTCACACAATTATGGGCGGAATGCGTCCAAATTCAATATATTTTTTATGTGCCTTTTAATTCGTCTTGTTTGATAAATTAGGTGAAACACTAAAGAGAAAGGTTAGGGAAACATCAACCGCAATCCCCGCTGAAGTGTCAGCGCTCCCTGCAACTGTTGTGAGGTCTCCCGTAGCTCCTGTGAAGAAGACTAGAGTGCTGTTGTGAAGAGATCTAAGTTATCAATCGTACAAATAAAGTGGGGGATGCTAAGAACATCAATGACACGGGTATTTATATGATGAGGCACATGGAGACATTCATGGGCGAATGTGGGTCGTTGTGGACGTGTGGTTTGGCTCCAAAGCTGAAAAAACAATTGAATCTTTTGCGAGTGAGGTATTGTGCATCACTTATTGCGTGGGATAAAAACAGCATTCGCGCCGCAATGGAAGATAGTGCAAAATTAAGTTTTGATGCTGGTTTTAATGATCCAAATGTCAATATTGACGTCACGTTGCTTGGGAAGTGATCCATTTATTTAATGTTTCGGGATATAAAACATTAGTCTATGTTCTCCGTTAGTATGGTTTTCTTATGGATATTTTGCTGTACTGGTTTTGTGATTTCTATTGGATATTTGCAATACACTTAGGTGTATTGTTTTTTATTTTTGAAACTTGTTGGGATAATTCATTACTTTACTTAAGTTCAGTGTGTTTTTTCTTTCTGTTATGTGACAGATTAACTTAACATAGATTAGTTTGTTGTTTGAAGCAGTAATTTTAATATAGAGTTGATTGAGTAATATAATCATTTAAACATATCTTAACTTCATTGACAGCGCTTGAAAATTTGTTTACCTATTCGGACAATTCGTCTGATTTAATGGAATACAAGGTATGCATCGAAAGTATAAAACAGTGAAAAATTCGTATCAAATTTCAAAAAATTTGCAGGATTATGAGGTATGATTCACAAATACACTTTCAAAAAGTTTAGCTTGAGTTAAGTTACATGAGAATTAAGGCGTACTAGTAATTCGTTTACAACTATGGCTTATTCATTTAAATGTAGCAAAAATTCATGAGGATTAAGGCATATGAGTATCTTTTATGCCATCTGAATATATGACTGTTTATTTTACCTATTATTTAATTCGATTAATAGAAAATTCCGTTGGTCGAATATATATAGGAGTTAGTTAGAATTATAAAGAAAATCGTAATTTAAAATGAGAATTGCAAAGACTACGAGGAAATTCCACTGGTCGAATATATATTTATAGGAGTTACTTAGTCATATATATAACTGGCTACGAAACAACGGATTAATACAGAAAGTAAGTAATTCGAACAATTCGCATGAGTACGAGGTATGATTCAAAGGTTTAGCTTGAGTTAGGTTAAATGAGAATTAAGACGTACAAGTAATTTGTTTACAACTATGGCTTATTCATTTCCATATATGAAAAATTCATATCGTATGGTTCGTTGTACATCCTAAGGGAAATTTAATTTACAGCTGTGAAAATACATTCCCAATTTAGAAAATAAAGAAAATATTCACTTTGCTACAGCGTTCCATTTCATATAATTGGCTATTTGATTCCCTTGGTTTCAGCAAGTAAAAACATTTAATAAAACCAAAAGAATTCATTTTATGTTATTCAAAATATAGAAAATAAATAAAATATTCCTCAATGTAGCATACTCTAAAACTCAATGTATCTAATCAAAATGCAAATTCAAATATGGTAAAACAGTATTCGGACAATTTGTCTGATTCAATGGAATACAAGGTATGCGAAGAAAGTATAAAAAATTGAAAAATTCGTATCAACATGCAAAAAATTCGCATGATCATATGGTATGGTTCACAAATACACTTTCAAAAGGTTTAGCTTCAGTTAAGTTACATGAGAATTAAGGCGTACGAGTAATTCGTTTACAACTATGGCTTATTCATTTAAATGTAGCTAAAATTCATGAGGATTAAGGCGTACGAGTATCTTTTATGCCATCTGAATATATGACTGTTTATTAGACCTATTATTTAATTCGATTAATAGGAAATTCCATTGGTCGAATATATACATAGGAGTTAGTTAGTATTACAAAGAAAATCGTATTTTAAAATGAGAATTGCAAAGACTACGAGGAAATTCCACTGGTCGAATATATATTTAGGTGCTCACCAACTCTTGAGCGATAACCTCAACAGATTTTGACCCACCCTTATGTTTGACAATCTCGGTGCTCGGTCCATCAGGTTCAGATAACCTACATTGTCTTGCCTTTTTCGACTTTGCTTTGACACTTTCGGTATCCCAATATTCACAAAGGTCCTTCCATGCATCCTCGTCAATGTATCCAGGCATACCTCCTCCCCCAACTGTATCATCCCTCATTAACTTCATGTTGTGCACGAATAAGATGAGTCATTCTTGCATTTCCTAATTAAATAGTAGTTTATAAAACAAGAAATAGGAAGGAATGATCTACATTACCTGTTATGATGTGAAGAGGAGGCAAGGCGCTGAATCTGGTCAGTTAATCACCACTGCAACCGGTGAAATATCAAATATATCCCCTAAAATTTCAAGAATTGTGTGAAATATATTTAGCAAAAAAACATATAAATAAAGCCATGGATTTATTTTCATCACACCATTAGTACATTTTGATTGCCTCATTCAATAATAACCATTCATATGCACAAGTTCTTCTATCTTCTTTGAGAAACTACTGCCTAAGATATTAAAATTTATGTTTATGATACAATTATTAGACAGCAGATTGGCAAAATTTGTTTCTGCTTGAACTCATTTCCAAGACTTCAAAAAAGGAGGGAACCACAAAGATATTATGTAAATAAAAAATATGTAGTTTCTATTGGATTTATCTTTCAAATAATACTTGAAACAAATTCAAGATTTCAACTACAAGGGCAGTAGGATTTCGAAGGTGAAGGCGGCGCGGTGGAGAAGGCGAGGCGGTAGAAGAGGTGGGGGTAGGGGTGGACTAAAATACCAAAAAATCGGTATACCGCACTTATCGTATCGAAAAAATATCGAAAATGCCGAATTTTTGGTATTTTGTAAATTATGGTACGGTATTGTACCATACCGAAATTCTTTGGTACGACAACGGTATCAATTTTCCTCATACCACGGTATACCGATATATACCAATACCGCAACATATACTGAAAAATCGGTATATATTCTTGTTTCGGTATATACCGCAATACCGGTATATATCAAAATAATCGGTATACCGTACTAATTAAAATGAATTACATATATATACACATATAAAATTCTAAACATGTTAGAAGATTATTTATATTTGTTTAATAAAACTTTGGTATGCATAAATACACGGTATACCGTAATATTTTGGTAAATTTAGGCAGAAATGAGATACAAATAATTTCGGTATACCGACTTTCGATACGGTATACCTCACTATCGATACGACATCGACATGAAAAAGTTCATACCGAAATTTTCGGTATGCCGATCTTCGGTATACCGAAGGGTTCGGTATGACAACAGTATGAAAATTCTCATACCGCAATTAATGGTACGGTATACGATATGACGAGAAAATTCGGCATACCGTACCGGTCCATCCCTAGGTGGGGGTGGAGGCGGCGGAAGAGAGAGAGAGAGAGAAAGAGAGAGAGCGAGCGAGCTTGGCGAGCAAATTAAACGCAACGTTTTGCTCGTCGGCCGGAAGCTTGTGTTGGCAAGCCACGTCAATGACACGTAGGATCGAAGCGTGTGCCGGCAAGCCACGTCAAAAAACGGTGCTAAAATTGAACACGGAGCAAAGTTAGCCATATTAATTGAAACTTTTAAAAGTCGTGCTAAATTTGAAATTCGTCTTAAGTTCATGATATTACATATTATTATTTATTATTACTTCATTCGTCTACTAAAAATATAACACTTCTGGTGGGCACATGTTTTAATAAAATAGGTGGTGATTTTTATGTAGTGGAGAAAATGTACCACAAAAATTTGAAATGGGTGATTGAAATTAAATTAAGAATATATATTTGTAGATAAAAGATAAGAAAAATATGTGAGATCATATCTTAAAATGAAAAGTATCATAATTTTTGTGAACACCCAAAATAGCAAAAGTGTCATATTTTTTGTAGACAGAGGGATATTATTTTAAAGAGGAAGCTATAAGGATTAAATTGAGACCTGTTTAAAATTAGGGTCAATTGCCTGTAAATTCATGAAATTTCATTTTTTTTTTCCAGATGTTTTCGATGACTTTTTAAGTTTGCACAGTAATCCACTATTTGTAAATTTCTTCTTAATGTTTCTGCGGTGATAAAATCCGACCAAATTTCTTCTTTTTCAAGACCCTGCAAAATTATAAATATCAGTCAAAAAAGAATCCACAACCATCAATTGATAGATTAGAGTTCATTAATTATGTTTTTGCTTAAGAAATGAAGGTCCAATCATAAGTAATTGCCATGTAATTTGGTTGGATTTTATCATTGCGAGAACATTCGTGAATTTACAAGTGGTGAATTACTATGCAAAATTTAAAAATCGAGGAAAACATTCAAAAAAATAAAACTTCGTGAATTTACTAATAATTAATCTTTAAAATTAAATGAAAAATGTCATAATTTTTGTGAACATTCAAAATAACAAAAGTGAATATTCAAAATAACAAAAGTGAACATTCATATGGAGGATGAAGTATTATTTTAAAGAGGAAGCTATAAGACTATCCCTAATAGTGACTCTGATACATGATCACCAAGAAACGACAAAACAATATATATATATATATATATATATATATATATAGGGAGAGGTTCAAGAAAGAACCATAAATAAAAAAAGAACGGAGAACCATTTTCAGCCATTCGATCATCAAGATCTACGGTGGATGCATCATCTTGTTGGATGAATATAGAACCTGGGTTCGAATCCTGAAGGGAACATTTTTTTAAAAAAAAAATTAGTGCATTAATTTTAACAGCGAATGCATTAATTTTTACAGTGAATGCATTATATTTGATGGTTCTCCCGTTCTCACAAATAATGTAGTTCTCTCTAGAACCACACCCTATATATATATATATATACAAAAGTCATGCCAAACACTTGACCCAGCTGTTGATCCGCCCAGCATGTCACTACTCTCTCTCTTATTTCTTAAATTGACACGTGTCATTTTTTGAGTAATTTTTTAGATTTTTTTAAATAAAATTTAATTACAGTTTTTTTTAATAAAAATACTCCTCTGTCTCGTTAGGCTTGTTCCATTTCTTTTGGGCACAGTTATTAAGGAGGATAAAATTAGTGTAATAAAAGTGTGTAAATGTGTGGGGTCATATTATTTGTAGTGTAAAATCATTACCAAATATAAAAATAGGACAAGATCAATGGGACAATCAAAAAAGGAAAACAGAACAAGATCAATGGGACGGAGGGAGTATATTATAATTATATTACTCCCTCCGTCCACAATTTAAAGCCCTACTTGCTCTTAATTTTTTGTCTACAAATTGAAGCCCTATTCTGATTTTTGTACTTTTTTACTCTTCGTCTTTTGCTATATTTACTACCATTTGCCACTAATGGACCCACCTTAAAACACCTTTATCTTTTGCTTCATTTTTTTTATTAATTTTAACTCTGTAATTAGAACTTAATTTTTGTAATCTTCATTTGTTATTGAATAAAGTATCAATTATAATGCATGATAAAATTTAGTTTTAATATGATTATAAATTTAAAAATAAAATGTTTTAAATGAATTTTTAATTCATTTTTTAAATATTATAAATAAAGTAAAAGGAAAAAATATATAGGTTGAGTTGGTGTCACTAATGGGAATAGAAATTGTATTAAGTTGTGGGTTGTGTATGTGGATGAGAGAGAAATAAATATTTTATTAAAAAGTTGAGTTCAGTTAGGTTGGTTGAGTGTCACGATGGATAGTCTGAGGACTACCTATTCAAAATTTTATATGAAAATATGCAAGTATATGACCATTTTGAACAAGTAAACATAAATTTTCGCGACTGAACACAAAATTTGGCCATATTTTACACATTCTGTCCAAATTATCCTTTTACCCATTAATCACGCATATTTGTGTTGCACGAATAGTACTAGTGACCATATACTTGTGTTGATACACTGTCTTGTCTTATATAGATGAGTGTAGTCATATGGCCATTTTGAACACTTCTACGTAGGGTTTAGATTCTCCATTTATGGTTTAGATTCTTCATTCAGGATTTAGATTCTTATTTAGGGTTTAGATTATCCATTTATGGTTTAATCATCGTATGATACTTTATGGTTTAGATTATTCATTCAGGATTTAGATTCTTATGGTTTAACCAGGGGGCTTAGCCCACTGGCCACCGGGTCCTCACTTAAGTGAAGTGACCCGGGTTCGATCCCTCTTGGGAGCGAATTTGGAGATTGGAGATATAAGGTGGACTTTGGTGAATGGGAGAGATAAGGTGGTTCTTGGAGTGGATGGGGAACTAATTACTAACATCTAACATGACTTTGCCCGATCAAAAAAAAAAAAAAAATGATACTTTTGGCACTAATATTACCATTTGTGCCAAAAGTACCAATTTACTTCATTGTTATTTTATTTTATTTATGTGGGTACTTTTGGCACTAATATTGTTATTTGTGCCAAAAGTATTAATTTATTTGTTTTTTTTTTGCTTTCTGTTCGTACTTTTGACATTAATATTGTTATTTGTGCCAAAAGTACCAATTTACTTGGATATTTTTTATTATTAATGTTGGTACTTTGGCACTAATTAAGAACATCTCCAGCCGTAACTGGAGGTGCCAACTCGAGTTGGCACCAAAATGGGGAGGGCGGGCTGGAGGAGTGGCGTGGCTCGAGGGCGGCACCAAGGTAAGTGCCGAGGCACAAAGGAGAAGAGGCGCCATTCGTGAAATTCACGCAGCCGAAAATTAGAAGAAAAAAAACAAGAGATTTGCAGAGAGCCTGCGAGGAAGAAGATGAGGGGAGGGAAAAGAAGAGAAGAAAAGGGGAGGTGGCGGCGGCGGCTAGGTAGGTTAAATTCTTTTGACTTTTTTTTTTAAATATCTTTTATTATATTTTTAATATTTTTTATTTTATTTATTGTTTTTTATTTTAAAATTTTGTATTTTTTAATTTTTAAAATTTTTTACCTAATTTTTAATTATTGTAATAATTTTTTATTGTATTATACTCCCTCCGTCCCAGCCAAGACGGGAGAGTCCATCCTGCTTGCAATGCAATACATGAGGCCCGCTCAGATGCTGCCAAGTGTAAAGTGCTTTTGAGTGTATTTTTTATTTAGTTTTAATGCTATAAATTGCTTTACCATAGTCAACTTAACAACTATGGTAGGACACGATTTTCGAGAACTGCATTCTTTTCATTTTATTGCTTTTTTTTCAGATTTTGTTAATAATTTAATTTTCTATTTTTCTATTTACTTTTACAATATATTTTGAAATTGTATATTTATACTAT
The DNA here is from genome assembly GCF_028751815.1 of Salvia miltiorrhiza. NCBI lineage: Eukaryota > Viridiplantae > Streptophyta > Magnoliopsida > Lamiales > Lamiaceae > Salvia > Salvia miltiorrhiza. Next base: position 21,982,610 of record NC_080387.1, read on the forward strand.
TTTGAGTTTATGTTAACAACAACTTTTATTTATTAGGAAATGTTGTACTTATTTTTTTTTAACTTTGCATAATTAAGCACTTGTAATTATGGTTGTGTAATGATAATATAAATAATTAAATGTACATATATATGTATTTAGTCTTGAGATACATAACATAGGACATTAATTACTATTTTTAACGAACTTGAGATACATATATAACATAGGACATTAATTACTCGTAGTGCAGATAATGAAAATAGCCATTATTCGATTTTATAATTGCTCATTCGAAATCATTCGAAAGTAACTCACAATTAGAAAATTGAATTTTAATTTTATTGTAATATAAATTTTAATTTTAATTTTAATTCACTTATTATTTCATGAATATCGAATTATAAGTATAAGTTTGAAACTTATATTTGAGATGTAAGTAAATGATTCACTTGTTATTTCAAAAACATCAAAATATAATTATAAATTTAAACTTATATTTGAGATGTAAGTAAACGATTTACTAGTTATTTCAAGAATATCAAATTATAAGTATAAGTTTAAACTTATGTATTTGAGATGTGAGCAAATGCTTCACTTGTTATTTTATGAATATCAAAATGTAAGTATAAATTTTAAACTATATTTATAATGTTAGTAAATGATTCACTTGTTATTTTATGAATATCAAAATAAAAGTATAAATTTTAAACTTATATTTATAATGTTAGTAAATGATTCACTTGTTATTTTATAAATATCAAAATAAAAGTACAAATTTTAAACTTATATTTGAAATGTGAGTAAATGATTCACTTGTTATTTCAAAAATATCAAAATATAATTATAAATTTTAAACTTATATTTGAGATGTAAGTAAACGATTCACTAGTTATTTCAAGAATATCAAATTATAAGTATAAGTTTTAAACTTATATTTGAGATGTAAGTAAATACTTCACTTGTTATTTTATGAATATCAAAATATAATTATAAATTTTAAACTATATTTATAATGTTAGTAAATGATTCGCTTGTTATATCATGAATATATATATTCATAATGTTAGCAAATGATTCACTTGTTATTTCATAAATATCAAAATAAAAGTATAAATTTTAAACTTATATTTGAGATGTAAGTAAATGATTCACTTGTTATTTCAAGAATATCCATTTTTAAGTATAAGTTTTAAACCTATATTTGAGATGTAAGTAAATGCTTCACTTGTTATTTCAAGTATGATTAGTGGAAATTTAATTGGGGATTCTCAAATTCAAGTATGATTAGTTGAAATTCAATTGAAAATTCTCAAATTCAATTATGATTAGTGAAAATTCTATTGGAGATTCTCAAATTCAATTGGACATTTTCAAATTCAAGTGTGATTAGTGGGAAATTTATTGGGGATTCTCAAATTCAAGTATGATTAGTGAAAAATCAATTGAGGATTCTCAAATTCAAGTATGATTAGTGAAAATTCAATTGGAGATTCTCAAATTCAAGTATGATTAGTGTAAATCGACTGAGGATTCTGAAAGTCAAGTATGATTAGTGGAAAATCGATTGAGGATTCTGAAAGTCAAGTATGATTAGAGGAAAATATATGTTTTTTTTTAGAATATTTTTAAGTTTTCTTTTATCGTTCTTATCTCTTTTCTTTTCTTCTTTTGATATTTAGACTTTTTGAAAATTATATATATATATATATATTAAAAGGGAAGTGTTCAAATAAATTAAATTAAAAAGTTAAAATTATCATTTAAATTTTATAAATAAATTAGATTGTAAATAACCATTTTACTTAACAAAAAGTTAATATCAACCACAAAAATAAAAATATATATTTATTTTAATTTTTTTATATAAATATACTACTTTACCCTTAGTAAAAATATAAATAAATAAATAAATAAAATTTAAATATAATTGAAAAAAATAAAAAACCTGATAACTAAATTGAGATTAACTCAAACTCAACTACAAAACTAATCTTCGTCTTTCCCTACCCCCCAAATCTCCTTCGTCTCCGTCTTCCCAGTGCCATCTGCCGCCCAAACCCCCCCCCCCCCCCCCCCCTCTCCCGCCCAAAAATTTTCTTCGTCTCCCCACCCCCACACAAATCTCCTTCGTCTCTGTCTTCCCAGTGCCATCTGCCGCCCAACCCCTCCCTTCCCCTCCCCCCCAAAAAAAAATTTCTTCATCTCCTCATTTCCATCTCCTTCCCCAATTTTGCTTACCTTCCGCCCCAATCCCACCCAGGCCTCCAATTACTCACATGCCATCTTCTTCCCCAATTTTGTAACTCTTTTTTTTTTTTTGGATATTTTCAACTTAATCAAATTATGTAATCATATTTATTTCAAAGTGAATTTGAAAACATATTTAGAAAACGAGGGGCAAAAGTTGCACTCAATATTAATTATTTTTACTTGATTCTGTTTGGAGCAAAAACGTGGGCCCTAATTAAAGAAAAAAAATTAAACATTGTAATTAAAATATTAATAATAGTGAAAAATATTTTTGGATAGTTTATTAATAAAAAATATAAGTGAAGAATATTAATGGTATGATATACTCCCTCCGTCCACGAAAGAACTTCCTAGGAGAGACTGACACGCGTTTTAAGAAAAATATTATTGAGTGGATTAAAAGTGATGAAAAAGTTGTTGAGTGTATTGGGAGTGGTGAAAAAATATTACGTATAATTAATATTGGGAGTTGTAAAAAAGTGAAAGTAAGAGTTATTATAAGTGATGGGGTTTAGTCCACAAATAGGTAGGAAGTTCTTTTGTGGACAACCGAAAAAGTAAAGATAGGAAGTTCTTTCGTTAACGGATGGAGTATTATTTAGGATAATATATCAATTAAAAATATTGACGATTTTTTTTTTTGCATAATATATTAATAAAAAAATATTAGTGGAAAATAATAAGACAATATATTAATACAAATATTTTCGAATAATATTTTAATAAAAAATAGTGAAAAATATTAATGGTATGATATATATTAAGAAAATATATTAATAAAGAATGATAATGGAAAATATTCTTAGATATATATCCCAATAAAAAAATGGTGAAAAATATTAATGATATCACTAATAGTGTTGATCGTTCTTATGTTAAATTATGATTGCCATATTATAATTCTAAACTCTAAACTTATAAGTATAAGTTTTAAACTTATATTAGAGATGTAAGTAAAAGCTTCACTTGTTATTTCATAAATATCAAAATATGATTATAAATTTTAAACTTATATATTTGAGATGTAAGTAAACGATTCATTTGTTATTTTATGAATATCAAAATATAAGTATCCATCTACGTCAATTGCTCAAACGAATCAAACAGCTATACGAGTGTCACGACCGGCCTTAATTAAGGATAATTAAGCCAGGAAACCATGACTGGGGAAGGGAAATTACGAAGCGGGTTTAGAAAGGGAAGCATAAAAGAATACTCAAAGAGCTTGGATACGCGTGAAATATTCCTTAAAAAGGAAAAAGGCATAGTTCGCATAAAAAGGTTACTCAAAAAACTTGTATACGCGTTATATTCCTTAAAAGGAAAAAGGCATCGTTAGGGGCTTGGCTAAAACATTATCAGAGTTTGCAACGGAAAGTGTAACTTAAATAAGCAGTGTTTACAGCGGAATGCATAACTGAGATACATGTATGAAGACATGTATCCTTTCTGAGCCTACTTTAAGTTCGACAAAAGCTCTACTCAGCAACAACACTTCATCGCCCATCACAGCTCAACCTGCACAAACATAAATATCGAAGGGCTAAGTACAAGAGTACTTAGTGGGCAGTTGCCAAGCATATAACATAACATCATTAACAATTTCACAATATCGCATAAGAGGCATGAGTTTCTTTCATATCATTTTCTCATTAAACATTTCCAAATTCTTAAATAGCATAAGGGCATTCTTCATCATCAACAATCATAAACACGCATCGTGTTGTGGAGAAGGCCTTCCCCAACGAACACGGGCATCGCACCGTGAGAGGGGGCCTCCCTCAGCGGTCACGGCATCGTACTATTGAGGGAGGCCTCCCCCAATAGACGCTGTAACACTGGCATACTGGCATCGCGCCGCGAGAGAGGCCTCTCTCAGCGGACACGGGCATCGCGCCGTGAGGAAGGCCCTCCTCAACGGACACGGCATCGTACTGTTGAGGGAGGCCTCCCCCAACAGACGCACGCATCAAACATAAGCATAAACTTATCAGCGTAAAGCATTCAAGCGTAAATAAGTGTAATCAAGCGTAAATCATTTAGCGTAAAGCATAATAAAGCTTAACTCATTTAAGCGTAATAAAGCATATCATACTTGAAGATCCAATTTGCATTATAAAGCATAACACATGCATAGCATTTTATTTACGCGTAAGAAATTGCCCACCTGATAGCAAAGTTTTGCTAAGGTACTCTAACTCCTTGTGTAGTTCTTACTCTCGCGCTTGACCTTAATCACGAGAATATAAAATAAGACATTGCCTCGAGGAAAATTCTTAATTAATGAGAAAGCGTAATTTAACTATGCATGAATCTGGTATGCATGTACTAATCTTTTCGAACGATATTCGGGGCATCCTACTATTTATCCTCGTTAATAGATTTAACTAACTCTCGTCTAGCGCGGTCGAATAAAACTTGATTCTTCCTTTCTCATCGGAAAATTCTCATTGTAAAATAAACCTCGCTTTTGTATTTGATTGAAAAAGGACTAACTCGGCTTTAAACGAGGTGTGACCTCGTAGAAATTATCGGGCTTTTCGATAGAAACATCATTACTAGCGTAACCTCAAATAATTAATAGGCATCAAAAGAGAGTAGCCAATTAATTAAATAAACAAGTGGCTTTAATGAAATAAACAATGTCAGCTCGCTTTAAAGTCTGAAGTCCAAAACAATAATTAATAAACTGGGCGGCTCATTTACTGAATACGAATCGGCTCACCGACTGATAAATAATTGGGCTCCATCAAAAATTGATACTGCTAGGCTTAGCTCAAAGGAGTAACTTCAGCTCAAGCTTTAAAAGAATTAAAGCCCAACTTAAAAGTCTTCGACCCAAAACAATTAAAATAGGGTCCAAAAATAATTAATGTGGACTTAAAAAGAATTAATCTTAGCCCAAAAAGACAATTTAATCGGCCAAAATGATGAATTAAACTGGCCCAACGAAATATAAATGGGACTAGAATAATAGCCCATCATAAAATATGCATCAGTCCAACTCCTTAATTAAATCGAGCCCAATAGGAACAATGAGAATGGCCACTTAAATAAAAGACTGGCCCAGTTTGAATTTAAATGTAAGCCCAATCAATTAAAATGTGAGGTCTCAAATAAGAAAAGCCCAAACACAAGAAATAGCATCAAGCCCATCTAATTAGTAGCAGCCCAAGAATGGCCCAACTGTAATAAAATAAATTAGGCCCAACTTAAATTAAAATCAGAGACCCATACAGTAATTAAAATCGGCCCAATTTATGAATTATAAGGGGAGCCCAAAACAATTAAAAGAGGAAGCCCAAGTAAAATAAATGAAGAGGCCCAAATCTTCAAAAATTCGGCCCAACTAAAAAAAAAACAAGGCCCAATCATAGCCCACTATCTCTTTCTTCTCAACTGTCGGTCCTTCATTTTTTTCTCTCTCAAACTCGCCGCTGCCCTCTCTCCTTTACCTCAATCACAGCCGCCCAAGACATCTCTCTCTCTCTCGCCCGCTCTACGCGAGCTCCGCCGCGAACGGCTCCGGCGAGGCCGCGCCGGCCAAGCTTCTGCTGCTGTCTCTCTCCGATAGTACGCTCGAGACCACAGGGCAAGCCCTAGTCCTCCGGGAGTCCTTGCTGCTGCCGCACCTCCGTCTGGGATCCGGCGATTCAGCCGGCGCCGGTCGTAGCCGTTTCTTCCCTCGTCTCAACCATGGAATCGGTGGGCGCCGGCCTCTCTTTCTTTCGGCCAAGATCTAATCGGCGTCAGCTTTATCTTCTTCAGTTGTTCAGCCGCCATCGTCTCTGATCGGCTTCGGTTGCCGACGCGGGCTCCATCAACGCCGTTGATGCTGTCCTAATTCCAGAAAGGAAGAGGTCGCCGCTGCCGGGCAGCCGCTGCTCGGGCTCGGTACCGGTGGTCAGCGCCGACTGCTGCTGCTCGTCCGCCGCTGCTCTTGAATCCAGCGAGGTCGAGGCGACCGTAGGCGCCGCTTCTGAAATTCCGGTTCACCGCCCTGGTTCGACGCTGTTGCGTCTCCCTGGCCCCTTCCTCTTCCGTGTGGTTAACATCGACGTCAAGTCGTCATCTTTCCCCGTTTAAATGAAACAGGTACAACAAATACTACTCCTATCTTTCCCCAAAATACTAGGTTCGGTTTCACTAGATCGTGAAGGAAATTCTCATTGTATTTGCCTTGTGTGAAAGTCATGGGTTGTTGATTCTATATGGATAAAAGATTATACCATTCGTTTCTTACTATGCTTTTCTAATAAACTGATCATATGCTTCATGGGAAATGAGGCGTGTAACAAAAAAGAAAGCATACTGATGTAAAAATACCTTGAATGTTTGTTCTTTTGGCTGTCTGTGATGCTATGTTCAATAAGAAATTTAGGCTTGTAATTGATGTTGGCTGCTGTGGTGTTTGAATCAGTGGATAGAAACTGAAATAAATTGCTTATTTGCTTAACAATTGCAGGATGAACTTAATCAAAGGAGAAGAAAGCATTGAAACCAAGCATTACCTTGAGAGCTTCGGCTGAAACGAACTGGAATTGATCCTCTGAACTTTTGGATGAAATTGAAATGAGAGTGAATATTGTATTTGTTGGGTGGGGAGCAAGTAGTGGTGGAGTTGATAGTTAAATCATTGGAGATATTGGAGATAGTGGTGGTGGTTGGCTGAGGGAGGAAAGCAAAAGGTTGGAGTGGTGTTGGTGGAGTAAATACGTGTACATCATTAGCAAAAGATGGAAATAAAAATTTTATCTAAACTTTAATTGATTGAAGAGCTTTTGTTTTTTGTAATTTACTAGACGATTTTCCCCAAGCTGGGAACTAGACTGTAATCTGTGAACTGTAAATAAATACTGGCTTCGATTTTAAATCATCGCATTTCTGTATCTGCTTGATATCTTTTTCCTTACCTGCTAACTTGATAAACTGTAATATAACTTAAATTAAATCCGTAGATTTAATCTGCGTTGCAGTCGGAATAATTCCTCGACTTCTAGTAAATAATAGAAATAATATTTCTATCGCATATAAATTAATAACTTGACTTTGCTAAGTCAGTTATTAAACTGGATAATAAATTATTGAATGACTGAATAATCCTCGTCGCGTTTTTCTCATACGTTATAAAAGTATAAAGCTAAAATAATAACTCCATTTCTGATAAAAAAAAATCAGGACCATAAACTGGATTCATTTATAAAAATTGCATTTACTAGTTTTAATCATAATTAAAAGAGCGGGCTACTACAACGAGACATACACGGTAGGGGACACAATATCTTACACAGTTTACTACACAGTAAAATGACATAACCGTGTAACTAACTGTGTAGATTAGTTGAAATTCAATTGGGGATTCTCAAATTCAAGTATGATTCGTTGAAATTCAATTGGGGATTCTCAAATTCAAGTATGGTTAGTGGAAATTCAATTGCGGATTCTCAAATTCAAGTATAATTTGTGGAAATTCAATTGGGGATTCTCAAATTCGAGAAAATTCAATTGTGGATTCTCAAATTCGAGAATGATTAGTGGAAATTCAATTGGGGATTCTCAAACTCGAGTATGATTAGTGGAAATTCAATTGGGGATTCTAAAATTTGAGAATGATTAGTGGAAATTCAATTGGGGATTCTCAAATTTAAGTATGATTAGTGAAAATTTAATTGGGGATTCTTCAATTCAAGTATGATTAGTTGAAATTCAATTGAGGATTCTCAAATTCGAGTATGATTAGAAGAATTTCAATTGGTGATTATCAAATTCAAGTATGATTAGTTGAATTTCAATTGGGGATTCTCAAATTCAAGTTTGATTAGTGGAATTTCAATTGGGGATTCTCAAATTTAAGTATGATTAGTGAAAATTCAATTGGGGATTCTCAAATTCAAGTATGATTAGTGAAAATTCAATTGGGGATTCTCAAATTCAAGTATTATTAGTTGAAATTCAATTGAGGATTCTAAAATTTGAGTATGATTTGAAGAATTTCAATTGGGGATTCTCAAATTCAAGTATGATTCGTTAAAATTCAATTGGGGATTCTCTAATTCAAGTATGATTAGTGAAAATTCAATTGACGATTCTCTAATTCAAATATGATTAGTGAAAATTCAATTGGAGATTCTCAAATTCAAGTATGATTAGTTGAAATTCAATTGACGATTCTCAAATTCGAGTATGACTAGTGGAAATTCAATTGGGGATTCTTAAACTCGAGTATGATTAGTTGAAATTCAATTGGGGATTCTCAAATTCAAGTGTGATTAGTTGAAATTCAATTGGGGATTCTCAAATTTAAGTGTGATTAGTGAAAATTCAATTGGGATTCTCAAATTCAAGTATGATTAGTTGAAATTCAATTGATGATTCTCAAATTCGAGTATGATTTGAAGAATTTTAATTGGGGATTCTCAAATTCAAGTATGATTCGTTGAAATTCAATTGGGATTCTCAAATTCAAGTATGGTTAGTGGAAATTCAATTGCGGATTCTCAAATTCAAGTATAATTTGTGGAAATTCAATTGGGGATTCTCAAATTCGAGAATGATTAGTGGAAATTCAATTGAGGATTCTCAAACTCGAGTATGATTAGTGGAAATTCAATTGGGGATTCTAAAATTTGAGAATGATTAGTGGAAATTCAATTGGGGATTCTCAAATTTAAGTATAATTAGTGAAAATTTAATTGGGAATTCTTAAATTAAAGTATGATTAGTTGAAATTCAATTGAGGATTCTCAAATTCGAGTATGATTAGAAGAATTTCAATTGGTAATTATCAAATTCAAGTATGATTAGTTGAATTTCAATTGGGGATTCTCAAATTCAAGTTTGATTAGTGGAATTTCAATTGTGGATTCTCAAATTTAAGTATGATTAGTGAAAATTCAATTGGAGTTTCTCAAATTCAAGTATTATTAGTTGAAATTCAATTGAGGATTCTCAAATTTGAGTATGATTTGAAGAATTTCAATTGGGGATTCTCAAATTCAAGTATGATTCGTTGAAATTCAATTGGGGATTCTCTAATTCAAGTATGATTAGTGGAAATTCAATTGACGATTCTCTAATTCAAATATGATTAGTGAAAATTCAATTGGAGATTCTCAAATTCAAGTATGATTAGTTGAAATTCAATTGACGATTCTCAAATTCGAGTATGACTAGTGGAAATTCAATTGGGGATTCTTAAACTCGAGTATGATTAGTTGAAATTCAATTGGGGATTCTCAAATTCAAGTGTGATTAGAAGAATTTCTATTAGGGATTCTCAAATTCAAGTGTGATTAGTTGAAATTCAATTGGGGATTCTCAAATTCAACTATGGTTAGTGGAAATTCAATTGGGGATTCTCAAATTCAAGTCTTATTAGAAGAATTTCAATTGGGGATTCTCAAAATTAAGTATGATTAGTGAAAATTCAATTAAGGATTCTCAAATTCAAGTATGATTAGTTGAAATTCAATTGGGGATTCTCAAATTCAAGTAGGATTAGTGGAAGTTCAATTGGGGATTCTCAAATTGAAGAATGATTAGTGGAAATTCAATTGGGGATTCTCAAATTCAAGTATGACTAGTTGAAATTCAATTGGGGATTCTCAAATTCAAGTATGATTAGTTGAAATTCAATTGGGGATTCTCAAATTTAAGTATGATTAGTGAAAATTCAATTGGGGATTCTCAAATTCAAGTATGATTAGTTGAAATTCAATTGATGATTCTCAAATTCGAGTATGATTTGAAGAATTTCAATTGGGGATTCTCAAATTCAAGTATGATTCGTTGAAATTCAATTGAGGATTCTCAAATTCAAGTATGGTTTGTGGAAATTCAATTGCGGATTCTCAAATTTAAGTATAATTTGTGGAAATTCAATTGGGGATTCTCAAATTCGAGAATGATTAGTGGAAATTCAATTGGGGATTCTCAAACTCGAGTATGATTAGTGGAAATTCAATTGGGGATTCTAAAATTCGAGAATGATTAGTGGAAATTCAATTGGGAATTCTCAAATTTAAGTATGATTAGTGAAAATTTAATTGGGGATTCTCAAATTCAAGTATGATTAGTTGAAATTCAATTGAGGATTCTCAAATTCGAGTATGATTAGAAGAATTTCAATTGGTGATTATCAAATTCAAGTATGATTAGTTGAATTTCAATTGGGGATTCTCAAATTCAAGTTTGATTAGTGGAATTTCAATTGGGGATTCTCAAATTTAAGTATGATTAGTGAAAATTCAATTGGGGATTCTCAAATCCAAGTATTATTAGTTGAAATTCAATTGAGGATTCTCAAATTTGAGTATGATTTGAAGAATTTCAATTGGGGATTCTCAAATTCAAGTATGATTCGTTGAAATTCAATTGGGAATTCTCAAATTCAAGTAGGATTAGTGGATGTTCAATTGAGGATTCTCAAATTGAACAATGCTTACTGGAAATTCAATTGGGGATTCTCAAATTCAAATGTGATTATAAGAATTTCAATTGGGGATTCTCAAATTCAAGTTTGATTAGTGGAAATTCAATTGGGGATTCTCAAATTCAAGTATGATCAGTGGAAATTCAACTGGAGATTCTCAAATTCAAGTATGATTAGTTGAAATTCAATTGAGGATTCTCAAATTCAAGTATTATTAAAGGGAAAACAATTGGGGATTCTCAAATCCAAATATGATTAGTTGGAAAACAATTGGGGATTCTCAAATTCATGTATGATTAGTGGAAAATTGATCGGGGATTGTCAAATTCAAGTATGATTAATTGGAAAGCAATTGGGGTTTCTTAAATTCAAATATGATTAGTGGGATATCAATTGCAGATTCTGAAATTCAAGTGTGATTAGTGGAAATTCAATTGAAAATTCTCAAATTCAAGTATGATTAGTGGAAATTCAATTGGGGATTTTCAAATTCAAGTATGATTAGTGGAAAATTAATTGTTGATTCTCAAATTTAAGTATGATTAGTGAAAATTCAATTGGGGATTCTGAAATTTAAGTATGATTAGTGGAAAATTGATTGAGCATTCTGAAATTCAAGTATGATTAGTGGGTAATCGATTGGAGATTGTCAAATTCAAATATGATTAGTTGAAAATTTATTGAGGATTATCAAATTCAAGTATGATTAATAAGAAATCGTTTGAGTATTCTCAAATTTAAGTTTTCTTTTACTATTTCTCTAATTCTTAACTCTTTTTTTTTTTTTTTGATATTTCGACTTTTAGCAAATTATGTAAGCCTTTTTATTTCATACTAAATTTTCAATATTTTAGGATACCATTTCACTTTTATAAAAATGAGGCATATTATATATTACAATCTATATTAAGAAGAAAATTACAATTCTGACATTGAAAATGGATGTTTGGGAATGTTTGTTAATACAAGAATGATGTAACTATTTTTCTTGTTTTGGTTAATTATTTATTTATAAAAATATTAAAACTCTTTTTTTTCTCTTTTTCCTATTTTGATTCTTTTTTCTAACGATTGTCAACTTCGACTCACAAAAAAATAGAATTTCATATATTATATAGATTTATTCAATTTTTGTTTATGTTTTTTGTATGAATTATTTATCTATTTATTTATTTTATTAATATATTTGTTGTTATTTTTTTATTTTTGGTATATTTAAATATGGACTTTTAGTAATAATATAGTTTGGACTATTAATTTTTTTTTATTGATAGTTAAGTACTATTTGCTCTCAAAATGAGACCGAATTAAATTATTTATTTTACAATCTATAAATTTAACTATTATTACACTATGCTCATGAAATTTAATATTACACTCATTGACTTGATAATACTATTATTTTACACTACTTCAAATCAAATACTTATATTTTAATTAATATAAATTATTTTTATTATCTATTAATCTAACTCAAAATTGTGATATTTTGATATTTTTTCATAATTTAAATTTTTTAAAATAATAAAATATAGTATACCTAGTTTGAATGGGTTAAATTAAAATAGTATACCTCGCAGGGGGATATATATTCATCAAAATTTCCCATAATTTGAGTTTTAATGGGTTAAATTAAAATCAATAAGACATGATTAAAATAAAAAGCCCACTAGCCCACTACTTAAACTATATAGTGAAAAAGTTGGGTTAACCTAATTCATCTACTTTTCATGCGCCGCGCCTGACTATTTCTTCTTCTTCTTTTTTCCATCTCCTGTAAGTCTGCAATTTTTTTCTTCGTACACTTTCTTTCTTCTTATTTTTAGTATTATATTATTTTTGAAATTATTACAAATATGATATAAAGCATTTTTGGGAAGAGTGATTTACCTCTCTCTTGTTGGCGTCAACTTCGAGACAAACGTCGGGGATTTTTTTTTTCCGGCCATTTCAAATTCTAGCCCCAGATTCAGATAGCCCTTCATCAGCTGAGTCCATATCTACCTTCACCGGCGTGTTTCCGGCGACGATGCGTTCATCAATGGGTTCACAAGATTTTGGACCAATGTCGGGGACTTTTTTTTTTGGCACCATTTCAGAAAATCCAAAGCTCTATGGACAGAGCATGATTAATCCAAGTTGATTCCACGTTCACCGGCGTATTTCCGGCGCCGAAATGAAAATCCGGCATTAATTCAAGGTTTTGCTTCACTTTTTCATGAAAACTTGTGCAGGTTCAGAAAAAGCACAATGGGTCCCATTGATTAACTAGGGTTAGAATTATATTTTCAATTTCTTTTATTAGATAACTATATGTTAATTACAAGTTTGCCATGACGCATGGCAAGATCCTAACGGGCTCATGTATTACATGTAATGCACGAAGGATTTTCGGCACAGAATTTAAGGAGTTGTAGATTAATGTTTTAAGTGTGTAATAATAAAGTGATAAAGTAAGAGAGAGAAAGTAATAAAGTGATAAAGTAAGAAAGAGAAAGTAATAAAGTGATAAAGTAGGAGAGAGAATGTAATAAAGAAATATTTAATTAGTGTTAATTAAGTGTTTGAAATTTCTTATTTTTGCTAAATATAGAAATGTAGCATTTTCGTTGAGACGGCCCGAAAAGGAATATGTAGCATCTTGGACGGGACGGAGAGAGTATTTAAATTAATGTAATGTTTATTGTTAATTTTAATAAAATATTAAATTTGAAAATAAAAAAGTAAAAATGAGATTAATTGGAAATGAAGATTCTAGCGCCATTTTATAGTACAAATGCATTGGAGGGGGGTGTCGTTAAGTGGGGACCACCAATTAATGTCACCCCTAAATGCCAAGGGTTGGAAATGCTCTAATAATGTCAAGTATACTTAATCCGCGTAGATTCGTATTCGGTTCATTCTATTTAAGGACAAAACAGTCATAAAATATAAAAATTACTAAAATTTATATTTTTCACATTAGTCGCCTCGCCATATATTCATGGGTTATTAGCTTGTAAATACATGAACTTTTTATATTTTCTGAAATTTAACATGACTTTTATTTTTAGCCCACAAATACACGAACTTAGCATTTTTTCTGATTTTTGACATCAACATGAAAAAACTCTATTTATTGTTGAGGTGGAGGCCGGAATACATGACGTGGACTACGAAATATGCATTTGAATAGAGTAATTTGATTCATTATTTTGATTAGAGAGTGAATGACATGGTATACCGGCCTTCACGTTAATAGTAGATTAGAATTTTTTCTTGTCGATGTCAAAAATCAGAAAAAATGCTAAGTTCGTGTATTTGTGGGCTAAAAATAAAAGTCATGTTAAATTTCAGAAAATATAAAAAGTTTGTGTATTTACATGCTAATAACCTTATATTCATTACTTAATACTGGTAAACTCACGAGTTGACGCATTTTATATTCCAGCTGTGTAAACTATTTTAAGTCGCAAGGACTTTCAATTACTTTTTGGGGGGCGTCACTAGATTACTCTTACTACAATAAACCCTAATTGCAAAACCCTTCTGCAAATCCAGTTTCCCCTCACCTCCATTGTCTCAATCCTCTAAATTCAAAAATGGTTCGGAGCTTGAAGAATCCCAAAAAGGCAAAACGCAAAAACAAGGTAAAAAAAGTCCAATCTCCAATCTTATGTACTCCGATTGAATACTTTTTCTGTAGCTGTATTCGTTAATTTGAGTTGTTCTTTTACTGATGAATCGTAAAAGGGCTCAGGCTCGAAGAAAGACGAAGGATCATCATCAAATTCGGGGCCGACGATGCCGGCAAAAGTGTGGCAACCGGGCGTGGACGCATTGGAGGACGGAGAGGAGCTTCAGTGCGACCTGTCTGCTTACAATTCTTATCACGGTTTTCACATTGGATGGCCTTGTTTGAGGTAATATTCATTTGTCCCTTTCTTTTGTCGTTTTGCTGTAAGTGATTCTTTCTCTCTCCGCATGCGTGTGTGCGTGTGAGAGAGAGAGAGAGAAAGAGGTGGTGATTGGAAATATATCATTTTTTCTATAATTCGTGGTTAAAAATTTTCAATTTTGATGTAGGGATTGTGATCACTTGCAGTTATGGGAAGCTTTAATGAATCATTTGATCATGTGACTGATTGAAATTTGTACATATATCTTCTTGCATGTTGACGTGTGATGGCTTGTGAATAATTTCTCTACCAGTATCTTAGTTAAAATCTGAATTATTGAGCCATTTAATATATCATGCCCTGATGTGGTTCCATCTTCAATTTTCTTTGGTAGTTCCTTTTCATATCAAGAGCTGATCGTTTGGTTTGATTTGAGCCAGTTTTGATATTCTGCGTGATTCTTTGGGCTTGGTGCGCACTGAGTTTCCACACACCGTCTATTCCATTGCAGGAACACAGGTGCTTCTTGAGCCTTTGTCTATTTATAATAGGGATAAGGGCCAAATACCTCTTAGGGTTTACCCCAAAAATCAGATATTTGCATTCGACCTTCACCATGAATTCTCGGAAATGGGTCAACTAAACCCTTCCATCAGGAACACAAGCACCGTCTGAATTTTTTTATTTTTTTAAAATTTCTGTGGATCACAAACTCGTTGGACGCAGTGATGCTGCGCTCGCACATGCTGGAGGTCTCGTCGGGGGGGACACCAAGAACGTCTCTTATGTACGTGCCCCTCCGCAGGAGAGGCGTCTGCGAGCTCAGCAGCGGCGGCGGCACCGTCACCAATGTCGTGCCCCACCAGCCGTGGGCAGGGGCCCCGAGGGCTGTGGTGATGCTGCACGGCTGCTTTGAGATCCTCTCCCTCACCGGGACAGTGCTGTCGTCGCCGGGGCTGGGGGGGGGGATCTTGATTTCCTTATCCCTGGGTCAGGGGCAGGCCGTGGGGGGCAGCCTGGTGGTGCCGCTCGTGGTGTCGGGGACGGTGGTGTTGATGGCTGTGTCGTTTGCAAATGCAGTGTTTGAGAGGCTGCCGCTGGAGGTGGGGGGTGCCATCACCGCTGCGCAGTTGCAGCCTAGTGTGTTGCAGTCGTCCGGTGCTGGCGGCAGCGGCCAAGGGGGGCATATGGGTGAGAGTGGTGGTGGAGGAGGCGGTGGCGGCGATGGCTCGTTTCTCAACTCGGGTGGCGGAGGCTGGGGAAATGCAACACCACTCTGGAATTATCTGTTCTCGGCAGAGCATTTTGGATGGGGTAGCAGCGGAAGCAGCAGCAGAGGTTCAGGAAGGCCACCATTTTTGTTAGACGGAAGGGTTTGGTCGACCCATTTCTGAGAGTGCAGGGTGAAGGTCGAACCCAAATATAGTTTGGGGTTATATTCAATTTTGGGGTAAACCCTAGAGGGGTATTTGATCTTTTCCCTTTATAATCATTTGTTGGTTAATTGAGTAGATGAGATGGCTATCTCTCTTGGATATGTTAATTTATATAGATGTTAGTCATGTAATACAATATTACAAATGTTGTCTCGATGATTGCTGATGAGAAAATATTGGAATTTTGAAAGCTGATTGGGTTCTTCTCTTTCTGGAAGTTTTTTTTTTTTCATCAACTAATAGTTCAAAAGCTTTTCCATTTTCCAAATTCTTTTGTGTGTAGAACTACAAGGAACCTTAAAGTCCACAACATGGCATATATACATGACTTGGGTTTTTGATTTTTTTTTTGTTCTGTTAATTTATTACATTAATCAGGTTTATGTTTCCATTTTGCTAGGCAGAGAAGTCCTCCTGGAACTACATTGGAATATTTAAAATCTTAAATGTTTCTGGCAAGAGGCGTGACTTAGTGCCAAAAACATCAAAAAATGAAGATACGGATATGGAGAGTGACAGTAGTGATAGTGATGAGGATGATGAAGAGGAAGGTGGTGGAACTAAGACCCCAGTTCTGCAGGTATAATAATGTAATTATGTTATTATTGCTAGTTTTTAGTTCAACTTATACGCGCCCTTCTGAGTCATTTTTGTGTCTTCACACAATGGCTCTCTATAGGTACGTAAGGTCAGTCATGAAGGCGGTGTGAACCGGATTCGTGCTATGGTACAACATCCTCATATATGTGCTTCATGGGCTGATACTGGCCTTGTTCAGGTACACTTTTCATATATTTGAAATTGTCTAACAGTATCTACACTAAGTTCAAGGACACAAAGCCTGGGCTTGTGTAAAAGTGATGAATGTTACAGTGGATTAAACTTCTAGAAAAAAAGAAAAAAAGAAAAAAAAAAAAAAAGACATCATATATGCAACCTAACTTGATGGATGCTTGCAGGTGTGGGACTTTAGCTCTCATTTACATGCTTTGGGAGAAGCTGACACTGCAACTAATAATGGAGGATCTATTGTGTTCAATCAAGCTCCTTTAGTTAAGTTTGCTGGACACAAGGATGAAGGCTATGCAATTGACTGGAGTCCTGTTGTTCCTGGAAGGCTAGTGTCAGGTATTACGACATGACTTCTAGCTATGGATGGACACTGCAGATTTCGTTCCTTGCAACACTTTTATGAAATTTAATTTCCTTGCTGTCTCCACTCCCACAGGGGACTGCAAGAATTGTATTCATCTTTGGGAACCAGCATCCGAATCAACATGGAATATTGACTCTACTCCCTTTGTTGGTCACACTGCTAGCGTTGAAGATTTACAGGTTTACATTACATCTGCAATTCCGTCACTAGATATCCTAGAAATGTAGTAAACCTTGCAGTCATCGGTAATGATGGTTTGATTTCTCTATCTGCAGTGGAGTCCTACAGAACCATATGTCTTCGCCTCATGCTCGGTTGATGGAACTATTGCAATTTGGGATACTCGTGTTGGGAAGTCTCCTGCAGTTTCTATCAAAGCACACAAAGCTGATGTGAATGTTATAACATGGAATAGGTGTCTATAACTTTGTTTCTTAAGTTGTGTTGGTTTACTATTGTTCTTCGTGTATTTCATTTTTCATTGCTTCTTTCTTGACTAGCCTGGCAAGCTGTATGCTAGCATCAGGTAGTGATGATGGGACGTTTTCCATCCGAGATCTAAGATTACTCAAGGTATTGAATGGTCTTAATCTCTCTCTCTCTCTCTCTCTCTCTCTCTCTCTCTCTCTCTCGCATGTGTGTGTGTGTTTCGTAACTGCCTTCTTCTCTTGCACAGGAAGGAGACTCTGTAGTTGCGCACTTTGAGTACCATAAGCATCCAATTACATCCATTGAATGGAGTCCACACGAGGCCTCCACCTTGGCGGTGTCTTCAGCAGACAATCAACTAACGTAAGAAACATCTAGATATAGACAAGAGTATATATTTCATAGAATTTTTCAAAGTTCAATCCTCTCAAAACTTGAATTTCATGAATTCCCATATCCGTTCTCAGAATATGGGACCTGTCCCTTGAGAGAGATGAAGAAGAGGAGGCCGAGTTCAGAGCCAAGACGAAAGAACAAGTAAACGCCCCCAATGACTTGCCACCACAACTTCTATTTGTTCATCAGGTGATTGATACCTCTTTCATATATTCTCTATAGAGCATAGACATAAATTACTCACCAATACGTAATACGGCCTCATCACGTTCATTTACCAAACCCTGCAGGGCCAGAAGGACTTGAAAGAAGTTCATTGGCACCCCCAGATACCGGGAATGCTTATGTCCACCGCGGGAGATGGCTTCAACATCTTAATGCCTTCAAATATTGAAACCCCACTTCCTGCTGAGAGTGCTTGATCTCTCAGCATAGTGCGATTTTGTCAAATATCAGGTAATGGTGTAGTGGTGAAAAGGGTTCTCAGAATAGTCAATTTTGATCTCAAGTTTTTTAGCCTTGTTGTAGTGGTTCTGTTGGATTTCTCTGTTGTGCTATGTTTCTGTCTTGAATATTCAATTGTGGGAATGGAGGTTGAGATTTGTGAAAGAAGCTCTGCATATCCCGCTCCATTTGTTTATCCCAAAAATGCTTGTAGGTGCCCAGATCGCGACGAGCGTATTGTTGAATGATGATGGGAAATGAATGATTTTATTTTGTACGAATGTATAGTTGAATGACGGTAGGAGGGAAATTGTGATAATAAATTGTCAAATATAATGTCCTTTCAGCAGTTTGTGATTTGGACAATCTATAGCATAATCGGCACTCCAATTTGTGAACATAGCCTATTGTGGAGAAATTGCTTTTATCAATTTGATAACTTAGCTAAAATACAACACCAATATCTGATCCTTTTCGCATATGAAACTACCAAGATTAAACTCAAAACAAATAGTAATTGATTGGACATGGCAGAATTTACTCTTTGCCACAATTTCTCAATCATTAGGACAACTCACAAGTTCATCAATACGGGAAAGTAAGTTGATTGCATTCCAACACAGCCGCCATAAATTAGTTGCTGCATTTGAGTTTAGAGTTCTACTTTCCTTCATTTTTTAACCATCTTCTGAAATCTGGTTTAATATTAATTAGAGTTGACGTGAAATGACGTCATTGAAATTTTACCAGTTCATAATTTTCTTCAGTTGATTGTTTGTTTAATTGATTTTGATTTTCTTCGAGTATATATTGTATAAACAATTCATTGACCAGCCGACTTATTGGGACTGCATCTGATATTCACCTTTCAGCAGGAAGAAATGCATTGAAACATATTTCTTGAAAAATGATAGCAGAAAAGCTAGTTTATACATGTACAACAGGAAACAACAAACCAAAGGCATACAAAGGTAACCAGTTTACCAAATGACTAGCAACCAAGAAGCTACTTGAGCTTAGGCGTCTCCATCGTCCATCAGATCAAAAAATATACTCCCTCCGTCCCACTTTAATATGTTCATTTTCATTTTTGGAACGTCTCACTAGAATAGGCTCGTTTTCCATTTTGAATAAAAAAAATATACTTAATTAGTGTGGATCATCAGGATGGAGTAATAATCATCACATATGATATAGTGATACGTACTAAGGACGTATTAGATGACCGATTTTCATTTAAAAAAATAAACCAACCAAATAAGTATATCTCATTTTCCTTTTCTAGAGTTGAAGTACACCTCATTTAACTAGTTTGGGAGGATATAACTCTAAATCAATTTATTAGATATTTTTTCTCCGCTGATCATTGATCAGCCCTTTTTTTCCTGCAAGACTTTCAACAGTTACTTTTATATTATACTAACAATATCTGATCGTTTTATGTGAAAGGGTGCATGTTTAGAAACGGTGACATTAATTTTTCTAAAGCCATATTGTGACACGAGAGTAAGAAGTTCAATGACGAAACCAAGCTTAACGTTCCCATCAAGGCACCGTCTTTTCATTCTCTTCATCTTTTGCTCATAACACCTACATTGCCTCAGCCGTGATCGCGATCAATCCACTAGATGTGACTGAACCTACAAACCAACTATTTACTGCAGTTCAAGGTGATTATGCAGAAAAATGCATTGAATCATCTACCAATCAAAATCAAGTTCTCAACAATCCTTAGTAACTTGTAAAAAGTGTCGTATAGGTTTCACTTGAGGAAACTACAGGCAAGGAACAAGAATACATATACTACCAAGGACGTAAGAAGCTCAAGAGTCCAAGTCGGCTGCAACAAAAATGAAGGAACGAGTGGAACCGTCATAGACCCACAAAACCAGCCAGCCACAAGAGCTCCGAATCTGAAATAATACGATAAAGTTTTCATGTTCTAAGTAATCAAGCTCCAAAGCAGATTGCAAGGAAACAGGCATACAAGTTTCTTGTCCCAACAAGGCAACAACTTACCCAATAATGGCAGCTCTAGGCAAGCTTTTGTTCTTGTCATTGAGGAAGTAAATGCAAGCTCCAAGAGATAATGCCACCTGCATAGGAAAGAAAATACATTAAGATAAACAGATGCCCAGAAAATGAATATTTTTTGGTTTGGCAATTGTTCATATAAAAAGCAAGCCTCATACAAGAGGAGAAGTTCGAGCACAAGCAGCAGGCAAATACAACTGCAGATGAAGTTTTATTTTTAATTCTAGTACCCCCTTCAAATCATTTTAAGATACAAAATGATTGCAGCCACATAGTAAGCAATTAAGAGAGGGAAGGCTGGCGGGGAATGCCTTTAGGTGTAAGAAAATAGTTGTTATAATGATTTTCAGGCTCTACTTGGCTTCCCACCAAGTTGAGCAAAAGCAAGTTTTGAAGTGCAACAATTCTATAATAAATTCATGTAATAATCTGTTAAATATAGAGCGTCTCTGATTATATCATTCATCTATACATGAGAAAGAAAAAATATCATGCATCATAAAAGATTTTATAATTTGTATTACACAATACATGAAACTGATTAAGAAACAAAACGAGAAAACTGATTAAATGGTATAGGCAGCAGAAAACACTATTATTTCAATATGTAACAACTTGATAGTGAAAATGGGATTGAAAAATAGAACAAGTCTCCCCAATGACGAATCAAGATAGCTATTTCTTTGTTAACATAGATTGAGTACCCATCTTGGCATTTCCAAAGAATATGATCATGAATCACACAGCACATTAAGGTCCCTTTTTTAATCCAGAAGATGATCAGTGGGCAGAATCCATGATGCAAGAACGCAAGGTAGAATTTTGATTCACGGTATCAATCACAATTCTAAGTTAACTATACAGCACCAATAAGCTTAAATTTCTTTCATCTTTATCGATGTATCACCGGCAGTAAACCAATAGTGCTGGTCTATAGGCTCTTGTAAAGACCTGGAAGTTTTTTTATTCGAGGGGGTAAAGACCTGGAAGTTAAATATATCAAGAATCAATGTTTTAAAAAACCATTGAGGTGTAGGAACTGAGGCTAGCCTTAGTTCCATTCGGCCGAAAACTGCATCTGAGGCGGCACCTCAGTTGAATGAACTGAATTATGCGCCTCGATGATTTGAGCCTGAGGCGGTGGGAATCAGTTCAGTTGAGGCTTAAGCCTCAATTAGAATCTGAATTTTCAGCCCAATTTGAAAGGCTTGTCAATTTTAACTTAATTACTCATGGGCTTTATTAATTTAAGCCCAAATTCATAGTAAAGCCCTACATTTTAGAATCTATTTAATACCTAATACACGTAAGGGTAAGGGTCACATAGAAACTACAGCAGAGAGTCAGAGACAGGACTTCATCCTCCCACTACTTCTCGCCTAGTGTCGTTTAGTTGGTATTTTGCTATAGCTTTTCATTTTATGGTATTAGTTATTTTGTTATGAACCTATTATATTTATGAATCTATAATTCTTCTTAAAGGCTTATGCCTTGAACCGGTTTCTACACATCGATTCGAATTGATTCCCACGTTTCGTGGTGATAGAAGAAAACGCCTCGGTTCCCGATTTAGTTTTTTAAAACATTGTCAACAATAACTACTCTTTCAATCTCAAGCACTGAGTAAGAGCTTTCATCTATCAATTCTATTTTTATATGTGGAAGCAGACATGGTCATGGAAGAATCTATCATATACTTATTATATATGTTGATCTCTTAGGTATCGAATTGCATAAGTTTCCAGGACCAATCAGGACAAATGAAATGCCACACATGGACTTCGTAGCTCACAAGATCTGATCTTAGTACCACTAAATTCCACATTTAACTAATGCCACTATGTAGTTCTCTCTAAAACACGAACTTTAATGTGACATTATTCTGAAGGAAGACCATATAGTACATTTTAAAATGATCAGAAATGCAACGTACCTGGAAAGCAGGCCCCGCTTCAGCAGAGTTCATCACGCTCCAGCATGCCATGAAAGAAAACAGGAACAACCGTCTCAAAATGATCACAGGGGGAGGAATCTCAACAAAGCTGAGTAAGTTCTTCACCCATGGTGGAGATTCCTCAACTTTCTTCTTTAGCCTGCTTTTCAAGTTGATCTTCATCTTCTTCCTGTTCTTGTAGCTGGTCATCAGTAATTTCTCAAAAGCAGCTTCTATTGATTCAGCACTTCTTTCATGATTGGCATATTGGTCCAACAAAAAGTTCCGAGCACTCCAAACTTCTTCTTCCGAAGCATCAGTACTAACCCCCAGCCGCTTATAAGGATCCCACACATTTAACCTAGGGAATTTTGAAATGCTACCTATGGATATTCAAAGTAAATATATGACAAATAATTTAAGAAGCAGTTGTGACTGACAAAACTAACTTGTAAGGTTAATGATAATTAAGTATCAGCATATAATGGCAGCACATATTAGTATGTAAGAAGATCAAAGACAGCCTCAGAATTCAGATAAGAAAAGATACAGAAAATCTTAGTTACACACTTCATTATCACAGAAACAGTGAAAATCAAGTTATACAGGAGACTATCTTAAGTAGCTGTAAAAATATGGCGATATTGGGCACTTCTAATTCACCCACAGTTTGAAAACCAACTAACATCCTCATAAAGTCGAAGAAAATGAAAAAAATGTTCAAGGACATACTTAGACTACCCTTTGACCTTTCCAACCAACTGTACTGAAAAAAGAAATTTATTTGTGAATTACCTTCATAAGGCGTATCCACTGCACATTTTGGGGAGATAAATCCCACATAGCCCGGGTTACTTCTTCTCGAATCGCCTCGAATTGAACTGTGACTGAAGCACCATATTTGCACAAAAGCAAGAAAAATAAGGAAACTCATATCAATTGAAAGTTTGTTAAAAATCCAACCAGAAATTGAATGCCGATTGCCAAGAAAAACTTACAGACGACGGCCAAGGAAAGAGGTTTTGAGGGTAGGGGTTGAGAGGAGAGCCGCTGCCATTAGGTTCTCAAGATCCGAGTCCCTCCTCTACTGAAATTAGAAGCTGCAATTTCTTAGTGAGTGAAATCTAAAATTTCTTTTCACTATTTGTGTATTCTTTATCACACAAAATTAAGCTATGGGAGACATTATTTCACCTTTCAATAATGAAGGTGACATTTACTTGGTCATATACAAATATAATACTAATCTTTCGGTCATACCAATCAGTTACTTTCTCCATGAATCAATATTTTCATCAAGGACAAACACATGACTATGATAAATTGCGTGTTCACTGATGGAGAAATTTTCTTTTAATCGTCAGTAAGGATCTTCTCAGAAAGAAAAGCAGTTTAGGAGAAGTCATAACTGGAACAGCCAACGATTCAATTTCTATATAAGACTAATCAAGATTTTACTTCAAAATCCTAAATTTGTGTATAGAATTGAAGTCACAACATTCTAACAGTAATTCTTTGCAGAATATATAACCAAAAACAAGAAAGTTGAAATGGGGAATCCTGATGCATTCCATTTTCCGAATTCCTAAACAATCAGGGAAGCAGCTATTACAGAATTTGTGAAACGAAAATTAACGCAATTCCGAAACGAACATGAACACAATTTCAGTTACTAAAAATTTCAAGAATCATGAGAGAAGCAGCTGTTGGATATTGTTTTCATCACTAACCTACAGCGAGAGAGAGAGGCCCTACTCAGCCGTGGTGTGCTTCGCGGTTCGTCGTTTTGAGAGTGGAATCGTTTAATTCCAAACCCTTATCCCAGTTTTCTGCACTGCCTAAACGACGTAGTATGGGCTGACAAGCGGCCAGACATCGGTTCGGTGCAAAACCGAACCAAAAATCCAAAACCGAACACCGAACCGATGGTAAAAATTGGAATCGAACCGCACCAATTGGGGGTGCCAAACCGAACCAAAACCAAACCGGTAAAACCGTCGGTTTCGGTTCGGTACCGACGATGCATTTTTTTTCTGAAGGGTATACGAAATCTGTTTACATCTCCTTAATTATTAAGAAGTCTATTTTCCAAATGCACAATCACATCATACGCAAATTCAATTAGCCATTGATAGACAATCAAATTAAGCTCCATATAAGATAGTCGTAGAAGACTAACAATCTATGATTCTCAATCTTCATATCCAAATCTAACCTTTCTCATATCAACACAAATAGAAGCTGGAAACTGGAAGCCGAAAGGGGGCCGCTGGAAACTGGAAGCCGAGCAGGGGGCTGCTGCCGGAGGCCGAGTCTGGGCTGTTGGCGACGCGGACCGGAGTGGCAGAGGGCAGGCGAGTCGCGGAAGGGGTGAGTCGGGTGACGGGCCTGTCCACTTGGGCTGTCGCGGCGACGCAGGCTTTTGGTCTTGGAGTTGCAGGCGAGTCGGAGATGAGCCGACGACCGGCGGAGGGCAGAAGAGTGGAAGGTGAGTCAAGTCAGAGGCTAGAGCCTGGAAGGGAGAGGAGCGGCGGGTAGGAAGGGAGGAGTTGGAAACTTGGAGTTCAGACTTGTGAATGGTTTTTAGATTAAAAATTAGAAAAATAATGATATAAGTAAAATATAAATATATAATAAAATATTAATATGTATCGGTTCGGTTCGGTTTAAAACCGAACCAAAAATTGAAAACCGACACCGAACCAAAATTTTTCGGTTTTTAATTTTAAAAACCGAAATTAAAAACCGAACCAAAAACTGAATCAATAAAATCGGGACCGAACCGCACCAATACGGTTCGGTTCGATTTTGAGTGTTGGTTCGATTTCTGCTCACCCCTACCAAATAACACGATATAGCAATTTTTTTTAGGGTTAATAGCCAGAAGATACACGAACTTTCATCGGAATTGCATATTGCACATGACCTTCAAAAATAGCCCCATAATACACCACCTTTTAATTTAGTGGCAAATTGCACCCGGCGAAATTTCCGACCACAACTATGTTTGACCGGCGATGACGTGGTAATTTTTTTTAAAGACGTGGCATTACGCGTGGCTTTTTTAAACACGGTGGCAAGCCACGCGTATAATACGACGTTGTGGCAAGCCACGCGTATAACACGGTGGTAATTTTCTGGCTATTAACAATTTCATAAAAACAACAAATAAAAATAAAAAATTGAAGAACTCCACCACACTAAAAGGAAACCAACCGCCGCCTGGGCTTCTCCGGCACAACCCAACCACCGCTTGTATCACCGGCACAAACCAACCGCCGCCTGTATCTCAAGCGGTGGCGCCGCCTCCCCATTTTCCCAAACCCTAGATCTGCCGCTCTTACCTTTTTTGCTCTCTCTCTCTCTCTCTCTACACAGATGGCCGCTGGGAGGCGCCACCTCCTTCTTCCTCACCGGCGTTGCCACCGTCCTTATTCTTCTTCCTCGACCCTTCCTCGATTTCTTACCCGATTTGCAGCGGCAGCGAGGGTGTCTCTGTCCTTTCAAAGCGGCGGCAGCGGGTTTCGGCAAGTCGGATAGCTGCTTCTGCTTTTTGGGAGAGGGCTCGTCGTCTTTCTCATCCAATTCGGCATCATCGTCACCTTCGAGGGTTTGCACATTTGCAGATCTAGGATTTTTTTTTTGTGGTTGAGGATTTGGGGATTTTCATTTTAGTTGGCAAATCTGTGGTGGTGTTGCGGCGGTGATGTTATTTCAGTCGGCGGCGGGGGCGGCGGAAATAAACCCTAAACCTCTAGATTTGGAGGTTTTGCAGAGGCGGCGTTGATTGTGGGGGATGGAAGACCGACAGCGTCGATTGCAGAGTCGATGGCAGGAAAACGTGGAAGGAGGAGAGGTGGTGACTTGAATTGGGGCTTTAGGGCTTGGATCCGCTTCGGCCCTTCTTCCGGTGACCTCTGCTTCCGGCGACCTCTGCTTCGGCCCTTCTTCCGGCCCAGATGACCACTTTTTTTTCTTTTTTTTTTAATTTAAAAACGATGTCGTATTACTACCCTCGCCGGTCGTCCACGTCAACAAAATCCGACAGCCACGTCAACACCGATCAAGGTGGTGGTCAACGCATGTGCAATTTGCGACTAAATTAAAAGGTGGTGTATTATGGGGCTATTTTTGAAGGTCGTGTGCAATATGCAATTCCAGTGAAAGTTCGTGTATTTTCCGGCTATTAACCCTTTTTTTTTAAGTTAACAAGTAAATAAATAAATTTAAAAATTGTGTCTTGATCGACTCCAACTCAAGACTATGACTTTAGGCACTGAAAATATGCACATATCGACTAATAAAACTCAATTTTTGGCCATTCATCTAAAAAATATAAATTATGATCATTTTTTACAATTTCGATCTAAAATACATTTGTCTGCGTCCCTTCTCTTCCTCGCTCACTGCTCCGCTAGGCGACCGCTGACACAATCAACACTAATTGTGCCAATTGTACCTAATGAATGACACAATTGACACTAATTGTGCCATTTTTATCAACTGTCAGCGGCAACGGAAAAGTCAACGGTCGCGCCTCTCTCCGCGGCCGTGCCCTTTCTCTTGACACAATTGGCACTAATTGTGTCAACTGTGCCTTCTCTCCCTCGTCCCTCTCGCTCACACCACGTTGCCCAGCGCTCGCGGGAAAGTCAGTGACCGCGCCTCCCTCTGCGGCTGCGCCCCTTTCTTTTGGCACAATTAATTGACATTAATTATGCCAAGTGTCAAGTGTACCTAATGAATGACACAATTGACACTAATTGTGTCATTTGTACCATCATAACCCGTGAGCCCAACTCGAACACGAAACCCAACCCGCGCACGTAACCTTAACTCAGTCCATCTAATTAAGGGCAAAATAGTTCTAAAACGTAAAAAAAAAATGGTCAAAATTTATGTTTTTTTATATAAGTGGTCAAATATTGAGTTTTATTGCTCAATACAGTTATCTCACATGTTGACTCTTAAGCATTGACCACGCTACTATTAAATCAACGCACGCATACATAATTTTGTCATGTTACACTTTCGGTTATACTCCCTCCGTCCACGAAATGAGTACCCATATTTCCTTTTTCGTCCGTCCACGAAATGAGTACCCATTTTCCTTTTTGGCAAGTGTACCCCACACATCTCTTTAATTAATACACTCAAAAAGTGGGACCCTTAAACTATTCAAACTACACTCCATACATTTCTTAAAACCCGTGCCGTCCACGGTACTCATTTCGTGGACGGAGGGAGTAATATTGATTAGATGTCATGTTACACATTTGTTTATATTACAGTATTTGACTTTTATACTACTTGTAATTAATGTAATATTAATACGAATTAATTGCCTACAAATACACGAATATACTCAAAATTTAATTTTTAATTAAATTTATTTTTTTGTTTAAATATATAAATTTTTAATTATTTGAAATTTGATTTGAGCCCAAAAATTCATTAGCCAATAATTTGATTGTCTAAAGTTTAATGGGCAATCCAAAGGTATCATTGAAAAGATCTAGACATATATTTATAATAATACTTATATTGTTGGGTTTTGACAAACTGAAAGTGATCGGAAAAAATGTAGAGTTTCATGACATCAACTTTCATACTATCAGTTTTCGACCACCAAAACACAACAATATAAGTATCACTAGAAATATAATGCAAGAGCATTTCAACATTCGAATTTTCCACCAGACTCCAGACAATCAAGTTATTAGCCAACGAACTTTGGGCTCATGTCAAATTTTAAAAAAAAAAATTATGTATTTTTTTGTCAAGATTTTGATTAAAAATAAAAAATTAACTATAATTTGTGTATTTACATACAATTAACCTTATTACTAGTGAATAATTTTTAACAAATATAGGGGCTATATAGTTGACTTTTCCTTTTGTTCTTCATGAGCAACTATGTATATAATGTATGATCAATGTAGACATAATATTGTAAGAATTGTGTGTTGTATGCATCAAGCGAGTAATGGATTTTTCTTCCTTCTTTTATCTTATAAGCATCTCCGTTATTACTATAGCTACAGAAGCAACAAATATGTTATGTCCAATTCAAAGTTTGTTTCAATTGGGAGATTCCGTCTCAGACACAGGGAATCTAGTGCGAGTCCTTCCTGTGGGTCCCACTCTCCCCGCCTCTAGGCCGCCGTACGGTGAAACTTTTCCCGGCAGACCTACCGGCCGTTGGTCTGATGGCAGACTCATCATAGACTACACAGGTCAGTAATTATAGAGTTATTCTTAAATAATATTTCTTCCGTCCCAATTCAATAAGTCATATTTTCTTATTTGAACGTCCTAATTCACTTCCTAAAATGAAAAATTAGTATATAACAAATATTCTTACATAACTCATTATTTACAGCAAATGTCATCGTACCTCACACGTAAATATGTTTTCCTTATTTTTCTCTCTTACTTTTTGGACAAATATATCATTAATAAAAGCTATCTTCTCTCTCATATTTTATTATAAATTATTTGTTTCTTATCATCTGTGTCCAAGCGTTGAATTGGGACGAAAAGGGTAATAATTTGAAATTTTCATTGTTACTTTTTATCTCAACATTAAAATATTACAAATATAGTATGTACTATTTATTTTTACTGTTTATTTAGTAGTTCAAGTCATAATTTTTGACAACTTAAGATATTTCAGGTTGTTTGTAGGTATATTATTTGTTTTGACGTGTGTTTTCTTTTTACTAATATTTTGATGTTTGTTTCTTGAAGACACATCAATTTAAGTTGGCTAATTTTTTTGACATGGTTGTTAGGGATGTCAATCGGGCCAACCCACTCGATTTCGGGCCAACTCATTCGGTTTCGGGTTATTTTTGGGCTAAAAATTTTCGACCCTAACCCTAACCCATTCGGTTTCGGACTAGTCCGTTCGGGCCCACAAATTTATGATTTTTTTATATCTATAATTTTTTTGTATGGATAATCATATTATTGTAATAAAAATATGTAGTGCTTTTTAAATCAAAACATTTCGCCTTATTTTAGATACAAAAATTAGTATTATTTTAATGTAAATTTACATAATATCTAATTTTAACCTTGTTTTCGATAAAAATTGTATATAGATATAATATAAATCACTATCTTTCTTTGACTTTTATATCATAAATATTTATTATTAATCGTTAGAAAAAATCAAATCATATTATACTAGCATCAAAATGTTATTATTAAATTAAATAGTAAACTATTAAAGTTTTGAAATAAATTATTAAGAAAGTGTTCGGTTAATCGGGTCAACCCACTCAGTTTTCGGGCCAACCATATCGGGCTCGGGCTATTTTCGGTTCGGGCCATTCGGGCTAATTTTTTTTTTCGGGGTAAAAATTTTCAGCCCTAACCCACCTTTTTTATCGGTCTATTCGGGTCGACCCGTCGATTTCGGGCTTTTTTGACATCCCTAATGGTTGTGAAATAGACAAAGGAGATAAATACGAATTATATTAATTATATATGGGGGTAGATTTTTAAATAGTCATTATGATTTTATTTTATTTTAAAGGGTTAATTGCATATGTAAACTATTGGACTTTCAACATACTAGTATTTGCATCCCGTGCATTACATGGAAAATATTTTTAATATTTCTATAAAATTCATATCACTTCAATTATTATATTTATAAATAAAATAAAATAAATTATATTTAACTGGATATATTTAAGCTGAATAATGAAAACACAAAATAATAAAAGAAGAATTCATAATACTAAAAATTGATATTATGGAAAGTTAAAAAAAATAGTTAAAAATGAAAAAAAAGAATTGAAAAATAGATTTATTCAAACAAAAAGATGGGAGATGAAAGAGAATTTTTAAAAATTTTAATCTTAAAATAAATATAACTTTACATTTAAAATATATATATATATATATATTATATATATATATAAAATATAGAAAATTAAAGATATTATCAAAATCTTTAATTTGATATGCATATTAAGTATTTTATAATTAGTCGAATTTCACAATTTTAGAAAAAAAAATAAAATAAGAAGACAAAAGATGAAATAAAAAGAAAATAAACCTTCAATTTTGTTATAACTACATAATTGTCACTCAATTTTGAATTCAATTTTAAAATTGAGTTCAAATTGAAATATTGACCTTTTAATATAGCACAAATTCTCATTTTGTACACAAACTTTAAAATCTTTATTAAAATTACTCAATTATTATTTTTTATCTCATTTTGCGTACTCCATTTTTCGTCGTGGTGACATGACCTAAATATACTTGTTTGGCATAAATATGTTCGCGTGGCATAAATATGATTGTGTAGAAAAATAGAATCCACATCGTATTGCATAATTGAATGAAAAATAACGTTGTTTTAAATTTAAAGTTTGACAAAAAAATTGATGAATAAACAAAATGAGAAAAAACTACTCCCTCCGTCCACGAAATAAACTCCTACTTGCCCTTAAATATTTGTCCATGAAATAAACTCCTACTCTGCTTTTTGGACAATTATACCCTCCCTTACTTTTAAATTTACTACGCTTTTATCTATTGAGCCCACTTTATTCCACCATTACTTATGTAATTAGTCTCCCCTAAACTAATTATTGTTATTGTTATTGTTATTATTATTATTATTATTATTATTATTATTATTGTTGTTGTTGTTGTTGTTGTTGTTGTTGTTGTTGTTGTTTTTATTATTATTATTATTATTATTATTATTATTATTATTATTATTATTATTATTATTATTATTATTATTATTATTGTTATTATTCTTATTCTTATTCTTATTCTTATTCTTATTATTCTTATTATTATTATTATTGTTGTTGTTGTTGTTGTTGTTATTATTATTCATATTATTATTATTATTATTATTATTATTATTATTATTATTATTATTATTATTGTTCTTGTTGTTGTTATTATTATTATTATTATCAAATTGCTAGTTAAAGATTAATAAAAGTAATCACAATATATATACACTATCATTTTAGTCTTTTACATCACCTTTTTCAGCTTTCTTAATCTTCGTGTCGAATCCCAACTGAGAGTTTATTTTGTGGACGAAGGGAGTACATAATTATGTAATTTTAATAAAAAATTTAAGGTTCATATACGAAATAAGAATTTGCCGAAAATTTAATAATTTATGTACAATTGATCCTACTAATAAATAGGAGTATATGGTTATTAGAGGACACTTGGAAATAGCTATCCATCATTCCATTTCACGTCAACTTTCTCTTCCTTCTCTTCTCGTGAAATGTGCATCACACACAGAAATATTTTATATCAATAAATATGAATCGAAAGTAGCTCTGCTATTGCAAATATAGTCTGATACTATTATCTAACAACGTCGAATAAAACGTGACGTAGACTAACAACTGCACATATGAAGCACATCGCCTACACTCCCAAATTTTTCAATATTCTTTTTATATACTCCCTCCGTCCGCAATATCGTTTCCACATTGTGGACGGCACGGGTTTTAAGAAAAGTGGTGGAAATGTAGTTAGTGGAGTTTGGGTCCCACAATTGTTGTGAGTGGAAGATTGTGGACCCTACTTCTATAAATGGAAGTGGAAACGATATCGCGGACGGACCGAAATGGCAAATGTGGAAACGATATCGCGGACGGAGGGAGTATTATTTATGTATTTTTCCTGTTGGACCGTGAAGCTCATGCGACCCTCTCTAAATTCTTCGTGCTCGATGCGCTCTGAAGAGCCACGATTCTCACTATCTGGGCTCGCCAGCTGCAGCCCCACTGCTGATGTTCTAACAGTTAGTTATTGTCTCAAAAGATAAAATATCGTTTTGCCTTATTTGTATATGAAAAAGGTCTAACCTATTACTATTACTATTATTATTATTATAATAATTATTATTATTATAGAATTATGAGTTTGTGACCCTGAAATATTACTAAATAAAATATTCTAGTAATGACATCATTTTTTATGAATTGTAATCATAAAAAATGTTAGTACTAAATAAAATTAAAATTGTGACATCTTATCATAAGTAATGATTATGCCTATCACAAAAGTTAATGAGATTTGAGAGTGTATGAATTTTTATAAATAATACTAATATTTATTATATTTTTATAACTAATGAAAGTATATTATACATATACGCATGTAATTAAATTTTACTACACATAAAAATATAAGTAATTTTTGTTGGATGTGATTGGCAGCTATGGCTCTTGGGCTTTCCCTGCTGAACCCTTATTTAGACAAGAGTGCTTCATTCAGAAATGGAGTCAACTTTGCGGTTGCTGGGGCTACGGCGCTTAACTCTTCTTTCTTTGTTTCAAGGGGAATTATTGTTCCACCTGATGTTGGCTCACTGGACCTTCAACTACGCTCCTTTTATACGTACCTCGCCTCAATTTGTTCCACCCCACGAGGTTAGTTTTCTAGTGTCTAAGAAATCTTTTAGTTGGCCATGATAAAATTTCATTTTAAAATATTATAAATTACGAATTACTTTTTTTTGTTTTTCCTTTTATACTTATTCTGTCCTATAAAAGATTTTGCACACAATCTTTGAAATTTTAAAATAAAATCAACCAAGTTTTAATTGCTACAATTTTTCTCCCAATTTGAAATTTCTCTAAAATTTGACTAAGATCATATATAATTTGTATTCAAAAGTTGCATGCAATACCAAAATTCGTCAAAACTTTGTGTATTTTACGGTAATTTTCTTTTTGATATTTATGTAATTTATAAATTCAACGATCATGGTCATAATTTATAAAACGAAATGAAAAGTAAGAAAAGAAAAATACTAACATGGATTACATATCAGTTGTGCTCATGTAAGTGCTCATAAATACATGCATGTATTATATTTCATGGTATTTGTTTGCATAGTCATTTGTAAATTACTGACCTTTTATTTTATTATCTTAATCTATTTTCGAAAAAAACAAACAAATAAAATGTAGTGAATATTTGAGACGGGCTCTGGTTTTCGTGGGTAGAATTGGAGGAAATGACATCAATTATCCTTTATCACAAGGCAGATCCCTTGAAGAAATCCGGACCTACGTGCCTCTCATAAATCAAGCTATTTCCGATGCCATAAGAGTAATGATTTACATAAGCATCTCTTTATTAATTTTTTTCTTCATTAAATAAAGTTTTATCTATTAAATTACTCAGGAGATTATTCGAGCTGGTGCCTCGCGAGTAGTGGTTCCTGGAAATTTTCCCATTGGATGCTTCCCTTACATCCTTGCTGCTTTCGCTAGCAACGATTCCACAAACTACGACGAACTTGGTTGTGTAAGAAGCGCCAACAATCTTGTCGTTTATCAAAATAATAACTTGCAAGCCACACTAAACACTCTCAGAAAGGAATTTCCCGGTGTAGCCATAATCTATGCAGACTACTACAAT
The DNA here is from genome assembly GCF_028751815.1 of Salvia miltiorrhiza. Classification (NCBI taxonomy): domain Eukaryota; kingdom Viridiplantae; phylum Streptophyta; class Magnoliopsida; order Lamiales; family Lamiaceae; genus Salvia; species Salvia miltiorrhiza. The sequence continues at coordinate 22,016,412 of NC_080387.1, forward strand.
GCTTTTCTAACAACTTTACGCCGTGCTCCCTTCATCGGTCAGCAATTACTACTACCGACTTCAATGAATAGTTGCAAAAAACAAATACTCAATGTTTTGTACCTTTGTTGTCTGATTTTCAGGGTTTGATCGAACAACTCTACTGACGCCATGTTGTAAAAGCAGACAGTTCGATCCTCTCAGTCTTGAATTTTGTGGGAACCCAACTGTGCCGGTTTGTCCGAACCCCCAACAATATATACATTGGGATGGCGTGCATTTGACACAAGAAGCTTATCATCGTATCTCCCAAATTGTGATACCTTATATTCTCCCCACAATCATATGCTTACGTTGAACAAATTAATGCGCTACTATATATATATTTAAATAAGACTGGTTATTAATTAGCTATATATATAGAAGCAAATCCATGGATCAACGATGGAGAAATAAGACGACCAATATTTATTCAAGGGTGTGTTAAATAACATAATTTGTGTTTTATTTGGAATTGTTATGTTAATCACTCGACGACAATGAAATTAACACGAACACAATAAAGAAATTAAAGACAACACACACGAGGCCGCTTATGGTTCCCAAAGCTCGTCGTTGAGACTTCGAGCAAATGATATTTATATTTATCCTATGTCCGCTATTATAGGTTCCGCTAATAACAAGTATAGGGTCCATTCCACATGAAATCGGGGTATTTTTCTTTTCTCTTCTTTGATCTGGTTCTCAGTGGCGGCACCTCCAGCAGCTCCAGCGCATGGCAACAGCGGCAGTGCGTCGCCCGCTGGGCGCGCAGCCCCGGGCGCGCACCGCCCCTGCCGGCTGCCTCCTCACCGTCTCGCCCAGCCCGCAGCATCCGTGCAGCAGCAGCGTGCACGACGCCAGACCAGGCGCGCGCGGCGCACGGCGCGCAAGCGCTCGTGCACGCGCTGCCCTCGGCGTCGGCAGCCTTGCCGCACCGCAACATCCGTGCACGCCTCCTCCAACCACCGTTCTTTCGTCGTTGATTCGTCGTCGTTCTCGTCTCGTTCCTCAGTTTTACAGATTACAAAGGAAAAACAAATACAATTTGAAATCCTAATCTAACCACGGATTTATCTCGCGGTGAAAAACGATTACAACGACAAAACGACGTATCCCACGAATCAACAGACCACGAAGAACAACAGCAGTAAAAACAACGCACATTATTAATCATACATAAATTAATAATAGAGCCAAGAAATTAATCCTGGGCTCTGATACCAATTGAAGGAATATTAAACTGAATTAATACTCGATTTGCCCCGAAGATCGTTTCTTGGAATATTATTAATTTATCATACAACGATTAATCCCTAAAATGCTCCTATGAATTTAACAACTGCACGTTGGAGTTAGAAAATACCTGAAGAATTCCTAAGAATTCGTCAATCCGTCGCTGAACAGGTCAGCCTACTTCAACGCTCTGTTTGACCCTTCAAACGACCTCCAATCGTATTTTGTGCAGAAATACGACTTCTTCGTCTTCGAAAGAGATTTCCGTGGCCGCCTGTTTCACCTCAATCGGACTTCTGTAGGGGACGTTATGGCTGATCTTCCAAAACTGCCAGAACTTGGTTTCCTGCGAAAATCTGACTCCAGCTCAGATCTTCTGAACTGTATCTGTATTGGGCAAAATTCGTATCAGGCCCAAATGAATTTATTCGGTCCAACTAGATGATCCAATCGGATAGGTCAGATTCGATCCATATCGAAAGTCCAAATTTAGGCCCATAGACATACATGTTCGTCATGTCAAACCCTAGAAAGGGCTGCTACTTGGTGAAGAGGAAAAGAAAATAGGCATCGTGGGAGATCTTCTCCTAAAATTTCGGAGCAGTTAGGGTGGAACTTAAGATGAGAAGCAACCCTAGCCGCCAGGGGACTAGTATATATACAACCCGACTAGGTCAGACGACCCATCCAATCATTCATACTCTAATCACTGCTACCCGCACTCATATTCTACACGATTTGCTTCTTTGCTCAATCAATCCGCTTCCACGCTCTCACAGTCTGGAGTTCAGAACAACCCTAATCCGTCAGGCTTACTAGTCCGACCAGCCAGACCGACTACTTCAATATTGCTCTACTATTTCATTAATTTCATGTTTTATTATTATTTTTTACGAATTCCATCAAATATCTTTTATTGTTGAACTGACTTGAGCGTCGGAGGCCCTTCCATCGACACCCCCACCGGTGTTCCTAGAAGGGCTCTAACGTGTTTGTGGTTCTCAGGTTGCTAGTGCCCGCCGATCCGGACGTACCCGACGTCCTATTTCGTGGTTGTTGGATCCATCCCCAACAATTTGGCGCCCACCGTGGGGCCCTAGCAATCAAGCAAATCAACGCACTTCCCGTAGATCTCTTCGAGCATCAATCATGTCTGACGGTCGTGACGGATCTGAAACTCCTGACGCACCCCACGTGGTTGCTCAAACTGATCAGGCTGACTTAGCCGCCCAGGTCGCCGCCCTGACTGAACAGATGAATCAGGAGCGGGAGAGATGCAAGAAGTTGGAAAAAGAGAACGCCAACTTGTATGACCGTCTCGAAGCTATGGAGCCTATCGAGATCATCGAACCTCCCGGCTTCCGAGCCCAAGTGTCTTCCATGCAGCCCCTGGGAGACACACCGATCAGTCGTAAGGACGGATCCAACCGTCTCACGATGGATCCGTCATCTTCGGTAAGAAGCCGTAATATGGTAGGTAATCAGACTGACCCTGGTCGTGCGACTTTGATTGCAGGTATTAACACGACAACATCCGCGCTGGAGCAAGTACGAGAACTTGGTCAACTCAACCCGGACGCCAGAGCCACAGGAACACACCGACAAGATGGAACAACCACCACCGGAGGACAACATGCTCGAACCATCTTCACCACGCCGGGCGCAGCAATGAGCAATGCCGCCGTTGGAGGCATACAACCTGCCATACTGGGGCTCAACCAGACGATCACGCCAACCCAAGTTAACCAACAGGCTGACGGACATGGTCCGAGGGAGTTCACCCAAGACTAGTTGTTTACCAATGAATTTGCCCAACCAACCACAACTGGCCCATACGCAATCAAAGATGAAGACTTGTCGAGAAAGTTGGCGGAAATGGAGGCCTTGATCCAGCGAATCCCCGGTGTCCCGGCACCCATCCACAAAAGTTCAGAGAACTACTATGCCGACTCGCCATTTGTGGATGAAATTGCCTTGGTGGAAATGCCCATCAAGTTTAGCTTTCCGAGCATGCAAATGTTTGACGGCACGACGGATCCGACCGACCACATCGCTCAGTACAAGCAAAGGATGTTTACTGCTGCAATTCCTCGTGAATTAAGGCAGGCCTGCATGTGTAAGGGGTTCGGTTCTAGTCTGACAGGACCGGCCCTCTAGTGGTACACTAACCTTCCCAATTATTCTATTTCAAGTTTTGCTCAACTAACAGATATATTTGTGCAGCAATATGCTAGTAGCAGGAAACTTGAAAAGATATCGGAGGATCTATATGCCGTGGTGCAACAGCGTGGTGAGTTTCTCCGAGACTATATCAGCCGATTCAACAAGGAGAAGGTGTCCATCACCAACTGCAACACCCAGACAGCGGTCACCACCTTTCGAAAGGGTCTTCTTCCCGACTCAGACCTCTACAAAGACCTCACCAAATACCCTTGTAGAACAATGGAGGACGTACTTGCCAAGGCATGGGCACAAATCAAGTGGGAGGTACAACCACCACCGATCTTCACCAAGCAGAAACTCTAGAAGGGACTCCAGGGTAGAAAGGAGGACGAGTGATAGGCGGTCTGAGCCTTACCCACCTCCCCGACAAGAATACCAAAGGAGACAGTATGACCAACCTTACGAGACACGACCACGTGAAAGGGCCAAGATACCAGAGTACAACTTGTCCATCTCGCCAGCTGAGGCAGTCCTAGCTCTCAAGAATCTAGGTAACAAAGTCAAATGGCCGGAAAAGATGAGGGCACCAGCCGACCAGAGAGATAGATCTAAGTGGTGCGAGTTTCATGCCGACCATGGACACCGAACAGAGGATTGCATTGCACTACGATTGGAAGTGGCACACTTACTCAAAGAGGGTCACCTAACTGAGTTCCTAACAGACAAGGGCCAACATATCCTAAAGCATGGAAATGACAGACGAGACGAGCGCAGAGAAGTCACCCCACCCAACCCGCCAAACCATGAGAGAACAGTCAATGTCATTTCTGGCGGATCAGAGGTTAGCGGGATTACACACTCTGCTGCAAAGAGGCATACCAGGCAAGCCATGTCTACCAGAACGAGAGGAAGTGTGACTAGTCAAGCTACGACAGACCAGCCAACCCAGACAATCAGCTTCCAAACGACGGAATCAGACAAGCTTCTTAACCCTCATCATGATGCTCTAGTTATTTCTATTTATATTGCAAATTGTTTAACGAAACGAGTGTTGATTGATAACGGCAGCTCTGCCAATATCATGTTTATTAATGCTTTCAGGGAGATGGGTTTGAACGAGTCAAACATAACTAGGAAGACCGCTGTCCTCATAGGCTTCAGCGGTGAGAGCAAGACAACCATTGGGGAGATCGACCTTCCCATCTACGCCGAATGGGTCAATTTGTCAACAAGATTCCTGGTGATTGATGCCCCCTCCGCATTCAACGTCATCCTCGGTCGCCCGTGGATCCACGACATGGAAGCAGTCCCTTCCACCTTTCATCAAGTGGTGAAATTTCCGACCAAGTGGGGCGTCAAGGAGATTAGGGGAGAACAAAACGACTCCAGATCCTGCTACCAGACCACCATGAAGACAAAACACGCTCAATAGCAATTACAGGAAGAGGGTTCGTCCAACACCAAGACGGACCAGTCACCACAGCTAGAGCAACATGTGCAGCATGACCAACTAAACCAACCCGACAAGCCCGACAATCGAAAGCGGCCTGCCAGCTTTGTTGAAGAAGAAGCTGTGGAAGTGGACGAAATCCAAATCAACACAGACTATCTGGATCATAAAGTCCGGATAGGGGCACAGCTCGATCCCAAACTGAGAGAGAAGCTTATTTTATTTCTTACTGAGCATTATGATTGTTTTGCTTGGTCCCATGAGGACATGACAGGGATTGATCCGAGCATTATTGTTCACAGGTTACAGGTAGACCCACGTTATCCACCAAGGAAGCAAAAACGAAGAAAATTCGCTCCCGAGAGAAACCAGATCATCAATGAAGAAGTCACGAAGCTCCTACGAAACGGACTCATCCGGGAAGCACACTACCCCGAATGGCTAGCTAATGTGGTGGTAGTAAAGAAAAAGAATGGCAAGTGGCGCGTGTGCATCGACTTCACGGACCTCAACAAGGCGTGCCCTAAGGACTCGTTCCCTCTACCGCATATTGACATGCTAGTAGATGCGACAGCTGGCCATGAGTTGCTGAGTTTCATGGATGCATACTCTGGATACCATCAAATACGGATGCACCCTGACGACGAGGATAAGACGTCATTCATGACCAACATAGGGCTCTGGTGCTACAAGTATATGCCATTCGGATTGAAGAATGCTGGAGCAACGTACCAACGCCTAGTCAACAAGATGTTCGAGAGATTAATTGGGCATACGATGGAAGTCTACATCGACGACATGCTCGTCAAGTCCATCCAGGCGAAGGATCATATTGATCATCTCAAACAAACATTCAACATCCTAAGGAAATACGATATGAAATTAAACCCTACTAAGTGTTCATTTGGTGTAACTGCAGGGAAATTTCTAGGCTACATGGTGACAGAAAGAGGGATAGAGGCCAACCCAGCTCAAATTGATTCGATCCAGAGGATCTCTTCACCGACGTGTGTGAAAGACGTCCAGAAGCTGACTGGGAGGATAGCCGCACTTAGTCGTTTTATACCAAAATCATCCGAAAGGTGCAACCCATTCTTCAACACCTTACGAAAAGCCAAATTGTTCGAGTGGACAGAGGAGTGCGAATCCACCCTACAGGAGCTCAAGCAGTACCTAACCAGCCCACCTTTGCTAGCTAAACCAAAGGATCATGAAACCTTGCTAGTCTACTTGGCTGTATCCGATACAGCCGTGAGTGCGGTGTTGGTCAGGGAGGATGACAAAAAGCAATCTCCAATTTACTATGTGAGCAAGTCTCTTTTGGATGCAGAAACACGGTATAGTCAGTTGGAGAAACTAGCTCTTGCATTGGTACACGCAGCTAGAAAGCTACGCCCTTATTTTCAGTGCCATCCAATCCAAGTCATAACCACCTATCCACTCAAGGCCATTCTCCACAAACCAGAACTCTCAGGACGACTGACCAAGTGGGCAGTGGAGTTGAGCGAGCATGACATAACATTCAAGCCACGCACGGCTCTTAAGTCTCAGGTACTAGCAGATTTCTTAGTTGATTTTACTCCTAACCTTACCATGCAGGCCGACAAGGAGCTCTGCTGCATGACCGAGCAACCCAACCAAGTCGGAGCTTGGAGACTATATGTAGACGGGTCCAGTAATATGCGAGGAAGTGGACTAGGTCTTGTCCTCATCTCACCACAAGGCGACATGGTGGAGCAATCCATCCGCTGTGAGTTCAAAGCCACTAATAATGAAGCAGAGTACGAAGCTATGCTAGCCGGACTCGGACTAGCAAAGGAAATGGGAGTTAAGCGAATCAGCGTGTTCAGTGACTCTCAGCTCGTGGTCAACCAAATACAAGGCGCTTACCAAGCCAAAGATGCTAAGATGGTCACCTATCTTGGCAAAGTCAAGGAACTTCAGTCCAGCTTTGAGGAGTTCACCATAGCCCAAGTTCCGAGAGGAGATAACAGCCACGCAGATGCCCTCGCCAATCTTGGATCATCTATCCAAGCCACAGAGCCTAAGACAATCCCGATCGTCTGCCTCAAATGGTCTGCCATTCAAAAAGACAAGGAGGACCAGGAGGTGGAGGTATCACCCGAACAGACTTGGATGACCCCTATAATGGAGTACTTGGAGCATGACAAGCTACCCGACGACAGGAATGAGGCCCGCCGACTTAGGGCGCAGGCTGCCCGATTCTCCATTATTCAAGGTAAGTTATACAAACGTTCTTTTACCGGTCCATACTTAAAATGCATTAACCCTGCAGAGTCGAGATACGTCTTGTCTGAGTTGCATGAAGGGGAGTGTGGAAACCACTCAGGTGGGAGAAGCCTAGCCCACCGAGCATTAACCAACGGATATTATTGGCTACCATGAAAGCCGACTCAGCCAACTTCGTCAAAAGATGCGACAAATGCCAACGGTTCGCTCAAGTGTCACACCTACCCCCAGAACCACTGACCGCCATCACATCACCATGGCCTTTTATGAAATGGGGAATGGATATCGTAGGCAAGCTACCTACAGCACCTGGACAGAAGGTATACATGCTAGCCGTGACAGATTACTTTAGCAAGTGGATCGAGGCAGACTCATTCCACCAAATACGAGATAAGGAGGTCAAAAGCTTCATCTGGAAAAACTTGATTTGTCGATATGGGGTGCCAAAGGAGATCGTCACAGACAACGGATCACAATTCATCAGCGCAGAATTCCAAGACTTTTGTAGGTTTTGGAATATCAAGTTGAGCTTCTCCACTCCAAGGTACCCACAGGCAAACGGGCAAGCAGAGTCTTCCAACAAGACCATCATGAACACCCTAAAGAAGAGATTGGAAAAGGCTAAGGGAAGATGGGCAGACGAACTACCCGGCGTACTCTGGTCATACCGAACGACCACAAGAACTTCGACAGGAGAAACTCCTTTCTCATTAGCCTACGGAATGGAAGCAGTAATACCCACCGAAAGTGAAGTGCCTACCGCCAGGTTCGAGCTCACCACAGACACCGACAATCAAGAGGCTATGTGCCTCGAGTTAGACCTACTCGACGAGAAAAGAAACAAGGCGAACATCAGACTTGCCTCATATCAACAAAGTGTTGCCAAACACTACAACAAGCACATTCGTACCCGAACATTCCAACCATGTGATTGGGTACTCCGTAAAGTATTTCAGAATACCAAGGAAGCAGGAGCAGGCAAGCTGGCCCCAAATTGGGAAGGTCCTTACCGGATCACTAAAGTAGTCGGACACGGGGCATACAAGTTACAAGCGACAGACGGACGTGACATCAACAATAGCTGGAACGCTATCCATCTCAAACAGTATCACACTTGAACTCTACACTTCTACTATACTTCTATTTTCTTAAGGTCTCACGAGACCCACTCAACCTACTACACGACTACTGACCTTTCCATGCAGGTCAGAACTACATTTGGGCTTGATCCCTTTAAAGGGTATGTAGGCAGCTCCAAGGAGCGCAGCCCCCACCCCTCACCAACCCTTTTTCAACTATCATTCCCAACTTGTTGAATATATCATTTGATAAGATCCACCCTATCAACCATACACCCACATACTTCCATAAGTTACAAACAACATCACAATATTATCAATACTTAGAAAAATCAACTCAAGATCAAATATCCCAACTCCATAACATTCAAGGGTTCAAACCCTCCAACTGGTCGGCTATGCCGAAAAATTCTGAAATACAACGACAACACTAAGTTTGAGTCTAGTCTCCAAATCGACCAAGACCCAAACTGGGGGACAAATAACTATAGAAATCCGTACAGATAATCTTAAAAACCAAATACAACCAAACATATCAAGTTTGAGCAAGTCTACATAATGATAAAGATAAAACACCAATTAGGAATCAGTGGAACCATGGGAAACGCCGGCAGCATCCTCGGCATCCAATCGACCAAGAGTATCGGTTAACTCCTTAGCCTCGGCAGCCGCCCGAGCCCGGATAGCAGCAGCCTTTTCAGCCCTTTGTTGCAACAGTTTCTCCATTTCAAGGATACATCTATCTATATCCCACTCACCCGACTTACCATCACGAAACTCTTGATAAATCTCACCGCGAATCAAGACCTCTGTCTCTAACCCAACATCCTCCATCATATTCTTCAATTGTACGATCTCAAACTCAAGATCCCTCACTCGAGCACTGACAGCCTCCAAATTCTCAAGTGCTTCATGAAGCTTCCCGGCATCTTGCTCGTGGGACGCCACTTGTTCCTGCAAGCCCTTAATCACTTTGTGCAATTCGACCTTGCACTTCTTCAAATCACGATTCTCCTTCCTATAGTCGACCTGCTCGGCACGAAGTTTCGTCAGTTGTTTCTCAAGCTCCTTCACCTTGTCCCCCAAGTAAAGGATACCCCGTGTACCCTACAAGATATAGAACAATCAACACGATAAGTTGTTACAATTTGAACAAAAAATAAAATGAACGACACAAAGAAACATAACCCTACCAAAAATGAATGGGAAACGATAGCCTCCATAGCCGAGTCATAGCCAGCAGCATCCAACCGAGCACGATCCTCAAGCAGCGGAGCACAAGGCGTATAAGCAGCAGCATCCACAGGAAACTTCATAATGATTGAGCCACCAGACTGATCAGAGACGACGGATGATGCGGATCGCTTGCCCCTTCCGACAGGCGAGGGTAGAGACACCGCGTCCAAGAGATCAGTCGTAGGTTCCTCACTTGAGCTAACCATGACTTTCTTTTTCTTCTGTTGGATGCGCTCGTACGCAGCCCAACTGCCTTTTGGTTGGTAGAATGGAAGGTCTGCCATCGCTTGGTCTACAAATATGCGCTCAGCAGTGGTCAATTCAAATAATAATGGAAAACCTTCCACTTCACGACCTTGCCTTAGAATTTCCAAAGCTCTAGCTACTAGAGCAATACGAAATCGAGCACGACTAGGTGGATGAACAATACCTTCGGTACGAACAGGAATCTCACACCACAAAGAAGAACCTCTAAGATTATCCTCCGACAAGATCACCCGCCAGTCACGATCTTCCTCCGGGAATGAGTAAAACCTTTGTGCCCTTTCCGGTAACCCGCATATAACTGGAAGACTCCCGTTGATCCGACCTGCATATTAGAGAAATGATACCTTATTAGATAACAATTTTATAACAACACACTTCATAACAACAAATAAACCAAAATACTCACGCGGCTTGGACCAAGCAGACGGAAGTTTGTAACCGTCTTGAACCCCTAAAGCCTCGACACTGATAAAAAAATATTTTTCCTTCCACCTTGTACGATCCTCCGGAAGGTTAGTAATGAGTATTGGGGCATCAGAACGAGAATTAAACTGATAACGACCCTTATCTATACGGGTCTCACCCAACTGGTAAGCATACAAGACATCATACATATTGATGTCAAAACCCTTCCGTTCCGCAAACACTTCCGCGGCCATCAGGATCCTCCAAGTATTAGGCATCAGTTGACTCGGAGAAATTCGGTAGTAGTTACAAAGCTCAACCACCAGACGGGGGAGCGGGAGACGAAGGCCCAAAGTAAAGGGAAGCTCGTACATACAGACCATACCCTCAACATCCCAATTAGGACGAAGTGATGTATCGGGAGCATGCAAACTTGCCCACTCGGGGATACTATAAACCCGACGGATCCAACACAACTGATCCTCAGAATTTATCTTAGAAGCACGATTGTTTTTTGGAAGAGTGTCATCCATCTTTTGAGAACCCACAATGGGACCAAAACTATTCACCCCAAACCCGACTCCAGATTTTTTAGCAGGCAACTTAGCCCAACTTGACCCAACCACATTTCCTGTAATGGCAAGACACATCGCGCTCTCTCCATCACCAAATATCCTAACGGAACTACCCGACGAACCCGTGTGGTCCCCACTTAGATAAGACATATCAGACATCCTATAAAGCAGCAAGTTTTAGTTTTAAAAAGCCCCACAGCTACCGACCAATCAACCAAGCAACAACAAATAAGCACATATTATAGCCAAGACGCAACTCATCGAACAAGCATGACAAACTAACAGTCACAACCAAGCCAACTATCCACAAGCACATATCAAACTACAATTCAATCCAACCAAATGAACATAGACAATAAGTTGTAGCAACCAAACAAATAATGTAATCAATCCAACCCGACGGAGGCTAGGTCATAAACATTCAACATGTAGAATCAAAGCTAAAAATAATAAACGACGAATCGAGCTAAGTCAAAGCAAAATACGACAAAAATATGAAAACGACATGCTCGAAAAAAATTAACAAAAACACGAAGAATATTCGAATAACCTCAAGAACATTCAAAGTAAGCAGAAGAGAACCAACCTCTTAGAATTCTCCTCCAAAAATCTTCACTCTAAAATCTACAAGCACTTCAAGGCCCCCAAAGATCCAACAAAAATAAAGTGCATGCCAAACAAAAAAGAAAATTCTTATACTGTATAAAAATGGAAGTTCAGGCCAACACCACAAAAATCATTGAATGTAACTTACCCGAACCCGCATGAGCTAACAAAGTCGAATGTAACTACCCTCATCCTTTTTTATAGTATCTAATGCCTCATGATGTCACGTGTTCGTCCCTATTCTCGCCAATGAACCGAGCCGAGCTCCACCTTATTGCTCAATAAATTGTGTAGAATAAAATCCCTAGTCAACCCGACTAATTGAATATAATCGAGCAAGGCTCACCTATACTAATACATGCATATACATGATCCACATATATAAAGGAAAAGAAAAGCTTCATGTTGGCTTGATTGGCTACAATAAATAAATGAAGTATGCAGTATTTTGTGGGAAAGACTGGTGGAATCAATCCTACTCTTTATATCAGTTCAACCCGACAACACTGATGTAATATTGAAAAAATGAGCTTTTAGCTACCCAACCCACCTGACATACCCAACATCCTCGAAGCCAAGAATGAATTTTCGGATACCAAACCAACCCTACAATACTAGTAAACCCCAAATGAAGTGAAGTGTGCAGGTACACTATGCTATCTTACCATACGCTGCTGTACGCTTTCCCAATTACCTAATACATCAATATACGACTAGTCTGGATATTTCTCTTTCTTGTACTGACATCAACCCATCCACCAGCTTTTCCAGCCTCCGACCTACTAAATCAACACACATGAATATCTTAGAACAAGAGAAAGAAGATATGCTGCAAATTTGCAATCTCCTTCTGACAAACACGTACTGAGATAAGCTACTCTCTTTTCCATAAAGCTTTCGATATTATTTACTTGTTTGTCAATTCGCACCTTTCAAAATTTTATAATATATATTATATAGTGCATGTGTAGTTACGTATACATATATATATATATATATATATATATATATAAAGAATTGACCATTTTATCGGAGGCAATCATAAGCCATTAGTATATATATATATATATTTTATATACGTATATGTACCCAACATAGATTTGAATGTTCAAGTGTTGGAACTTGATGGATTTTCCAATAAAGTTACTTTTACATTAATTTTAAAGTCAATTCAATTAATAATTAAAATAATTTATATAGATACCCATTTAATTATATATATATACACACACATGCATGTATTCTTCAAAGAATTTTAAGTAATAACTCTCTAATTGGAAAACATCCAAATTATAGAGTGGGGGACAAACTGTATTGGGCAAAATTCGTATCAAGCCCAAATGAATTTATTCGGTCCAACTAGATGATCCAATCGGATGGGTCAGATTCGATCCATATCGAAAGTCCAAATTTAGGCCCATAGACATACAGGTTCGTCATGTCAAACCCTAGAAAGGGCTGCTACTTGGTGAAGAGGAAAAGAAAATAGGCATCGTGGGAGATCTTCTCCTAAAATTTCGGAGCAGTTAGGGTGGAACTTAAGATGAGAAGCAACCCTAGCCGCCAGGGGACTAGTATATATACAACCCGACTAGGTCAGACGACCCATCCAATCATTCATACTCTAATCACTGCTACCCGCACTCATATTCTACACGATTTGCTTCTTTGCTCAATCAATCCGCTTCCACGCTCTCACAGTCTGGAGTTCAGAACAACCCTAATCCGTCAGGCTGACTAGTCCGACCAGCCAGACCGACTACTTCAATATTGCTCTACTATTTCATTAATTTCACGTTTTATTATTATTTTTTACGAATTCCATCAAATATCTTTTATTGTTGAACTGACTTGAGCGTCGGAGGCGCTTCCATCGACACCCCCACCGGTGTTCCTAGAAGGGCTCTAACGTGTTTGTGGTTCTCAGGTTGCTAGTGCCCGCCGATCCGGACGTACCCGACGTCCTATTTCGTGGTTGTTGGATCCATCCCCAACAGTATCCCGCTCAGCTTTCACCATTGGATGGACAACGTTCTATGAAAGTCCCAAGAGAGAATGCTCCACACGATTTCCCTGCGCCCCACACAGCTCTCAAAACCCTAATTTTATCAGTGTGTTTTCCTGAGAGCTGACAGCTGTATTTATAATAAAATAAATACGTGTAGGCACATAATTAGTGTAGGAGGCGTTTTTTCTCTTCTTCTAGGGCTAGGAGACTTTGGGCCAGTCCAGGGACCAGATACAAAGAACAAAGATGGGCCTCAAATAAATTAATTTATCTATGGTCAGCCCAGACCATAATTAATTTATAAATATAAGTTCATTCCACTAGAGAACCGATATTGACTTACCCCTTTATTGCCGGTGATGAGTCGGGGCTTGTATTTAGACTTATTAAATCCTCGTATTTAAAATATCCGACATCCATTAATTAATTAGAGCTCTGACAGCCTAAATTAATTAATCTTTTTGTAATCCTTAAGCAGTACCACTCAAACCTTATTATTGCGCCTGAACTTAATCAACCTGCAGGGTTTAGCGCAATAAACATTATTGAGCTCCTTAAGGGGATGTCATTATCCTATACCGGATACGAGTACTAATACAGATAATCAGATATCATATATTAACCGCTATCACCCAAGATACAGAGTACTCAAGTTACTATATAACTCTCGCTCATAGTAAGTCAAAGTGATAAACGAATCAACATATATATCTGAAATCTTATTAGTATTAAGATCTTATAAGTCACCGAGATATTTAATTCTTCACTTAAGTCGGATAGAAGAATATATCTCACTGTGGTCCTATCAATACGTAATGACGTACCAGTATAGATAAGTAGTCAAGACAAACTACTTCCATCTATACCGCAGCCTAAACCAATAACTTGTCCTAGAGTTATTTCGGCTGTGATTATATTATATCTCTTAAGGTTATTCCAATTATATGGTCTTCTGTGATCTACAACACACCATATAATCTACTTATATAGAGATAAAGAACATACATATGCAATCATGAACACAATCAGATAGGAGATTAGATAGTGAACTTAGGAAACATTGTATACAAGCATAAAACGTTCTTGCTTTCAGTATACAAATCCAACAATCTCCCACTTATACTAAACCAAACTTTTAGTATACAATGCGTCTATTTACCAATCACCTAACACTTCTCCCACTTATACTTAAAGTTTCCTAAGTGGGTGGCATCAATCGCATTCCCATCTTTTAATGACCATTTGCGATAAGCCTTTTGTGAAAAGATTAGTAGGTTTCTCCAATATGTGAGAATTTATTCTATGAGCACAAAACCTCGATTTACAAACAAACGTATAACTTGGTACTGACTCTCCATGTGTTTGACCCCTTGTGGTTCTTGGATTCCTTAGAGTTTGCAACTGCACTTGAGGTATCACGAAGGTGATGCTCTCACGCAAACTAGGAATCATCCTTAGATCCTGGAGGTAGTGGTCAAACCAAAAGGTTTTATCTCCCAAGGAAAACACATAGCTCGAGGTAATTATTCTTTGTTCCGGTCAGCCTGGAAATCCGAAATCGTATAATCCAAAAAGGAACTAAACTGTCTAACTGGTAAACTATCCTTATTCTCTAGTCATGAACTTGGGAATATAATTTACCACAGTTCAGTGTCCTTAACTAGGACTATACTCATATCTTACAACCATGCTAATTGCATAGCAAATATAAGATCTCGTACATAATAATCCATACATGAAGCTATCTACTGCGGAAACGTAGAATACTGCCTTCATTTCCTCAACCTCAACAGGCATCTTAAGACATAGTCTTTAGACAAAGGAACGCCACATCTAAAAGGTAGCAATCCTTTCTTGGCGGTATTTATACTAAAACGAGCATTCACAGTATCAATGTAAGACACTCGAGATAAGCCCAACATCCTTTTCTAGTGATCCCTTATAACCTTGATCACAGAGACGTATACTGTACCTCCTTAGTCTTTCATCTGAGACTGTTCGGATAACCATTACTTTATGTCTTGACAATAGCTCCATATTGTCGCCAATTAGGAGGATATTATCTACATAAAATGCAAGATAAACCACATCACCGATGACACGAGAGCGATTGACACAAGATGCTTCTCTCACTCCTTCACGTAACCTTCAGGTTGTTGCACATGGATGTCCTTACATTTTTCAAGGTAATATAAATGACATCCTTTTGCCAGACCTCGATGGTTTAAGCGAGCTGCTGTGGGTAAAATGATCCGAACGTTCTGAGCATGGCACTGGCGAAAATATCATCATAACCTATACCCTTATACTGGGCATAACCTTTCGCCACCAGTCTAGCTTCGACAGCTACGACCTTGCTCATTCGGGCCTGTCATTATCTTGTATACTCACTTACAACCTAAGGCTTTACTGCCTCTTGGTAGCAATATTTTCTAGTATACACTCATATTCTTAATGGATTGCTCCATTGAGGCGTGCCAGGAATCTACATTCTCGTCTTCCACTAAATCCAAGTAGATATCTGGGTCGATTATCTTATATTCACTACCAGGGACTGAATCCAAAGATCTTCCCAAGAACATAAATCGATCGGGTTGTCCCACAACCCTCCCACTACAATGGATCTGTGGTGGCACATGTGTGTCAACAGTGCGTGCAGTGTCTTGTGGTACAAAACTCTTGCACACTTGGCTTGGGTGATGGAATCGCCTGTCTAATGTCTTCAATTTCTTGAAGCACACTATCTGACTTGGATTAGTGATTATTCCCATAGTCCACTTCTAAGAATCGTGTGTCATTGCTAATAACCACCTTCTGATTCTTTAGGACTAATTGCAAAGATGCATAACTCATCATCGGACATATTTTTCCAAGAGTGACCTATTTCTTCTCTCCACCACACCATCTTATATAGGGATTACACGGTGTAGTAAACTGGGTTGGAATCCCAAACACTGACAATGAATCAGAAAAGATCATTCCTAACACATTATTGGCCCTTTATCCCCCTTGTCATGAATGACCTGGTCTCCATCTTTTCCTCTATACAGGATTCGCAGGTTTGAAATAGTACAACCTGGATTGAATCCAATGTACTTATTTAGACATGAGCCTTTGGATCCTGTTAAGTTAGATGTGACTAATCTAGGGTATCAATATATGTGTAAGATCCTCATGAGAGATTAGCCTTAACTTTTCTCTTTCTTCTGTTCGATGATGTAAATGCAATATAAAGGTATTTTGAAGACAAGTTATAGTATGAAGAGAGATGTTCAAAAATACCAGAATAGACAACTTTGTCATTTCTTATGATAGAAATACTACTATAAAAAATGACATGTGATCCATCTATTCAAAATTTTTAAACATGATAAGGAACTCTAAAAAAAAAAAAAACTAAACTATGTCTTTAAAACTTAAAGACAAGTCTTCAATTGCAACATCTGCGACTCCAGTCACGTTGCCTACGAAGACAATCATCTCATCACTTCTTAGCTTCCTTGTCAGCCTAAAAGCCATGCAAGGTGCAACCAGGGCCGGCCCTGACATTCCGGGGGCCCTAGGCGAAAACGAAAAAAGGGGCCCTTTTAAATAAAGAGATTTAAAGGTCGCTCCATAAGGGACTTGAACCCAAGACCTTTGACCTTAGACATTAACTCTTTACCGCTTGACCAACACATGCACACTAAAATTTGAGATTTTTGTCATCAAATAGAGATAGCATGTGATTGTCTCTCGTGATTGTGTGACTACATAACTTTATTGTTAATTATTAAGTACAATAAACTAAATAACAATAATTAAATAATTTAGATCTTCTAGCTTTTGAAAAGCAAAATCATCAATAACATTTTTAAGATCAATTTACCAGCCCTAAATAATGTGTTTTCAATATCTCATTTTCAATGCACAAAATTGTTAGCACATTTAATATATCTTTCTTCAGACATAGTAATCGGCAAATGTGAATTTATCAATTTTAATTTACAAAAAATATTTCTATTCACACTACAATAACTGGTATACTTAACAATATCCTACATGCATTTGAAACATTAAATTAAGAATATGATGTTTTGACAAACTCAAAAACTTCTACAATTAACTTTATTTTCTTATGATAAGTATAACACATTTGTATCACTTATAATTTTAAAATAAATCTTTAATATCAATATCAAATAATATTTATTTAATAAATTTAAAATTAATAAATAATACTAACTTATAATTTTTTTTAAGGAAAATACTACTAATATAATAGAACTATTTTTAAATTTGGGGGCCCCTCAAATTTGGGGGCCCTAGGCCTTTGCCCCATTTGAATTGAAGAAGGGCCAGCCCTGGGTGCAACAATCATTATCAGTTTCTCTCGTTATCCACTACTCACAACTGAGTAGAAAACGAGCTGACATATCTCAGTTACTATAGCAAGTGAAGTACCTTAACCCTTTGCCTTGAGTATTGAAAAAATCTCCAATACTCAATCTTATCACACCACTACTCCCACTATTTCCCTTGTCTTTCTTGCCCCTTTGACCCTTCTTCTTCCTGTCATTCGACGAAGAAGATGGCTCTCATTTGGCAATAACTAGGGCTGGGAATTCCGGGTTCGGGTAATCGGGTACCCGATACCCGACCCGAAAAAATCGGGTATAGGGTACCCGATACCCGATTTTTTCGGGATCGGGTACGGGTTCGGGTATTTAGGGGTCTACAGAATCGGGTATCGGGTATACCCGATCGGGTATCAGGTATACCCGAATTACCCGATAATTTTATATAATAAATTATAAATTTTAAACTATTTAATTTAATTAAATTAAATATGAATTATAATTTGAAATTTCTAAAACTCTCCCAGCCCTAGTCACTCTGATTCTCCCTCCCTCCGGCGGCTGTACCCAAATTCGTCCCTCCCAAATTCGTCCCTCCCAAACGGCCAAACTGAACTCCCAGCCCGCCGGCACCGGCCCTGACCTCTCGGCCGCCCCACTCGCCGTCGCCAGCCCGGCGTCCGCGCCATCCCAGGCTCCCAGTCCGCGACCCTCGCCATCCCAGGCTCCCAAATTCGTTCCGCCTCCCCAGTCCCCAGTCCGCGACCCTCGCCGCCGCAGCAGCAGCCGTTCGCCGCCGCGACCCTCCGACGACAGCGTTGACAGGTGAGCTTCTTCTTCTTCTTCTTCTTTTTTTTGTTTTTTTAATGCATATTTCTAATTTATTTCCAGATTTACAAGATTGACTTGAAAGAGGATGTTTTGACCGGGTAATTTCGGGTACCCGATTACCCGACTCGGGTACCCGAGTCGGGTATTAGGGTACCTGATTTCAAAATCGGGGTCGGGTTCGGGTAGTGGTTTTAGGGTATTTTCGGGTTCGGGTACCCGATTTTTTCGGGTAGGGTACCCGAACCCGACCCGATTCCCAGCCCTAGCAATAACAAGTGCTTGCACATCTCTTTCCCACAAACTTCCTTAGCCGTAACTAGAGCATTCAACAACTCAAAAGAAGTATTATCTTTCTTGCTCATAACAGCATTGAGGCGAAAATTCTTAATTAAAAGAATTGGGAAGAAAGTTCAGGATAATATCGACTTTTGCCTCACCGTCGATACTCCCTCTGAGCAAGTCAAGTTTGTCAAAAAATGCATGACATGCTCGTGCACTGAGCTGTGCTCACTCATAAAAATAACAAGATTACTCTCATCAAATTTAAATGAGCAGCTTAGTCCAACTCTCCGAACACTTTCTTGAGATTCAGCATGATGCTAATAGTATCGTCCATGCCCTGATGTTGGAGCTACAAGGTTTGTGACATTATACTCATAATATAGCATATAACCACATTATTCGTCTTATGCCACCTTTTATGTAATTCATTTTTCTCATCAGTTGACTATTGTTCGGACCATAAGAACGTGGAGTAGTAAGCAACACAAAAATTGTGTTAGTTTGTGATAAAGATAGAAATCCAAAACTGCGTTTCCATTTTATATATGTGGACCGATTAAAAAACTTTGTGCAAGAATAAATAAACAATAAGAGACATAGACATATCTGAAAGTAACGAACATAAAGCACATAATTCGTAACAATAATATTGTAACCTTTTGATAAAACAATATTAATGAAACCTCCAACCGCTCAAGGAATCCCATGTGCAAGCCACGCTGTGTGGACGTTTACACACGAACTCCTCAACCAGACTATTCACCTAGTCATTTAATTTCCATCCATGTCAACTTAACCTTTTGACAAAGGAAATTAATAGTTGGCACCTTAACTAGACCATATCATCATCAAGAAGGGACTCCTCGGGGAGTTGTACATTGTACTTGATATGATATCTAAGCAATGACCACATTTTAACCTTGAAAATTAAATTCTCGAAATTGACATACTCACTCGAACCATGCCGCTTTCAATTTAATTTTCTTGGTTATCTTATTTAATTCCATTCTCCAAAGTACTTGTGAAAATTATACAAGTAAGCCACGTTGTGTGGACGTTTACTGCATAACTCCCACTACTTTAATGGATTCAAATATTTTTAATAGAAATCTCATCTGACAAACTTATAAAAAACAAATATGAAGTAAGCCACGCTGTGTGGACGTTTACTCACATTGCCAATCACTTTGTCTAGAGACCGCATGTGGAGGTCTACATAATTTTAAGAATAAAAATTATTTAAAAATAACCACA
Source organism: Salvia miltiorrhiza (assembly GCF_028751815.1). NCBI lineage: Eukaryota > Viridiplantae > Streptophyta > Magnoliopsida > Lamiales > Lamiaceae > Salvia > Salvia miltiorrhiza. The sequence continues at coordinate 22,036,409 of NC_080387.1, forward strand.
ATCTAACTTTGAAATTAAATTTTCGAATTTGACATACTCACTCGGACCATGCCGCATTCAATTTAATTTCTTAGTTATCTTATTTAATTACATCCTCTAAAGTACTCGTGAAAATTATACAAGTAAGCCACGCTGTGTGGACGTTTACTGCAAAACTCCCACTACTTTAATGGATTTAAATATTTTTATAGAAACCTCATCTGACAAACTTATGAAAGAACAAACATGAAGTAAGCCACGTTGTGTGGACGTTTACTCACATCGTCAATCACTTTGTCTAGAGACCGCTTGTGGAAATCTAAATAATTTTTAATCATCCATAAAATTATTAATACAGCTTAGTCTTTTTCTTTCAAAAGGTTTGATCATGCTCAACACATAATCCTAAACATGCTCATCTAGAACGCAACATGTAAAACATGCTCGCAGAATTCTAAAACATGCTTAAGAAAACGATAAACCTAGCATGCTTGTCTAAGCGCAGTTAATAAACACATATTAACAAGCAAAGACAAAACAGCATGCAAAGAGCATAAAGGATTAACACCACGGCATGCAAAGAACAGTAATAAAGAATTAAAATTCTTCGTGACCCATTCGTGGAATTCCAACATCTATTCTATTAAAAAATAAAACAGAAAAGAAAGCCCAAAAACGTAAACTTGGCCCAAACACTTCAAACAGGCCCGTCTTTGGAAATTAGGGTTTGGGCCCCCTAGGGTTTGAAAACACGCAGCTAGGGTTTGGAAACCCTAGCTGCCGCCGCCACCTCCCTTGACACCCGCTGCACAGCGCCGCCGCAGCAGCAGCCCGGCGTGCGCCGCATCAGCAGCCCGGCGTGCGGGCAGCTCAGCGGCAGCAGCCTCGGCGTCCAGCAACAGCAGCCCTCGGCACCTTCAGCAGCAGCGGCGGCACCTCCAGCAGCTCCAGCGCACGGCAACAGCAGCGGCGGCGCGTCGCCCGCTGGGCGCGTAGCGCGTAGAGCGCGCAGGCGCAGCCCCGGGCGCGCACCGCCCCTGCCGGCTGCCTCCTTACCGTCTCGCCCAGCCCGCAGCATCCGTGCAGCAGCAGCGTGCACGACGCCAGACCAGGCGCGCAAGCGCTCGTGCACGCGCTGCCCTCGGCGTCGGCAGCCTTGCCGCACCGCAACATCCGTGCACGCCTCCTCCAACCACCGTTCTTTCGTCGTTGATTCGTCGTCGTTCTCGTCTCGTTCCTCAGTTTTACAGATTACAAAGGAAAAACAAATACAATTTGAAATCCTAATCTAACCACGGATTTATCTCGCGGTGAAAAACGATTACAACGTCAAAACGACGTATCCCACGAATCAACAGACCACGAAGAACAACAGCAGTAAAAACAACGCACATTATTAATCGTACATAAATTAATAATAGAGCCAAGAAATTAATCATGGGCTCTGATACCAATTGAAGGAATATTAAACTGAATTAATACTCGATTTGCCCCGAAGATCGTTTCTTGGAATATTATTAATTTATCATACAACGATTAATCCCTAACATGCTCTTATGAATTTAACAACTGCACGTTGGAGTTAGAAAATACCTGAAGAATTCCTAAGAATTCGTCAATCCGTCGCTGAACAGGTCAGCCAACTTCAACGCTCTGTTTGACCCTTCAAACGACCTCCAATCGTATTTTGTGCAGAAATACGACTTCTTCGTCTTCGAAAGAGATTTCCGTGGCCGCCTGTTTCACCTCAATTGGACTTCTGTAGGGGAAGTTATGGCTGATCTTCCAAAACTGCCAGAACTTGATTTTTTGCGAAAATCTGACTCCAGCTCAGATCTTCTGAACTGTATCCCGCTCAGCTTTCACCGTTAGATGGACAACGTTCTATGAAATTCCCAAGAGAGAATGCTCCACACGATTTCCCTGCGCCCCACACAGCTCTCAAAACCCTAATTTTATCAGTGTGTTTTCCTGAGAGCTGACAGCTGTATTTATAATAAAATAAATACGTGTAGGCACAGAATTAGTGTAGGAGGCGTTTTTTCTCTTCTTCTAGGGCTAGGAGACTTTGGGCTAGTCCAGGGACCAGATACAAGGAATAAAGATGAGCCTCAAATAAATTAATTTATCTATGGTCAGCCCAAACCATAATTAATTTATAAATATCAGTTCATTCCACTAGAGAACCGATATTGACTTACCCCTTTATTGCCGGTGATGAGTCCAGGCTTGTATTTAGACTTATTAAATCCTCGTATTTAAAATATCCGACATCCATTAATTAATTAGAGCTCTGACAGCCTAAATTAATTAATCTCTTTGTAATCCTTAAGCAGTACCACTTAGGGATGGCAATGGACCGGATCTGGACCGGATCCTGCTTGGTCCAGATCCAGATCCATGTTTTTTTACTTAGATCCAGATCCATTGGATCCAAAAAAATGGGATCCAGACCCAGATCCATAAGATCCACAGGGTCTCGGGTCCAGACCCAGATCCATATCATTTTATTTTCTAAAATAAATTCTAAGCTAATTAAACATTAAAATAAAAATCATAACAATTGCCTAAAGTTTCAACAATCATTTAAACAAAAAAATACACCATAATCCATTTAAAACTAAACAATCCCAAATAATAAGAACACCCTAATTCATAAATAACATAATACTCCTAATATAATGATAATCCTAATAATCCTAATATAATGCGAATCATGCAATATGCCCCATATTGTATCTAACTCTCATAGCTTTATGCATAATTAATAGCTAAAACACAATTCAACTTCACCACTTTAGAATCTCATTTTTCCTAATTAGCATATATTATTAAAATCAACAACTCACAATTCAGCAGCAGTAGATGTGTATATATACAAAAGCCATTAGGAACCCACGATTATTCAACAAAACCCACGACTGGACTCCAATACAAAAGCCAGTAGATGGATTGTTCTTCCATTTTCTACAATAAAATAAAAATGAACACAACATAGATCACAAATCAAGAAAAAGCTGAATGAAGAAAATCTGAATGTACACAACATAGATCACAAATCAACATAGATCAACATAGACTTGCTAGCATATCGGAAGGGGGGAAGGGCCGAGACCTGTTCACGCTCATGATTCACACCGACAACCTGTTCTGCAGCAGACCCTCCGCTCAAGTCCGAGACCACCGATTTCGGGTGGGGGAAGGGCCGAGACCGGAGGTGGAAGAAGGTGGACGGAGTTGGCGCAGAGACGGTGGCCTGTTGCAACGTCGGTGGGCTGGAGAGGAACACTGCGTCGGAGGGGCCGAGGTGGACGCCGGACTGCTGAGAAGCTGCTCACGTCCGAGATCTGCTCTGCAGCAGAGCCTCCGCTCAAGTCCGAGACCACCGATTTCGGGTGGGGGAAGGGCCAAGACCGGAGGTGGACCGGAGGTGAAAGAAGGGCCTCCGCTCAAGAAGGCTGCTCACGTCCGAGCCGAGAGGGATTTCAGGTGGGGAGTGGCCGAGATCTGGTCCATCTGGAGAGTGGAGAGAAGCGGCGCTGGGGGTTGGCTCTGGGCGGCTAGGCCGAGAAGTAGGAACTTAAGAATTCTAATTGTGAAGTTAGACTTTTAGGTTTAGATTAGGGTTGGATAAAAAAATAAAAAATAAAAATATTATATATTTGAATATAACCGGGTCCAGATCCGGATCTGGACCGGATCTGGGTTTTCTAACATCTACTCCAGATCTGGATCCGATATTTTAGAGAGTGATCCAGATCCGGTCCAGATCCGTCGGGTCCAAATTTTGCAAGGTCCAAATCCGGAAAACAGGGTCTGGATCCGCGGATCTGGACCGGGTCTCGGATCCATTGCCATCTCTAGTACCACTCAAACCTTATTATTGCGTCTGAACTTAATCAACCTGCAGGGTTTAGCGCAATAAAGATTATTGAGCTCCTTAAGGGGATGTCATTATCCTATACCGAATACGAGTACTAATACAGATAATCAGATATCATATATTAACCGCTATCACCCAAGATACAGAGTACTCAAGTTACTATATAACTCTCGCTCATAGTAAGTCAAAGTGATAAACGAATCAACATATATATATCTGAAATCTTATTAGTATTAAGATCTTATAAGTCACCGAGATCTTTAATTCTTCACTTAAGTCCGATAGAAGAATATATCTCACTGTGGTCCTATCAATACGTAATGACGTACCAGTATAGATAAGTAGTCAAGACAAACTACTTCCATCTATATCGCAACCTAAACCAATAACTTGTCCTAGAGTTATTTCGGCTGTGATTATATTATATCTCTTAAGGTTATTCCAATTATATGGTCTTCTGTGATCTACAACACACCATATAATCTACTTATATAGAGATAAAGAACATACATATGCAATCATGAACACAATCAGATAGGAGATTAGATAGTGAACTTAGAAAACATTGTATACAAGCATAAAACGTTCTTGCTTTCAGTATACAAATCCAACAGACATTACCAACATAGACATTCAGAAAGTTGGTACACAAGATCGGCATGCGTCGGCTCAAAGATCTTCAATGATATCAAGTTCAGGGGAAGCAGTTGTACTCTTTTTCCTTCGACTAGGTTTTGTCCCATTGGGTTTTCTTAGCAAGGTTTTAATGAGGCAACATTTTTTATTTTAGGGATTGGTCAATCAAGGGGAAGTGTTATAAATATATCTTATAGATATATCTTATGTGTGTTGACCAAGAAATCTCCCTAAAACCCTAGCTTCCTACTTGTATAAATAGAGGCCTTTGACCCTCATATTGAATACGCTTAATACATATTATTTTCTCTATTCTCTCGTTTCACTCTAGTTTATAACAAAAAAACCAATAAAAATCAATTCGGTTAGCTCGATTTTTTTCGGTGGGCACCGAACCGATAAATATATATATATAAATATATATATATATATAGCGTAGGGATCCATAGAGAATTATATTTTTCGAGAGAATGAAAAATAACGAATAAGCCTATAAATTTTACGAATAGATCAACATAAATAATGAACAGATGTATTCAGTAAATATGGTAAAAATAATAAAAATTTCGCCCCTATTAGGATTCGAACCATGGCCAAAAAACTTATTCATACGATATGTTGATTTATTCATCGAAATTACAGACTTATTCGAACGCATTCTCTATTCTCAAAATATTTAGCATTCTCCATGGATCTATATATATATATAGGGTCAAGTTAAACAGAGAATTATTATATATTTCATTTTGAACAAGTCTATACATTTTACGAACATATCAACATAACTAACGAACAGACGTATTTAGTGAAAAAAGAGAAAAACTCGCCACCAGCAGGATTCGAACCCGGGGTAAATTGTTGTTCATGCGGTACATTGATTTGTTCGTAAA